>NC_141054.1:14492284-14594784 GCF_041138505.1 Cibotium barometz | reverse complement strand
TAGCAATGCTCATAAAATCTCCAAGCTTCCTGATGAGAGGTGATGCCATGTGGCTCATAGTATTAAAAACTAAACAGATGTTAACAATTTTTAGTTGATTGTCCCATCTCTTTAGAGTGTCCTGCCAAAAAACCTTCCACATGGTCCACATGGTCATTGTTTGAAGTAAGTGGGTTTGTCCGCCCCGAGTGTGAAAAGCCCTCAAGAAGGGCTAATCAGAACACAGTACCTTCCCATTTGCTTATTTGCTTGCTTGCGTTTTTCTCTAATTCTGCCATGGCGAGACCATTGCTCCTGTGCGCGGCTTTCTTGTTTTTGGTGGTCCTGTTGGTGCCCCCTGTCTCAGCCCGCCCAGGCGGCCGATCCTGCCACGGCTCCTTCTTCTTTCCAGATCTTGGTAGCAACCATCTGCGCACTCTCACCGTCATCAAAGAGGGAGATGTGACGCCCTCGCGCCCCAGCCTCTATTCTGTCGCAGCCTCGAAGATCAGCGGCAGCGGCGCCAGGATCTTCACCTCGATCGACTATCGCCCGCCTGTCAACATCATCGAGGTAAGATTGAGCAATTTGCACAGACAAAAGATTGAAAACCCCAACTTGTCGTCGTACATTCTTGATCTGCCCAATGTGTGGAGAGGAGGTATTATGGTAGATAGATCATTTTCCGAAAAGCTACCCCAGAAGCAGATAATCCACACCTGGAGCTTTTCAACCAGCGAACCCCACTCCGTGCCAAGGGCAGGTGTCCACCCTCGCCGTGGCATGTGGCGGCGTGATTTTGCTGACCGCAACCAACAGCATCCCCATCCAGAATGGCATCATGATGATTCATGGCTTTTGAGCATAAATGATGTGTGGAGAATTGCTTTAGGCCTCCTCTTTGGGGCTGCTTGTGGAATGGCCGCTGCAGCTGCTATGGCTTTTGCATGGTCTCTTGTCCGGCGCATGTGTGTGTCGTCTCATGAAGATGATGATGTTGGCATCCTTTATGGATACCAAGAGTTACCATCTCCAAAATCAAATGAGAAACATGATGCCAGCAGTAATCAGAAGGTATCCACAGGGGAAACTACAGGCAAGATGTAGAATGTCTAGACATGGAACCGTATCTTGTAAGATCTATAATGTGGGTTTGAATGTATTCTAAGTAAATAAGCATGAAGGCTGTTGAAACAGCAGGGAAAGTTGCAAAGACAGCATTTACTACTGCTGCCAATATTGTCTACATATTATTGTCTTCATTGATTGAAGAATGTTGGAATGCTATTTGCTTAGGTTAATCAATTTACAAATGGCCTTACATTGTATTGTATGAAGAGAAACCTAGGATATGCATGAGAGTCTCAATGCTGGTGTCCATTGTCCCTTCTCTAGCTAGTGTGTGGATTTCTGGGATGTGTGGTGCACACTTGTTTGATGTCTCATGAAAGTAGTGGGTTGCCATGTTCCTCACCATGATGCAACATTATACATAAATTGATGTAGTTTTAATTATATCTACTTGAGTGCTTGGGAAGGCTAGTATGATCACTTGCATATAAGGCCCATGTGCTTGCCATGTCTACTGCATGTTAAATGTTCAACTTCAAAAAAATCATTTGAGTCTAATTTTATTGTAATCACTGAAGCCTTGGGGGTTCTGTTCTTGCGAGAGAATCATTATGTGTTTCAAGAATATTTAGGTCTGATTGATATATTAAAGCTACAGAGGTTTTTGATGATTTTTGATATTTAAGGGTGCAAGTAGCCCACCCCACTATCTTAAAAGTTTATATGCCTCTGATTAATTTCAACTAGGATACCCTTAAGTATAAAATTTGCACTAGTGTTGGTAATAAAGTTGGATGGATAGTCTCCAACCTGTGATGCCAGCGAAATCTTATCATTGTGATTAATATGTAAGATTGTGGATCCATTAATTAGCAGCGGGGAGTGCACCCTCACCATAGTGCTAGCAATTCCCAGGGAGTGATTTGAACTGGTTTTTTCCCAGATGCCATATCTGCACTGGTTATCTTTTTTTTTGAGGAACATGCCCTAGTGGAGCATCAGGCTTCTGTACATCTACCCTTGGTCTTCTCAACAAGACAGGAGGGCTGCTTTGCTCCCCACCCGAGGCTACAAGGAGAGGATCTTCAGGTCCCAGTATATCAGTCCTAGTAGTACCTGGTGATAAATCTGTCCCTCGTGGTAGGAGGGCTGCTTTGCTCCCCACCCGAGGCTACAAGGAGAGGATCTTCAGGTCCCAGTATATCAGTCCTAGTAGTACCTGGTGATAAATCTGTCCCTCGTGGTAGTTGCAGTGGACCCTTAATGTAGGATGTGATCATGGGAGAACAGACCATTGAATGGGAGTCAAGGGGTTGGAGCTGTTGGGACTCCTCAACATGGTTTGTACTATGCACTCGCTTCTTTGCCTGCTCGTTGAAGCCAGGGTGATGGATTGACTCAACAGTAAGGTCGTTCACTTCACAGACATAGCCCATTAGGTGACATTGGGGATGAGAAACCAGGTCCTTGTTGAAATTGGAGACACCCAAGCATACACCCATGGCTTTAGTATGGAACGGTCATTGGCAAGTGTGGAACAACCGTTCGAAATTTTGATTTTTTTTAAAATTTGAATTTTTTTTGGGGAAAAAAAAGATTTTTTGGGAAAAAAAAGATTTTTTTTGTTTGTTACGGTCATACATTTACAAGCATACGCCCGTGGCTTTAGTATGAAACGGTCGTGGGGTAAGTGTGGAACGCCCATTCCAAATTTTGAAAAAACAATTTGATTTTTATTTTAGTTTTTTTTCGGTTTCGTAGGACCGTACGCTTACAGGCATATGACCATGGCTTTAGTATGGAACGGACGGGATTTTTGTCCTGCATAAGGTTGCTTGATTTCCTGTGCATTGTAGCCTTCAGTGTTCTCTGTGCATTGAGGCCTATGGCAGGAGACACAATACAAAGAGTAGTCTTGGTAGAATTCCCTATGGGATATAGCCCAGAGACGCAACATGTCACAGGGTATAGTACTTGTTCAGGTAGTAACCCCATCACATGGGGGTCCTAGGCCACTGGCAAGGCCCACTCTATGCAATGACAAGGATGACATGGACTTGACATCAAATGATAATGCTAATTATCAGGCTTGGCACGCTCCAATGCGACAAGGCTCCAAGTAAAAGATGATCAGCAGCTTTATTGTATAACGTTGAAATAACTACTTACTCTCGTATAGTTCTTTCAAAGTAAACACAATAACATCTAGAGCACTCCCAAGCGTGAGGCTAAATGAACATCCAAACACTAACATCTAGAGCACTCCCAAGCGTGAGGCTAAATGAACTTTCAGCCATACTTGTTTCCTAAATCCTTAACATCTCAAACAATTGGAGAAGACTATGCAAGCCTACTCTGTTGGGTCTTAATCCTTACTACTAGAGGCCATATTAGGGAGTTTGGGAAAATCCCATTACTTTGGGAATTTGTTTTTCGATATATTTTTTAGTGTACCTTGAGCATACCAAATCCGAAGTGGTTGGAGAATGTGGATTTAAAATCCATTTTTCAAGAGCTTTCTAATGATATGTCAAATGAGTTGGTTTTCATTCCATCCATGAGATAAAGAATGGATCAAATTGGCAACAAAAAACACAAAATTGAAAAGAGAAGCCTACTATAACCACACAAGTCTAGTCTCAAGCACACGAATTACACACATTAACACTAAAATCCACTCAATACCCTACTCTAGAACATATTTCTCTAACCTAAACCATGGATTTGCATCCATAGGTAAAACTAAGTGAGAAAATAAAGAAATTTTGAGAAGATAATGGCTCTACTTCCTTCCCTCAACCAAGACTAGTTTTGCCTCGACAACAGTGTGATTTTTTGATATCAAGAACCTTCTTGCTCTCTTGAAAGGAATCATAGGATAGTGACAAAACTACTTATCTTGGATCATAGAAGTCCCTATTATGAGAGGTCAAAGAGGCTAAGAGGTGTGTCAATCCCACTTGTTCAAGCCTTTCCTCTACTCTCACTTCTCTTGAGAGGCCACCAAGAGTTGTGTCAATCCCACTTGTTCAAGCCTTTCCTCTACTCTCAATCCCACTTTAGAGAGAGGATCAATTGGACCTTAGTTAAAAAATCATATACCGTGCTTAAAGCTACTAGTTCTTCCCTAGCATATCGTTGTAAATAGGATCTATGGTGGGTAATAGCTATGTGTCTCAAAAATAGAAGTGTAACCAGATTACTTCATAGTGTAACTGAAGAGAGAGGTTTTCACAAGAGAGAAACCGAATATTTCTCATCTACACATGTGGATTCAATGCCTGTGCTTTTATTTTAGATGTAGAAAAAATGAAGAAGTTAAATGATAAATTTAATAAGTGATATTTATAGGATATGGTGTCAAACATAAGGATTACAAGCTATATAATATCGACAACAATGTGATTTGTTATCAAGGGTTGTTATATTCAATGAAGACCTTAGTGAAATGTCACATCACTAGGATCCTTTTTAGACACCAAGAATGGTGCACTATAGTGAGAATGGTGCACTAAAGTGAACATACCCCTTAGAGTTGAAGCTTGCCATGAGCACTATTATCAATTATGTCATGTAGCATAGTCCATATTGATTCATTTCCTACCAAGCTACGCAAGAGAATAAGTAGACATTTTGTTACGTAGAATCTTGACATCACCTCTTGCCTTGAATCTCCTTTTGGTTAGGATAAAAATTCATCTCCCTCCCAATTTATGTAATGGTAGCTTCACCCTCACTTCAGCCTCCACCATGCACCTCATCATAAGAAGTTGGTCTTGATTTTACGAGAGAGAAACACTCTGCACGACTTTATTTTCTACACCCGCAATATACATTATCATCATTCTCACCCTAAGCCCCTATCTCGTCTGTCTCCCCCATGTTATCACCCACCAATGTTCTCAACCCTAGGATCATTGTCTGGAGTCATTTTCTTCTTCAACCTCCACCCCATGCACCTCATCACTCACAAGCAGTTGGTTCTCAATTATGAGAGGAACACACCTCACTTTTAGACTACCTTTGGATTAAAACTTGAGTGTAAGTGATATGATCTCTATAAGACCCCTACCCCATCATTATAATAAATATATGCACCTCATCACAAGAAATTGGTTCTTGATTATGAGAGGAAAACTCCTCACTTCTAAACTACCTTTGGATTAAAATTGAGTGCAAGTGATATGATCTTTATAAGACCCCTACACCATTGTTATAATAAATCTAAATGTACACCGGAAGGCTTATTCAAAGGGTAGAGCAACTTTACTTGGGGCATCTCCTATAATTATACCTACACTAGACTCAATTGGAAAAATCCTTCCATTGGGAAATACAAGGGATTCCTCTAAAGTCTCTGTATCCTAACTCAATGTAACTCATTCATGGTGGGCTACCCATATTTTTTTTTCTTTCCTAATGTTCCCAAATCCATTGGTTGAGCCTAGCCCCATTTAGCAACATGGGTCTAGCCGCCGTCGACCCAACCGCTCAAGCTCTTATGGTCCTATGTTAGCATTTCATAAACCCACACCTCTGGAAAATAAGTACACACACACACACAAACCTCTTTAAAAGAATGCCTTTTTTTTATTCAAGTTTGTTTAAAATCAACATCTACAACATAAACTTAATAGAGTAAGATCCCTCAGCATGATCATCATTGACATAATCATCCTCATTACCATCATTATCATATGTGAAATTAAATGCTTAGGTCACATTAGGTCTGGTGCTTCAGACCTCTCTTTTCATGGCCCAATGCTCTAGGCCTCTCTAGGATTATCCATATCTAGTTTTTGATTTGTATCAATGAGGATTCAACTCATCACATAGCATCACTCCCTAGGAATGGAACCTCCAGTTGTGTCACACACATCTCTACCTCTAAACACACAACTGGGGTCATGGGATTACACATGAGCCTACCCACATCTGAGCCACTTCTTCTAGCTAGGCCTTAGCATAGGGATCACAATTCACTCAAATGCTCTTTGCCAAATCACATCAAGAGCACACCTTTATCACTCTTCTTGAGGAGGGTCATGACCTCAAAAGATGGCCCCATGGAGGTATCAGGAGGGCGACACTCACATGGCATCTTCACGGTGGCATTGCCACCTTATCCAATGTACTCAACCTAGTTATGTCATATGTAGGGATCTAAATGCATCATCACACAGGCCCACACGATCAATAATGCTTTCTTGGCAGTTGCATTAATCATTGTTTTCACAATCAATATAAAGTAGTCTTTTTGAATTAACTTTGGCATCACAAATCAAGATAAAATCATATACACATTATAAAGATTCACTACTAAGCGATAACTTTCTTGAGGTCAAGACCTAACCTAATTTAATCTTTATTTCATAATTATTTACTATCGTAATCTTTCGAGAGACATATCCTTTCAACTCCTAAAGATAATTTCCTTGATTGGGTGCCCAATTGACCAATCAAGGACAATTTCCTTGATTGGTTGACCATCAACACACTTGACGAGATCTAGTCTAAATTAATTTCCCTTTTCTTAAGGGATTTTGTTTTGTAATCTATTTGAAGGCAAGGAGACATTCCTTGAGGTCGGTTTAAGTATTTACTTTAATTTACCTTTTTTTCTAAAGTTTTTTTTTCTTTAGTAGAGGGTTGGTCAGATAAAAAGGGTAATCAAAATATAGTCATTAATGTTTACTTTTTCTTGATAAGAAAATGATTTAAACTTGTAACAAAAGAACCAACATGATCTTAGAGTAGGTGGGGTGATGGTGGCAATGATTAGACTAGCCTTGAACTTGGTCATGCTTACATGAGAGAATTATTAAAACCATTCCTTTAAGCTTTTTCATAGCCTTGGGGAGAGGCAAAAGCATTGATAGGTCTTCTACTTACCAAGAAAAGCTTGGATTTGGTTATGCAAGATTGCCTAGGAGTTTTAGTTGATACTCAAGGATCATCACTTAACATCAAACTTATATAAACAAGCATTTTGGCAATAATTTCATATCTCATAAATCACTTCCTATACTTTAAGAAAGGATTCTGAACACTCAAGAATCCTCCGTCCCTCATTGGGAAGGACCTTGGGTTGCCTTTTATCACAGATCCAAGGTCCTATAGAAACTTTGAACATGCATTGAGGCTACTACTACTCTTAAGCGTTAGAGCTTCTACTACTCTCAAGAACAAACACCAATTTATTGGGAAAAATGGAATCAACCTCCTTATTATGAATAATTATTCCTAATCATCTTAGAAATTACACGTCTCGATCTCCGTTCTGTCACCTGCAAGGTATTGTTGACAGTTTCAGGAAGTTCTGGTTGAGAACTATCTCTAGTCAAAATCAGGTTATTGCAGTGCAATAGTATATTTTGGGAGTGCAGATAGTGTTTGCACATGTATTGTTGACATTGGGTGTATATACATGTACTTTGGTCATATTTGGTGACCTAAAGGTTGTGTTAAAGTGCCGTCTGTAAAAGTCATAGAAGATATTGTTGTGTTACAGGTTGCATACAGAAATTGTTTGTTGTAGTTTTTTTGATTGTTGTTGCAGGAAAATATGTCTGGTGATGGAATCAATCAAATTGTCAGTGAGAAGTTGGACAAGAAAAACTTCCATGCCTCAAAGTTCAGAATGACCAATTTCCTTATGGTGGGTAAAGGATTTTGGGACTATGTCGAAGGAGACAATAAGGAGGCAACTATGCATCATCTAGTAAACAGGGAGGTGATGACAGAAGTGAGCAGCTGTTTGTTCTGTAAGATTCCTCCCTCCAGCTTTTGAGGTGTGTAGGTGTAAGAACCTCCCCTTCTAATCTTATAATTATTCCCCTCTCTGAAATAAAAGAAAGATCTTGTTTTACCTTGTTTTGGCCTACAGAGAGAAAATGTCTAGAGGGAGGTAATTCAAAATTGAGATATTTTTGGATATAAAAATCCTCCTAGTGTCTAAAATGATTTCCCCTAATACAAAAATTCAAAAAGAACTCTCCAATGTGCAATTGGAATTAATTAAAAATAGGTATAAAGGACCTTAGCCTAAGGGTCCAGATTTTCAGAAATTTCTAGATTATTGTCTAATTAAGGTTCTTGTGGACCAATAAGATTAATCCAAATGTAAGGAGGAGATAAATTAAAGAATAAAAGAAAAACCCCCTAAAAATGAGTAAATGCTCACATAAGATGAAGAGTGGACTAAGGACCAAAGAAAAGAATTAAAAAAAACTGAATTTTGACACCTCAGTGTGGGGATCTCCCCTCAGTGTGGGGATCTCCCCTCATGAAGTAGGCACCTTTTTCTCATCATTACCCCCAATTTTTAATCAATAAAATGAGATATTTTCATCTCTCCTCTCTCCTATTTCAAAACTAGATCCAAAAAGTAAGCTGAACTGACCCAAAAATGGTCAAAAATGACCAAACTGATCTAGAAAATTCTAGAATCAGCTTGCTTGGTTAGAGGCTCACTTTTTCCTATAAATAGAAGCCTCCCCCTTTGTAAAGGCTTAATGGTGTTTATGCACTGTTACTCTGCTCTTCCTGAGCCATCTACATTGAATTTTTTAATAATTAAATTATTTTTGGCCTTATCCTCTACAAAGTGAATTGGTGGCCACTCTTGCTTCAAACAAGCGTAGAACCCTCAATCCCTCAAGCCAAAGGAGAGCTTACAAGCTCCATGTAAGCTACTTTTCTTACTTGTTTAATGAAGAATCTATGGTTTTCTTAATTTTTATGTTTTGCAGATGTTGAATTAAATTCAAATGCTATATAGGTCTTTGATAAAAAGGCCACCCCTTCTCCTCTTTACATTCCAACCTTTCTCAATCTTAGAAAGATTAACTAAAGGATTAATTAAACTCTTTTTATTGTTTACTCTCTTGAATTTAGAAAATTATGTAGATTAGAGTTCTATAAATCTAATTTGGGTTAATTTAAATTAAATAATGAATGATAAAAATGAGAAATGGTCAGTCATACAAAGGAGGTTATGGTAAAATTTTCCAGAATTTTGTGGAAAAGAAAGTTTGTTTTTATGTTATTCCAAAAGAATAATTCCCACCATTTTTGCATCTAAAAGAAATATTCTATTCCTCGTTGGAATTCGTAACTAATTTAGAAATCAGTTAAGTGAATATTCAAAGAAAGAAATTTCATAAAATAGTAACTGAATTATCAAACCTTTTCGAGAAAGATAGATCAGAAAAAATCTTATCCGACTCAAACCTTGAATTAGACTATGACCAAGACCAAACTCTTTCCTCAGTTTAGGAAAGAAGGTGTGACCAGTTTAGAAAAATACACTCAAAACTCCCGCCAAATCTAAAACTAAGTTTAAGACCTTTCTTCGAATTGATCTGTGGATCAAGGTTATAGAATTCGAGGAATTCTGGTATGAAATTCAGAACTCTGATCAAGAAGTTTTGGGGATACTAATTCAAGAAATACTCCTTGTATTCAAAAGAAAATTAAACTGAAAACTTGCATAGAAATGAGATGTGATGTGAATAGGTGTGATGAGATGCGATGTGAATGAATGGATGGATGTAATGTGATGAGATGTGATATGAATCAGATAGATGTGAATGAATGGATGGATGTGGATGTGTATGTGATGAAAATGGATGTGAATGTGTATGTGAAGAATGGATGTGGATGTGTATGTGAAGAATGGATGTGGATGTGTATGTGAAGAATGGATGTGAATGTGTATGTGAAGAATGGATATGGATGAGTATGTGAATGTGTATGTGAAAGAATGGATGTGGATGTATGTGAAAGAATGGATGTGGATAAGTATATGAAAGAATGTGATGTGACATGAATATATGTGGATGTGAAGTGATAGATATTAATGTATGGATAGATGTGAGTAGTCATACATGTGAACGATTGGATGGATGTGGATGAATGAGATGAGATGTGTATGAATGAGATATGATGTGGATAGAAGTGATATAATATAATGTGGATAGAATGCATGTGATGGGATGGTTATGAGAATGATTGTGATGGATATGAATGAATGAATGTGATGGATATGAATGAATGTGATGTGATGGATGTAAATGGATATGATGACTAGATGTGATGTGATGATGTGAATCGGGATGTGAATGAATGAGATGTGATGTGATGTGAATCGGGATGTGATGAGATGTGGATATGGTGGGTAGATGCGAGTGGATGAGATCTGATGCGGATAAATGAGAAAAGATGCGATGAGAATGGGAATACATATGAAATAAATGAGGATTGATGTGGAGTAATGTGGAAAGATGAGAGTTCGTTATAGAAACTTTATGACTTGTTTTTAAATGACTGTTTTATGTCAAAAATGCTAGGGAAGCATTTTGATTGTCTTGTGAATGAGGTCGTGGAGACCTATCTGATAAAGTTGCAACAGCTGACAGAGAGTCAATGGAGGACGTCTCGCATGTAGCAAGGTCGGCCGAGGTCTTGACTAGCCTCGATTTGATTTAAATGGTGGGCTTCCGGTATAATGGATGAGGGACCAAGGAAGTGGCCTATGAGTGAAGCGCTAGGTCACCTGTGCGAAGGATCCTAGAGGGTGCTGACCATACGGTGCTTGGGCTTTGGGTCGCTGAAGATACCCACACATGAATCGCAGAAGATATTGGAGCAAGGAGTAAGAGTTGTTTTTTGAATTCGGGCATGGATCTGGTTGATTGACCTTGCTGGTCCTCAAACGGATGAGTCCATGGCTCTTTTATATGGATATGTTGGTTGATCTTGCTGGTCTTCAATGGAGATTCCATTTTGATTTTTATAAGTGAGTATATTACCGGGAACTATGAGCTAGAAACTATCGAAAAGGCCCCTGAGTGGACAGGTGGTGAGCGTTTTGGTTGCCAATGATGCCATAGGTACACCGATGAAGGAAAAAATTAAAAATTAAGATTAAACCGGATATTTTGGAGGATTATGATTTGTGATAATATAGTTTTATTAAAAGATTATTTTAAAGACATCTGAATCTGTGAAAAAGGTAATTTCATAGCTGAATCTATGAAAAAGGCAATTTCATATTGGGTGTGTAAGTGGTGTGACTAGTTTTAAGTTTATATGAATATCCAGCTAGGGGGCCTGGGAACTCTTTTCCCTGGTACCCGGGACAAAACCTAACAAATTCTTAAATGGATCCCATCACTACAGTGGTTGGGCGGTTGGCTAAACTACGGGACTGATGGGGTTAGGCTGGACTGATGGGTCCCTACTAAAATGAGACTCAATTCTGTTATGGTACGATAGATGAAGTAAATCCCGAATACAAATTGTTCTGAGGAAAGAATCAACAGCTGTGCCTCTCAATGAGGAAAAAAGTGTTGGTCTCTATGATCCAAGTGCAAGTCTTTTCCTTGATCTGACTATGATACTTACGGGTTCAGTCAGATCAGTTCTGTTAGTTAAGGCTCTTGACTACGTTAGAGTAAAATTATCTTGGAGGAATCGCCCGTGTTTTCTGGGCGAGGGAAGTTTTTTCGGGTTCGGTTTTGGAAGAACCGAGGGATTAGTCTCTTGTCCAGATATCCGTGGGGGGCGAGGCCCCAAGTGAGGGACCCTGCCCCGTGTGCAAGAAGTGCTACTTCTGCTGCTAGCACCCCTGAATTCATTGCATGGAGGGGACAGGGATCTTTCAGTTGGTATCAGAGCGAATTGGCTAAAGTGAAGCCAAAAATGTCAAAATTTTTTGAAGTAATAGTAAAAAGTTAGAAATGTGATGAAATTCATACAAATTGATATTCAGACTGAAATTCATAATTTAGTAATTGGATCTTCAGATGGAAGTACCGCAATTGCATGGAATCCCTGACTTACTTGAGGCCTAGACATGATGGTATTTACCTTATAATTCCAAGGATCGTGACTACCCGTATATACCGAGGATATAACTGCAGCTCTTTACTGTATATACGAGGAAATCTAAGACCTTGAAATTATTAGCAAAAATGCTATCCAGATGATGAATTTGAATGTGGTTGATATGATTTTAAAATTCTCATGAGTTAAATTGGATTTTGATTGAAAAAAATGAAGATTCCTGAATTTTGGTTGAAAAGCGATAAGCTAAGCAAAACCACAATGAGGATGAATGGGACGAGTCCTTGTGATGATGTTGGTAACTGGAATGATGATAATGACTTCAGCAAATCACTATGAGATTAGTGGATTGTGCTGGTGACAGATTGCTATTGTTAACATGACCGAGTGGATCAAGTTAAGGATGACAAATTAAAAACCTGTAATTGAAATTCCCATGGAGGAATGTTCAGATGGAAATTTTGATATAATGGACCATTATGGTGTTAAGGATATGAATGATATGATCTGAAAGAATTGTTATCTGATGATGAGTTCTATATAAGGGATCTTTATCCTAGGATTCTGTTGGGTTCACCAAACTAACAGGAACCCCAAAATTCTCAAGGAAAGATTTGTCCTCTAGTTTGCGAGATGAGGACATCTCGCGTTTTTTAAGTAGGGTAGGATGTAAGATTCCTCCTTCCAGCTTTTGAGGTGTGTAGGTGTAAGAACCTCCCCTTCTGATCTTATAATTATTTCCCTCTCTAAAATAAAAGAAAGATCTTGTTTTACCTTATTTTGGCCTGGAGAGAGAAAATGTCTAGAGGGAGGTAATTCAAAATTGAGATATTTTTGGATATAAAAATCTTCCTAGTGTCTAAAATGATTTCCCCTCAAACAAAAATTCAAAAAGAACTTTCCAATGTGCAATTGGAATTAATTAAAAATAGGTATAGAGGACCTTAGCCTAAGGGTCCAGATTTTCAAAAATTTTTGGATTATGGTCCAACCAATTTTTAAGGTTCCTATGGACCAATAAGATTAATCCAAATGTAGGGAGGAGATAAATTGAATAGTAAAAGAAAAACCCTCCAAAAATGAGTTAATGCTCACATAAGATGAAGAGTGGACTAAGGACCAAAGAAAAGAATTAAAAAAACTTAATTTTGACACCTCAGTGTGTGGATCTCCCCTCATGAAGTAGGAACCTTTTTCTCATCATTACCCCCAATTATTAATCTATAAAATGAGATATTTTCATCTCTCCTCTCTCCTATTTCAAAACTAGATCCAAAAAGTAAGCTGAACTGACCCAAAAATGGTCAAAAATGACCAAACTGATCTGGAAAATTCTAGAATTTGTTTGCTTGGTTAGAGGCTCACTTTTTCCTATAAATAGAAGCCTCTCCCTTTGTAAAGGCTTAATGGTGTTTATGCACTGTTACTCTGCTCCTGTCCTGAGCCATCTACATTGAATTTTTTAATGATTCAGTTGTTTTTGGCCTTATCCTCTCCAAAGTGAATTGGTGGCCACTCTTGGTACGGTGGATGAGGGACCAAGGAAGCGGCCTATGAGTGAAGCACTAGGTGACATGCGAAGGATCCTAGAGAGTGCTGACCATACGGTGCTCGGGCTCTGGATCACCGAAGATACCTACACGTGCGTCGGGGAAGATATTGGAGCAAGGAGTAAGAGTTGTTTTCTGAATTCGGGCATGGATCTAGTTGATTGACCTTAGTGGTCCTCAACGGATGAGTCCATGGCTCTTTTATATGGATCTGTTGGTTGATCTTGCTGATCTTCAATGGAGATTCCATTTTGATTTTTATAAGTGAATATATTACCGGGTACTATGAGCTACGAACTATTGAAAAGGCCCCTGAGTGGACAGGTGGTGAGCATTCTGGTTGCCAATGATGCCATATGTACACCGATGAAGGAAAAAATTACAAATTAGGATTCAACCGGATATTTTGGAGCATTATGATCTACGATACTATAGTTTCATTAAAAGATTGTTTTAAAGACAACTGAATCTGTGAAAAAGACAATTTTATATTGGGTGTGTAAGTGGTGTGACTAGTTTTAAGTCTGCATGAATATCCGGCTAGGGGGCCTGGGAACTCTTTTCCCTGGTACACCCGGGACAAAACCTAACCAAATTCTTAAATGGATCCCATGACTACAGTGGTTGGGTGGTTGGCTAACCCACGGGATTAATGGGTCCCTAAAATGAGACTCAATTCTGTTATGGTACGATAGATGAAGTAAATCCCAGATAAAAATTATTCTATGGAAAAGAATCAACAGCTGCGCCTCTCAATGAGGAAAAAAGCGTTGGTCTCTATGATCCAAGTGCAAGTCTTTTCCTTGATCTGACTATGATACTTATGGGTTCGGTCAGATCAATTCAGTTAGTTAAGGCTCTTGACTACATTAGAGTAAAATTATCCTGGAGGAATCGTTTTTACTTTTCGGGCGAGGGAAGTTTTTCCAGGTTCGTTTTGGAAGAACCGAGGGATTAGTCTATTTCTCGGATATCCGTGTGCGAGGCCCCGAGTGAGGGTCCCTGCCCCGCACAAGAAGTGCTACTTCCACTGCTAGCACCCCAGAATTCGTTGCGCAAAGGTGATAGGGATCTTTCGGCTGCTATCAGAGTGAATTGGCTAAAGTGAATCAACCGAGAAGCCAAAAATATCAAAAATTTATGAAGTGAGGGGATAGGGATCTTTTGGCTGCTATCAGAGCAAATTGGCTAAAGTGAATCAACCGAGAAGCCAAAAATGTCAAAAATTTATGAAGTAACAATAAAAAGTTGGAAATGTGATGAAATTCAGACAAATTGATATTCAGACTTAAATTCATAATTTAGTAATTGGATCTTTAGATGGAAGTACCGCAATTGCATGGAATCCCTAACTTGCTTGAGGCCTAGACATGATGGTATTTACCTTATAATTCCAAGGATTGTGATTGACTACTCGTATATACCAAGGGTATAACTACAACTCTTTATTGGTAGTATATACGAGTAAATCTAAGACCTTGAAATCATAAGCAAAAATGCTATCCAGATGATGAATTCGAATGTGGTTGATATGATTTTAAAATTCTGGTTGAGAACTTATGAGTTGAATTGGATTCTGATTGAAAAAAATGATGATTCTTGAATTTTGGGTTGAAAAGCGATGAGCTGAGCAAAACCACAATGAGGATGAATGGGATGAGTCCCTATGATGATGTTCGTAACTGGAATGACGATAATGACTTCAGCAAATCACTATGAGATTAGTGGATTGTGGTGACAGATTGCTACTGTTAACACTTGACCCAGTGGATCAAGTTAAGGGATGACAAATTAAAAACCTGTATAATTGAAATTCCCATGGAGGAATGTTCAGATGGAAATTTCGGTCTAATGGACCATTATGGTGTTAAGGATATGAATGATATGACCTGAAAGAATCGTTATCTGATGATGAGTTCTATATAAGGGATCTTTATCCTAGGATTTTGTTGGGTTCACCAGACTAAAAGGAACCCCAGAATCAGTTGGATCTTAAGGAAAATAGTTGTTCTCTAGTTTGTGAGATGAGGACATCTCGCGTTTTTTAAGTAGGGTAGGATGTAAGATTCCTAGGTGTGCAGGTGTAAGAACCTCCCCTTTTGATCTTATAGTTATTCCCCTCTCTGAAATAAAAGAAAGATCCTGTTTTACCCTGTTTTGGCCTGGAGAGAGAAAATGTATAGAGGGAGGTAATTCAAAATTGAGATATTTTTGGATATAAAAATTCTCCTAGTGTCTAAATTGATTTCCTGTGAAACAAAAATTTTAAAAAAACTTTCCAATGTGCAATTGGAATTAATTAAAAATAGATATAAAGGACCTTAGCCTTAGGGTCTAGATTTTCAGAAATTTTCAAATTATGGTCGAATTAAGGTTCCTATAGACCAATAAGATTAATCCAAATGTAGGGAGGAGATAAATTGAAGAATAAAAGAAAAACCCCCCAAAAATGAGTAAATGCTCACATAAGATGAAGAGTGGACTAAGGACCAAAGAAAAGAATTAAAAAAATTGACTTTTGACACCGCCTCGGTGTGGGGATTTCCCCTCATGAAGTAGGCACCTTTTTCTCATCATTACCCCCAATTTTTAATCAATAAAATGAGATATTTTCATCTCTCCTCTCTCCTATTTCAAAACTAGATCCAAAAAGTAAGTTGAACTAACCAAAAAATGGTCAAAAATTGACCAAACTGATCTGGGAAATTCTAGAATCAGTTTGCTTGGTTAGAGGCTCACTTTTTCCTATAAATAGAAGCCTCCCCCTTTGTAAAAGCTTAATGGTGTTTATGCACTATTACTTTGCTCCTGTCCTGAGAAATCTACATTGAATTTTTTAATAATTCAATTGTTTTTGGCCTAATCCTCTTCAAAGTGAATTGGTGGCCACTCTTGCTTCAAACAAGAGTAGAACCCTCAATCCCTCAAGCCAAATGAGAGCTTACAAGCTCCATGTAAGCTAATTTTCTTACTTGTTTAATGAAGAATCTATGGTTTTCTTAATTTTTATGTTTTGCAGATGTTGAATTAAATTCAAATGCTATGCCTTTGATAAAAAAGGCCACCCCTTCTCCTCTTTACATTCCAACCTTTCTCAATCCTAGAAAGATTAACTAAAGGATTAATTAAACTCTTTTTATTGTTTACTCTCTTGAATTTAGAAAATTGTGTATATTAGAGTTCTATAAATCTAATTTGGGTTAATTTAAGTTAAATAATGAATGATAAAAATGAGAAATTGTCAGCCACACAAAGGAGGTTATGGCAAAATTTTTCAAAATTTTGTGAAAAAGAAAGTTTTTTTTATGTTATTCCAAAAGAGTAATTTCCACCATTTTTCATCTAAAAGAAATATTCAAATTACTCCATGTACATATTCACCTATGAATATGCATGTATATCACTGATATTAATTATTAAATTTGATTTGTATGCATAGAAAGATGCATAAAGGAATTTTTTTAATTACAAAAGTGTTATTCTCATTAAAATTGATTTCTATGCATAGAAAGATGCATAAAGGAAATTTTTTTATTACAAAAGTGTTATTCTCATTAAAATTTGATTTTTATGCATAGAAAGATGCATAAAGGAATTTGTTTTATTACAAAAGTGTTATTCTCATTAAAATTGATTTCTATGCATAGAAAGATGCATAAAGAATTTTTTTATTACAAAAGTGTTATTCTCATTAAATTTGATTTCTATGCATAGAAAGATGCATAAAGGAAATTTTTTAATTACAAAAGTGTTATTCTCATCAAAATTGATTTTTATGCATAGAAAGATGCATAAAGGAATTTTGTTTATTACAAAAGTGTTATTCTCATTAAAATTGATTTCTATGCCTAGAAAAATGCATAAAGGAATTTTTTTAATTACAAAAGTGTTATTCTCATTAAAATTGATTTCTATGCCTAGAAAGATGCATAAAGGAATTTTTTTAATTACAAAAGTGTTATTCTAATTAAAATTGATTTTTATGCATAGAAATATGCATAAAGGAATTTGTTTTATATTACAAAAGTGTTATTCTCATTAAATTTGATTTTTATGCATAGAAAGATGCATAAAGGAATTTTTTTTAATTACAAAAGTGTTATTCTCATTAAAATTGATTTTTATGCATAGAAAGATACATAAAGGAAATTTTTATTACAAAAATGTTATTCTCATTAAAATTGATTTCTATGCATAGAAAGATGCATAAAGGAAATTTTATATTACAAAAGTGTTATTCTTATTAAATTTGATTTTTATGCATAAAGAAATTTTTTAATTATAAAAGCATTATTTCTATAAAAATTAATTTTTATGTATATAAAGAATTTCTTTTTATTTTAAAGGTGTTATTGGTATTAAATTTGATTTTATGCATAAATAGATGCATAAAAGGATTTTCTTTATAAAAGAGTTATTCCCATTGAAGTTGATTTTTATGCATAAATAGATGCATAAAGAATTTTTTTAATCAAAATTAGAATTCTCTTAAATTCTATGTTTAAATTCTGAGTATTTGATAAATGAATAATTAAATACTCTAAGAGAGAAATTTCTATTGTTTTATATTCACACGGATTGTAAAAAGAGAATTTAGGAAATCTATCGAGATTGAAATATTCAGATAAATGATTAATCTATTCCTCATTGGAATTCGTAACTAATTTAGAAATTAGTTAATTTCAAAGAAAGAAATTTCGTAAAATAGTAATTGAATTATCAAACCTTTTGGAGAAAGATAGATCAAGGAAAATCTTATCCGACTCGAATCTTGAATCAGACTATGACCAAGACCAAACTCTTTCATTAGTTTTGAGGAAAGAAGGTGTGACGAGTTTAGCAAAATACACTCGAAACTCTCGCCAAATCTAAAACTAAGTTTGAGACCCTTCAAATTGATTTGTGGATCAAGGTTATAGAATTCGAGGAATTCTAGTATGAAATTTAGAACTCCGATCAAGAAGTTTTGGGGATAATGATTCAAGAAATACTCCTTATATTTAAAAGAAAATCAAACTGAAAACTTGCATAGAAATGAGATGTGATGTGAATCAGATAGATGTGATGAGATGTGATGTGAATAG
Source organism: Cibotium barometz (assembly GCF_041138505.1). Classification (NCBI taxonomy): domain Eukaryota; kingdom Viridiplantae; phylum Streptophyta; class Polypodiopsida; order Cyatheales; family Cibotiaceae; genus Cibotium; species Cibotium barometz. The sequence continues at coordinate 14,576,252 of NC_141054.1, read as the reverse complement.
ATGTGATGTGAATCAGATAGATGTGAATGAATGGATGGATGTGGATGTGTATGTGATGAAAATGGATATGAATATGTATGTGAAGAATGGATGTGGATGTGTATGTGACGAATGGATATGGATGTTTATGTGAAGAATGGATGTGAATGTGTATGTGAAGAATGGATGTGGATGTGTATGTGAAAGAATGTGATTTTGCAGCAATCTGAGCTAGGCTATACTATGTGGTGGTTCATCTGAGCTATCCTTAAGAGTTTTTAGAGTGATATGAATGTATGGATAGATGTGAGTAGTCGTACATGTGAACGATTGGATGGATGTGGATGAATGAGATGAGATGTGTATGAATGAGATATGATGTGGATAAAAGTGATGTGATATAATATGGATAGAATGCATGTGTTGGGATGGTTATGAGAATGAATGTGGTGGATATGAATGAATGAATGTGATGGATATGAATGAATGTGATGTGATGGATGTAAATGGATGTGATGTAAATGAATGTGATGGACGTGAATAGACGTGATGTGAATCGGGATGTGAATGAATGAGATGTGATGTCATGTGAATCGAGATGTGAATGAATATGATGTGATGAGATGTGGATATGGGTAGATACGAGTGGATGAGATCTGATGCGGATAAGATGAGAAAAGATGTGATGAGATAGAAAATGATGTGATGAGAATGGGAATACATATGAAATAAATGAGGATTGATGTGGAGTAATGTGGAAAGACGAGAGTTCGTTATAGAAACTGTATTTATGACCTATTGACCTATTTTTAAATGACTGTTTTATGTCAAAAATGCTGGGGAAGCATTTTGACTGTCTTGTGAATGAGGTCACGGAGACCTATCTGATAAAGTTGTAAAATCAGATGGAGAGTCAATGGAGGACGTCTCGCGTAGCCAGGTCGATCGAGGTCTTGACTAGCCTCGGTTCGATTTAAATGGTGAGCTTCCAGTACGTTGGATGAGCGACCAAGGAAGTGGCCTATGAGTGAAGCGCTAGGTGACCTGCGAAGGATCCTAGAGGGTGCTGACCATACGGTGCTCGGGCTCTGGGTCGCCGAAGATATCCACACGTGCATCGGGGAAGATATTGAAGCAAGGAGTAAGAGTTGTTTTTTGAATTTGGGCATGGATCTGGTTGATTGACCATGCTAGTCCTCAACGGATGAGTCCATGGCTCTTTTATATGGATCTCTTGGTTGATCTTGCTGATCTTCAACAGAGATTCTATTTTGATTTTTATAAGTGAATATATTGCCGGGTACTATGAGCTAGGAACTATCGAAAAGGCCCCTGAGTGGACAGGTGGTGACCGTTCTGGTTGCCAATGATGCCATAGGTACACCGATAAAGGAAAAAACTAGAAATTAGGATTCAACCGGATATTTTGGAGGATTATGATCTCTGATACTATAGTTTCATTAAAAGATTGTTTTAAAGACAACTGAATCTGCGAAAAAGGTAATTTCATATTGGGTGTGTAAGTGGTGTGACTAGTTTTAAGTTTGCATGAATATCCGACTTGGGGGCGTGGGAACTCTTTTCCCTGGTACACCCGAGACAAAACCTAACCAAATTCTTAAATGGATCCCATCACTACAGTGGTTGGGAGGTTGGCTAACCCACGGGACTGGATGGGGTGGTTAGGTTGGACTGATGAGTCCCTAAAAGGAGACTCAATTCTGTTATGGTACGATAGATGAAGTAAATCCCAGATAAAAATTGTTCGATGGAAAAGAATCAACGGCTGTGTCTCTCAATGAGGAAAAAAGCATTGGTCTCTATTGTTGAGAGTCTTGATATCCCAAGCTCATCTACATCTTCATCGGCAGTAGATCATGAGCTTGAGAGGGGTTGTTGAGATTCAAGCTCGATGTCAGTGTGAGCCAGCTATGCTATGTGCTGGCATGTTAGGTAGGAACATGTGTGAGACATAAATGATCGCGTGTCCAGCTGGTCATAGTGTGTGGACATTAGCTAGGGTTAGAGGAGTGTGGATACAACTCATAGTGTGTTGTGTGTATTATGGATTATGGCATTATGCTTTGTGTGAGAGTGGAGATGGCTTCCCTCTATGGTTAGGGTTTGCAATATACATTAGGGTTTGCTCCTGTGTGTGTGTCTCCTCCCCCTCTACCGTTCTTTCAACATGGTATCAGAGCCTTGTGCTGTTTATTAGGGTTTATGAGTGAGTGAGTGAAGAGGGAGAAGAAGCTGTGAAGAGAAGCTGTGAAGCTTGGAGCACATCAAATACTATCATATCTGAGAGCTTGGCCTACCGAGTAAGGTCTTCTAAACATCCTTGAGCGGATTGCAGGTGGCAAAAACAAAGCAAATCAAAGCAAATCAAAGCAAAGAGAAATTCTGGTTTTTGGAAGCTTTCCATTAAAGCTTGAAAGCATTGATGTATGGTGGAAATACATGTAAATATGGCAAAGCAAACATGTATCTGACAATGAGGGATGTATTGGCAATCCCTATGCAAGCCTTGAACAATTTTTGGAGCAATTTACATGCATTTGATTGAGTAAAAAACTCTGGTTTTTGAGCTCTCACAAAACAGAGAAAGAGGAGTCAAAAATTGATGCATTTGGAGAGTGTTTTTGGCAAAAATCAAACCATTGACTGGTTGCACACATACCTAGGTGTCTTGGGCACTTGTAGGACTCATCAATTAGCAATTCAAACCTTCCCAAAGGCCTCTACAGCAGGCGGCGCAGTCAGAACAGGAAAACAGAGCTGATTTTTGATCATTTTGGTACGAGGAGATCCATTTCTCATTGGTTGCTTGGTTCCTTTCACAATTGCTTTAGAAATTGGTTGATTTACACTTTGGAGAAGAGGGCTATGTAATTGGATTGATGAATTATGCCTAATTGAGCTGGGAATGAGCTGATTAAATAGGCTGTCCACTGGTTGCAAAGAAATAGAGCAATTTTAATTCAGCAATTAATCTTTAGTCTTATACAATTGGACAAATTCCTCTCACATGGAGTTGATGGACACTATTACTAAGCTAATGAATGCCTGGTTGCTCAATTTGGACAAATATTGAAGAAATTAGAGTCAAATTACTACTGGGTTTTCTGGGTTTTTTCTGGTTTTTCCCAAAACAGAGAAAGGGGTTTTCAAAAATTGATATGTACACATGTCAGATGGTGTTGATACTCTACATTGAGGTTGTTTAGGTGTCAATGCAAGCTGTCCATACTTGATTGCACCACTACATTGTGATTTGGAGCCATGGAAAGCGCATCAAAGCAGGGTATCTCGGACTACGTGAGTCAGTTCATCTTGGATGCATACAGGTTGATTTTCTACATCAAATTTGAAGATTGGTGGTTACTTTGGAGTATCTAGAACACTCATTGGAGTGTGGTTGAGCTGAGGAAGGCTCATTTACAGATTTGAAGTGTGCGAAAGGTGTATGCATTAAGCAGACATGTCGGATAATCCAGTTCAGATTGTTGGGTGGTGAAAAGCTGGACAGGAAGAACTTCCAGGCATGGAAGTATAGGATAAAAAGTTTCTTGAAAGGAAAAGGATTTTGGAATCTCATTACAGGTGCTGAGCCAGAGCCTGAGCTACCTCGACAACCTACACAGCAGCAGCTTATTGCTCATAAGCAATGGTCAGAGAGAGCATTCAAAGTGCTGCATTATCTGTCTATATGTATTTTTGATGCTATGCTCATACACATACAGGATGCTGAGAATCCCAAAGATGCATGGGATACTTTGGTAAAAATGTTTGATACAAACACGAGTGCTCGCAAGTCTCAGTTGCGACAGCAGATACATAATGTGAAAAGGAATAAAAGGAGCATACATGATTATGTGCAAGAAATCAAGAAGTTTGCAGATGCATTGGCCACAATAAATGCCCCCATGCTTGATGATGATTTGGTGGATATTACCTTGCGTGGTCTTGGCAAGGAATACAAATCTTTTGATACATCTATCTCAGTGAGGAGTACAGGTTTACCAGACTTTGATGAGTCGGTTTCACTCTTGCTGGTGAAGGAAATCAAACTCAGTGATTCATTTCTGGATGCATCTACTAGCCATGATGATAATGGCAGAAATCAGGCCTTTTATTCTCAGAGAGGTTTTAGAGGCAGGGGGAGATTCACATCACGTGGACGTGGTGGTAATGGTCGTGGATGGCAGGACAGGTCACCACAACAGAATTTTCAGCCTTCATATGGTGCTCGAGGTGGTCGTGGATATGCACCTCAGAGAGGCAGAGGTAACCCCCGTGGTCGAGGACGTTGGCAAGGCCAACAAAATTCTATGCAAGATGTGGAATGCCATTATTGTGGCAAATATGGTCATATGGCGAGAGATTGTTTCCGCAAACAGAATGATTTGAGAGGGGGTAGAGCACAACGTGGTGGTCATTATGGTGGAAATTATGCACGACATGGTGGAAACTATGCATCAAGCAGTAATGATGGCACTGCAAATCATTTGTTTGCCATGAAGCATGTTGTGGGTTCTATGACGACAAATGCTGAGAATGATGACACATGGTATATGGACTCAGGAGCATCAAACCATATGACATGTCATGATGAATGGTTTGAGCATATGAAGCCTATGGATGTAAAAGGCTATGTGGAAACAGGAGATGATACTCAGCATGTCATTACACGTTGGAAGTGTACCATTGGTCATGCACAATGGTCAAACAAAGTCTATGTCTGATGTATTGTACGTGCCTTCTATCACTTTTCTTGCACGTCGACTAGTACAAGACTCCAATGGGAACTGCATCACATCCAAATAGATTTCTATTAGTTTCAATCCAAAGGAAGCACTATATAACTCGTGTACGGTGATTCCTATAAACATCATGCAAGAGAGATAAAGAGACAAACTCACTTTTCATGATATGCCAAAAAAAATACTCGAGCATCGTCCAGCTGGACCTCCCGAAACCAGTTCAGCACATCGAGGTACGGAACTGACTCTACTAGCAACAGTGTTGAGACCAGTGAATCAATTTGGAACACTCGTTGCTGTACATCCTTGGGCAATTGCGAAATAACAAAACTTCACAAGGAAATATATCAAGAGTGAGGCATAAACTTTAAGAGCCAAGAATGAAAAATTGTGGGAGGACAGAGAAAAGAGTATACCTTAAAACACATCTAAGCACTTTGTCGTTGACTTCAGTTTTAGGATCAAACAAAATGTTGATTTCTTCAGCATGAATCGGGAAATAACATCTATGCCCTCTAATATTAAAGGGGACATAGAACTCCGGCAACAAAAATTGCAGTGCCTCCCGATTCATGGCGTGGAGTGCGCGAATATTTTTCCTTTTTGTTTGCAATGCAAGCATTGCAGCTTGATGTTCCCTTTGAGCGCTTGTCATTAAATTTGCCCGAGTCTGATGTTCATGATCTGGACCTCCCTCGGTCACACCTCTTCAATTCTCACTTTTTGTACAGGACGGATATCCAAAATTTGTAACATTCGTTCATCAGTAAACGTAACTGGTCTAAGTAACTTATTGTATCTGAAACGAAGGGGCAACTAGGCTGAAAAAATCTTTGTTCATCACTGTCACCCTGTGTGCATGGGCAGCAAGAACGTAACTATTCAAAAAAAATTCGATCATCCAATCTTCTGTGGCCTCCTGCACAAGCAAAACAGGGCCGATGCCTTCCACCCAAACAAAATTCCATTTTGCTCACAAATTCTCCTGGCAAGCCTCTGGAAAGGCAATCTGGGAATAGCAGCTGTCGGGTGCTTCATAAACTTTGTGATTTCTCGCAGAGCTGACAAATGCTCTGCAGCAAAATGCCTTAGTCTAGGCTGCGTTTTGGATAATCGGGAAGGACTGCTTGATTTCCTGGATCTTGAGGCTTTTAGAACGCCCATCTTCTTCCCAGTAGATGAGGGAGCTGCATTGTCAATGGGTCTAGCTGTATGCCTTACACGAGCCATCTGAAAACGCAAGAAAGAGAAGAAAACTTAGCTATTCAGTAGTACACGATTAACAATTCACCATAAAGCAAGAGAGGGTGGCCAAGAAAGCAATATGCACTTCTCGCGTTATGGTGAATCCATTCACCATAACGTGAGATGAAGGCCCACAGAAACACAATAATCCTCCTCGCATTATGGTGAATTAATTGACACCAATAAGAGACAGATTATCGTGCATCCTTTGAGCTTTGATCTTGCATTATAGTGATTTGATTCACCATAACGCGAGAATAAGAGCCAGTCAAAGCAAAACAATCCTCCTCGCGTTATAGTGAATTGATTTACTACAACGGGAGGAGGATTCTCGTGAATCTCTTACCATTCCGTCTTGCATTTTGGTGATTCGATTCACCATAACACATAGAGCAGTATTGAGATTCTAGTGACTCGTCATCTGCTTTACGGTGAATCGAATCACCATGACAGAGGGCAAACAGTCGAAGAGAAAACAATGGCAGAGGGCAAACAGTTGAAGGAAAAACAAAACAATCAAGGATTATACATGAAACTCACAAAACAATCAAGTAATACACTTTCATCACATTCTATGAGTGGGAATGGATGGAGACTGTCATGTAGGAGGTGAATTAATTGACACCAATAAGAGGTGGATTATCGTGAATCCTTTGCCCTTTGATCTTGCGTTATAGTGAATCGATTCACCATAACGCGAGACTAAGGGCCAGTCAAAGCAAAACAATCCTCCTCGCGTTATAGTGAATCGATTTACTACAACGGGAGGAGGATTATCGCGAATCTCTTACGTTTGCCTTTTGCCATGGTGATTCGATTCACCATAAGACATGGAGCGTATTGAGATTCTAAGGGCCCGTCGTGTGCTTTAAGGTGAATCGAATCACCATGGCAGAAGGCAAACAGTCGAAGAAACAACAATGGCACAGGGCAAACAGTCGAAGAAAAAACAAAACAAACAAGCAATATACAAGAAACTTAGAAAACAATAAAGTAATATACAAAAACTTACATTTCTTGCGTGAGAATGGATGGAGACTGTTGTGCAGGAGGTGGAATATTGGTTCAGTACTGTGGCGGTAGTCGGAAGTCGCTTGGAGGCAAGCAGGAGAACGGACAAGGCAAAATCGATAAGAGGACGAAATGGTGGCGTGATTAACGGCTTTGATTAGTCTTTAGAGCAAACACACGTGCTGGCGGGTTGCCAGGGTGACTAGGCGGCGCTGACGTGTCGCATAGCATTAAAAAGGGCTTTGATTAAACTTTATAGCTTGTACACGTGCTAGGTACACGGTGGGCTGCCACATGGCATTCATGGAATGGCGAGCGCTGACGTGTCGCATAGCATTAAAAACGGTTTTTAATTGCTTCTCTAGGACACTCATCTCATTTATTGCCTCTCTTGGAGTTCATATTCTCATTTATCTCCCCACCACGGCCTTCATCTCCATCAACGACGACTGACTATCTCCTCCAACCCTCCTTCATCAATCATCTTCCTTCATCCTCCTGTATCAAACGTCAAAGACAAACCTCTAACCTCCTTCATCTCCATCAAAGATAACGACAAACTCCATCTCCATCTCCTGCGACGTTTGTATACAATTCGTTTTCCTGGTATTTTTATCTCTTTTGTGCTTCCTTCTTCTTTTGTTATTTCGTTCTTTTGGTTTCATTCGTGCAAAACTCCTTGCTTTGTCTTTTCATCGCGTTAAGGTGAATTGAAAACCTATGACTCCTCGCCTTATGGTGAATTGACTGCGAAGAAGAGTATTTTAATTCGTTTGACACCTCCTCTCTCAGTATGGGTACTTGAGAACTATCTTTATTTGTAATTCACCATAACGTAAGAGGCGTTGCCAAAGGATGATAAAGTCATCATGTTGCGGTGAATCAATTCACCATAACGCGAGCGAAGGTCCCATAGGAAGCACAATATTCCTCCTCGCATTATGGTGAATCGATTCACCATAACGTGAGAAGAGGTCCTTGACTAAGCTGCAATTTTATTTGCGTTAGGGAAAATAGATTCACTACAACACGAGGAGGAATACCTGGATTCCTCTGGCATCTCCTCTCGCGTTATGTTGAATCCATTCACACCACACAGAGATTTGTTGTTTAAGACCGACTGTCTCTTGATTCATTGCTTGAACTAATATTTTCCATGTCTTATCTACACCCTTGAATTCAGCCATGGTGCAAGTTCAAGTCGAGTTTGATGTGGACGAAGAGATTAAAGAAACACCTGCAACTCTGTTGTATGACTTCCTCTACAAATGTCGACGTCATGATTTGCACCCTGCAATTTCGTTGATGTTCAATTGCGATTTTAGAGAGAGAGAGAGAGAGAGAGAGAGAGAGAGAGAGAGAGAGAGAGAGAGAGAGAGAGAGAGAGACCTGTTTTGCTACTTACTCGTTTGCTAAGGCCTATGTTGTGGTGGCGAGCCATCATGGATACTTTGAAGAGGCAAAGCAAGAGTTTGACGAGCTCACAAATGAAGAACCAATGATGATTGATGGGAGAAATCACATTCATTTTAATCTCAAGGTGTTGCTGGAGAAGAAGCAGAGGTTAAACAGGGATTGACACAAGGTACCATGTGATAAGAAGAGAGCTTTGCTATGCCCTTTTCACAAAAGAAAATGCCGCTTGATGGAATACTCTTATGCCTTCTTATACTTCTTGCACATGAACGTGCAGATGAAGAATGTACAGAGCCGCATGCAACAAATGAAAGTGAAGACACGATTTCTCGTCAGGCTAGTCCCACCATTGAGGATGTTGCTGAAGAGGAGGACACTCCTCATGTGATTGAGGAGTTCAACGTTGAAGAAGAGAGGAAGCTCAGTTCGGCGGTTAATATTGAGGCAGATAGAGAACAAAACAATGATATAGGTCAGCTTGTGATTGAATCAGATGACTCCTCCCCCATTCCAACGCCATTACTCCCCTCCTACCAAGTAGGAGATTCAGAGTATATATTGCTGACAGACATACAACATGTATTTAACTTAAGGGAGGACCATTGCATAGCTTTCATAGCCCAAAATATGGAGGTCGATGACAATTTTGTAGATGATGATGGGATAGATAAGTACTTACTAGTGGATAGCCATGTGAAAGACACCGAGTTCCTATCTGCAGCAACACTAAAGATGATCTATGCTGATGCCCTTAAATATGAAGGAAAAGATGCCACAGAGGAAGAGCTACAAGAAGCAAGGGAAAGACTGAATATTACCAACATGGGAGGGTTTAGGGATGTGCCAAGTAAGTCAGCGGAAACCGTTCCTAGTTCGAGCACTAATTTATGGCAAGACGCCTTGCTTGAAGCAGATGAGAACCAAGAAGTTAGTTTTTTTTTGTTGTGTTTTTGTACTTTTGTTGCGGATTTGGCTTTATCAACTTTGTCCTGAAATGTTTGGTGATGTTGTTTCTAGCTAATGCTCCTTTATTTTTTCCAGTTGGAAATATATGAAGACACATTCCTCAAACGTGCTTCAGGCAAGCGTATGGCGGGATTGGGCCACGATTCGACACTAGGAACATATATACATCGCCTAAAATTCTCTCAAATTGTGATATTTCACGCTAGCTTCTCCAAGGACAATGCAAGTTTTCCTCTGATGGCAATAAAGACTCTATCCATGTATTAAGGCTGAATGCAAACAAGGCAATACTTCTGGAGCGGCAAGCAGCTGTTCGAATTTTTGGAGAGGGACCTGGAGTATATTCGTTGAGATGTAAATATTATTTAACATATGCTGCTTACGGGTTGGCATGTGGAATCACAGATCCTAATCTGTTGAGTGATTGCGGGAAGAAGCATCTTCTTAGAACAGCAAGGCCAAAGGTCCCTGTTGTGCCATTGATAGAGGATGAAGAAGATGATGCAAAAACTTCATCAAAAAAGGCTCGGCTGGGGGAAGTCTCTGCTCCAGATTAACAGATTTAGATTGTTCCAGTTGCTAAGAAGTTTCTTTATATTTTTCAATACTCTTCTTGCTTACCATTAAAAACTATGAAATGTATATATATTGAAAACATTTATATGGGACATAGATGAAAGCTCTTGTTCTTTTAAAATCTTTCACAGTTACATCATTGTTTTATAATATGTATTTCAGTGATCAATTTTCTTCCACACTCTGCCCTGTCTTTGTCGTTGTCTTAGCCATTCAGCATGATTCTGCTTTCCCTGTGAGGAGACATATATTGATCGTCTCCTTTCAGCCTGCATCTTTCTTATTGCACATGACACAGCTGATTCAGACTGTTTGATCTTCACACGAGCCCTCACTTGAATCCGCCGATACCACCACTGACATAGTTGCTTCATGGGATTACTTTTCTTCATTCCTCCTCCATGTTGAGTGGCCCTTTGATAGGCACAACGTGCTTGCCAATGAGATCTTTCCATGCCTTGGGTAGACCAAATCCCAAGGCTTCCAAACTCTTCCGCAAAAAAAGGTCCATGTGCATGCAAAATGTGCTACAAATGCTCAACAACAACAAGACATTTAGTATCGTACAATATTTTTTGAACAACAAAAAAAACTCAAAGAAGCTATAGATTTTCAACCATGTATTGTGTCAAGTTTGTCGCACCCCATGCCTTTTCATAGCTAGTGAAGAACTCTGTCACAACTGCCTCAAATTTCTCAACATCCCCATCTTCAAACCTTGCTTTTTGCAACAAAGGTGCTAGGCGATCAAGTGCCAACCACGCTTTGGCCTTTGCCACCCTTGCTTGTCCTGAAAAGCCTCGATCAGGTACAGCTGCATGAAGCTTCCTCCACACCTCAAAATCTGTACCCAGATGACCTCTCTGGGTATGATTAGATAAGAACTTTCTGGCTTTTGCACCTCCAAAACATGATTTGCTAGGAACATTTCCGGTCTTCCCTGATCTTCTCAAGTCCTTCTCAATCTTCACTTGACCACAATGTAAACCTGCATCTGAAAGCACTTGCTCTATTTTTTTTATAGTTCTTTCACTCTCTAATGCTGGTTTCATATTCCATGAAAATTCGATGTACATGTAGACTAGTTTCTCAATTATTCTAACCAGCGCATGCAAAACACAAATATGAACTCTGATCAAAGGGATAGGAAGAATTGGATCCCAATTAGGATCCACTCCTGGAGCATCACGATTTGGGGCTTCACGCCTATTATTGATTGCATTTAGGCATTTCCATTCTCTCTCTTTTCCTCCTTTGGAGACACCTCGTTCGGTCATGCAATACAGGCAAGGATGCTTGGCCATTGCTCCTTGGGAAATACCAAACATGCATTTCAAGGTTTTAAGATCTGCAGCCAGGTGCCATTCAACCTCATATTAACCATATCCTTCTACATAAAGCTTTTCGCCATTCGACTGCTGCTGGATAGTGGAAGGAAGCTCAGTCTGGTTGAAGTACCACTTTAGAATTTCATGGGTCTCTGTTGGAACCTATTAACAACAATAGTTAAATTGTCTACAACATCATAACAAGAGGATAGCAACATAATATTCTTTTTTTAAAAATGGATAGCACGTCACCTCAAATGCAGCCAGCCACCAAATCTCATTTTCGGATTGTACACTAAAGTGCTTCTCATCAGCATTACTGATACTTGCATCCAAAGCTCTATTCATTAAAGTAATGCTAACCCTTTCCAGCTTCTGTCCTTTGATCACCTCACTCTCATCAAGTTTTAAAACAAATTTCAGCCTTCCATTGCACTCATGTACACTGATGTCATAAAATTTCACCATAGCCATTTGTAATTTCCGAACATCCATAATGAAATTGTTGAACTCTGTAAGCTCTATGATTTTCTGTTCCCCGCTCTTTTTAGTCACTGTCAATGTACTAGACACGTGACAAGGCTCTCCAACAAGTTTGACCATTCCCAAGTTGAGAATATTTTGAGCTTTGTTCACGTGCAATGGTTTTGGAATGGGAATTACTGTTTTTTTTCCAAGCTTACAATTGAAACCCTCTTTAACTTTATTAAACAACATCCTATAAGACTTTGTGCTTATACCAGCCATGTCACATATACCTTGTGCATCTGCAGGCGTGAATGCTTCACTCACCTCCTGCAAGGATTGCTTTGCTATGTCTGATCGAAGTCTTGCAAACTTAGGATGCTGTATTGCTGACTCCACGATGTCTTTTGTCAGAACTTTGCCAAATATATCAGAACCTTGCTCTTTTGGACCCACAACATCTATGACCATCCTGAAGCAACAACGATAGCTATTTCAGTCCATCATTCATCTAACTATACCACCCCCACCCCCACACCCAATCCCCCATCTCCAAAAAAGGAATTTAAGATGAAAATGAAAAGTGAGTGCTCAAAGAAATTTAAGCTCAAAGAAATTATAGATCCCAATACCTGCAAGCTTTTACACGACGCTTCCATTGGCCACCTCCAACATTGAGTTCTTCCAATGGTTTGATCTGTCTCTTGCGTAATCGAGCACCCAATGGCGTGTCTTTCAAATATTGTAATTTTTTGTTGAACTTTTCAAGTTGTTTTCGAAGGTGTGCATTCTCACTCTCCAATGTGAAATTGTTGATTTCTCGAACTGCCAAAATTTCATTCTTCTCTTTAATAGTGTCCTGCATCTTACAAATAGTCTGCTGCAAATGATCAAACTCTTTTTGTAACCCAGCATAATCTTTTGCTTTGTCCTCGTTTGAAGCTTGCAAAGCTGTTGTGATCGATGCCAAGTAAAAATTCGCACCTTCAAGCATTTTTATTCTGGCATCTCTATCACTCAAATGTCTTTCAAAGATACTTTGACATTGGCCAAACAGTCTTTTGCAATATCCAAGCAATCCATTTTCACCCTCACACACAAACTTGAAGAAACTTGTCAACCCAAAGAATGATTTCGAAGCTCAGTAATGTGGGCTTCGCATGCTGGCCTAGACCAATTTCTCTTACAGCAGGGAGCATAATCGGGTTCTACTTGGAAGTGGATGTCCACCTCTTTCTTCTTTTGCTTCACAGGTTCCATTGCATTGTTTTGTGCTTTAACAACACCAAAAAGCATCATGAACTCACACTTTAACCAAAAGAAACCAAAGATATTACACTTATCTCCCGTGAAGAAGATTGCTTCATTAAAACCAAAAGACAACATCACTAAATAATACCTCCTTGTCCATCAAACAAACTTGTTGGTATCCTGGATGAACCAAAATGTACAGAGTACTTGTAAGCACAACCCTCACTTGAAAAAGGTAAGAAATGGGATTGTTATTCATGCACAAGTAGGTATGGTGCATGAAGAACAAATACTTTTCCATCCTTTTTCAAAACTTGCCACCTTGAGAAGAAGAGAAAATAAAAAACCTCCCGCTCAAAACAATTCGGATTTGGAGTGGTTGTGGTCGTAGAGTTGGGAAGACAATGAGGGAGACAATGCAAGATGATGGATTGCAGGGAGGAAGTTCGGTTCAAGTTTGGTTAGCAAAGTTGGCTTTGTTACATTCAAAAGTTAATGAAGAAAGAGAGTGGTGTCTTTTTTCAATAAAATAAGGCACCATAGTGGGAATAAAAAACTATAGTTAAGAGGCATTGTTTTGAATTAAAAAACACCCTACATGTCAGTTAATGGAATAAAGAACTCAAAAATGACGCACGTACCCTCCAATATTATATGTGGGTTTATTGGCTTGCTTTGTCCACATCACCATCCCAAGGGATCTCTTACGAGGCCCCTTTTTGAGTCCAAATTTTCCCTAATGATTTGAGAGGGGGTAGAGCACAACGTGGTGGTCATTATGGTGGAAATTATGCACAACATGGTGGAAACTATGCATCAAGCAGTAATGATGGCACTGCAAATCATTTGTTTGCCATGAAGCATGTTGTGGGTTCTATGACGACAAATGCTGAGAATGATGACACATGGTATATGGACTCATGAGCATCACACCATATGAAATGTCATGGTGAATGGTTTGAGCATATGAAGCCTATGGATGTCAAAGGCTATGTGGAAACAGGTGATGATACCCAGCATGTCATTACACATGTTGGAAGTGTACCATTGGTTATGCACAATGGTCAGACAAAGTCTATGTCAGATGTGTTGTATGTGCCTTCTATCACAAAGAGCTTGGCCTCAGTTGTGGTCAAATGGTGGAACATGGATTACAGGTTCGTTTCAACGAGCATGGATGCTTCGTTGAGGACTTCAAACATGGATGTAGAGTCATTGTTGCGAAAGGCAAGAAAGAAGGCAGATTGTTTAAGCTGGATGCTGGAATTCCTAAGCTAAAATCAGCCATGTTCTCCAAAAGTAAAAATGTGGTACATGACATTGATATGTGGCATAAGAGGATTGGACATGTCAATATACAAAGATTAAAGAACATGCAAACAAGAGGCATTGTCAGTGGATTGCCTAGATTTAAATATGATGGAAATATGCATGTTTGTGAAGCCTGTCAGTTTGGGAAGTAGGCAAGGTTGAGGTTTCCTAGAGAAGGAAATATGAGTAGCAGGCCACTTGAGATCGTACATAGTGATGTATGGGGTCCTGCACAAAACCCATCTATCAAAGGCAGTTTATACTATGGTACATTCATTGATGATTTCAGCAGGATGACATGGATATACTTTCTCAAAGAGAAGAGTGAACTGTTGGAAAAGTTCATGGATTTCAAAGCTTTTGCAGAAAAGCAATATGGCTGTTGGATTAAGTGTTTGAGGACAGATGGAGGTGGTGAATACACCTCAAAAGCTTTTGAGCATTTCTTGAGGAAGCATGGAATAAGAAGACAATTGACTTGCAGGTATACACCTCAGCAGAATGGTGTGGCTGAGAGAAAGAATAGGCGATGCTCAATGAAAAGAGCATGCCAGATTACTATTGGGCAGAAGCATGTGCTACTGCAGTGTATATATTGAACAAAACACCTACAGCAGCCATTCATGGAAGCACGCCAGAGATGCGACTTACAGGTTATAGGCCAGACATTGGACACCTCAAAGTTTTTGGATGCATAGCTTATGTACATGTGCCTGATGAAAGAAGAAGAAAGTTGGATCCTAAGGCAGAGAAATGTGTATTTGTTGGATATGCACAGGATCAAAAGGCATACAAATGTTATAATCCACAAACTAGACAAGTGGTCATCTCACGAGATGTGGTGTTTGATGAGCTTGCTAGTTGGTACAAAGCAAAAGATGAGGGTGTCATTGAGTCACTTGAGGCTGATGTGCCTGTGAACTTGCCACACGCAAGTTCTAGTTCTACTACTATGTTTGGGCCAGCAGAGCAGAGGCTGAGAGTAGCAGTCTACGTCCATGGTCAGGACGTTTGAGGCATGAGAGTGTGAGCATTGGGAGTAGTGCTATGGATAAAGGAAAGAAGAAGGTCGAAGGAATTGGAATCACAGGTTATGAGTCATCTAGTTCAGAGAGCTTGGATGAGGAGCTTGGCATACCTGTTTTACGCACACCTGGTGCTAGGTAGGATAGATATGTGCCACCACATGCTAGAGTTATAGGTGTACAGAGTGACCCGCATGCATTGCGGAGATCCCAGAGAGTCAGATATCCAGTGAGACAGATTGACATATCGAGATTTTGCTATGCACTATGCATATATGACATCTATGGTGAAGCATGTGGAACCTACATGCTATATAGAAGCTGTTGGAAAGCATGTATGGGAGAAAGCAATGAATGTTGAGATGGACGCATTGGTCCATAATGATACATGGGATTTGGTTGCACTACCAAAGGACAAGAATGTTATTGGCTGTAAATGGGTTTACAAAGTGAAGTGCAAATCTGATGGTTCTATTGAGAGACATAAAGCAAGATTGGTAGCAAAGGGTTATGCACAGACCCAACGTTTGGACTATGATGAGACCTTTAGTCCAGTGGCTAAGATGGGCACAGTGAGAGCAGTCATTGCTATGGCTGCAGCTAATGGCTGGGAAATGCATCAGATAGATGTCAAAAATGCATTTCTAAATGGAGATCTACAAGAGGAAGTGTATATGGCACAGCCAGAAGGGTATGTACACCCAAGATATCCCACTCACGTATGCAGATTGAAAAAGGCATTGTATGGTCTGAAGCAAGCACCTCATGCTTGGAGTGATAAGATGAGCAGATATCTTATCTCACTTGGTTTTCAGATTTCCACAGCAGATTCTTCACTCTATGTGAAGAAGACAGAGCATGGGATTGTTTTACTCGTCATCTATGTGGATGACTTGATTATCACAAGTGATCATGGTGTAGATGTGATGCATGTCAAGAAAGCTTTGAGTGGGCAATTTGACATGAAAGATCTTGGTGAGTTGAGATACTTCCTTGGAATTGAAGTGGTCAAAGATCATGCAGGTACATGGTTAGTACAGTGCCCATATGCATTGGATATGTTGGCAAAATATGGCATGACAGGGTGTAAGCCTATGAGTACACCTTTGGAGCAAAATGTGAAGTTGCGGGCTGATTATGGTGATGAGCTTGATGATCCATCTATGTACAGAAAGATGGTTGGTAGTCTCATATACATGACTATCACACGCCCGGATTTGAGTTATGCTGTGGGGCTAGTAAGCCAGTTCATGCAGAGCCCCAGAAAACCACATTTGGATGTAGTGAGACGCATCATGAGATATGTGAAGGCCACTGCACATTATGGTTTACTTTATGAGAGTGGTAAAAGCTTGGACATACATGGCTACACAGATGCTGATTGGGCAGGTAGCGCATATGATAGGAGGTCTACTAGTGGATATGCTTTTACACTTGGAAGTGCCGTGGTGAGTTGGAGTAGCAAGAAGCAACCTACAGTTGCTTTATTCAGTACAGAGGCTGAATATAGAGGTGCAGCCATTGCTACTTGTGAGGCTATATGGTTAAAGAGTCTCTTGACAGATTTGTGTGAGCCTATTGAAGGCAAAGTTGTCATTCATTGTGACAACATGAGCAGTATACAGTTGGCAAAGAATCTAGTGTTTCATGCGAGGACCAAACACATAGAGGTCCATTATCACTTTGTCAGAGAGAAGGTGCTGGATGGTACAGTTGATCTTCAGTATGTGAAGACTGATGAGCAGGTGGCAGACATCTTTACGAAGCCACTTAGCAGGGAGAAGTTTGAGTACTTCCGTACTATGTTGGGAGTACATGGGATGAGCTTGAGGGAGAGTGTTGAGAGTCTTGATATCCCAAGCTCATCTACATCTTCATCGGCAGTACATCATGAGCTTGAGAGGGGCTGTTGAGATTCAAGCTCGATGTCAGTGTGAGCCAGCTATGCTATGTGCTGGCATGTTAGGTAGGAACATGTGTGAGACATAAATGACCGCGTGTCCAGCTGGTCATAGTGTGTGGACATTAGCTAGGGTTAGAGGAGTGTGGACACAACTCATAGTGTGTTGTGTGTATTATGGATTATGGCATTATGCTTTGTGTGAGAGTGGAGATGGCTTCCCTCTATGGTTAGGGTTTACAATATACATTAGGGTTTGCTCCTGTGTGTGTGTCTCCTCCCCCTCTACCGTTCTTTCAACATCTATGATCCAAGTGCAAGTCTTTTCCTTGATCTGACTATGATACTTACGGGCTCGGTCAAATCAGTTCAGTTAGTTAAGGCTCTTGACTACGTTAGAGTAAAATTATCCTGGAGGAATCGCCCGTGCTTTTCGGGCGAGGGAAGTTTTTTCAGGTTCGGTTTTGGAAGAACTGAGGGATTAGTCTCTTGTCCGAATATCCATGGGCGAGGCCTACCCCACGCATAAGAAGTGCTACTTCCGCTGCTAGCACCCCTGAATTCGTTGCACGGAGGGGACATGGATCTTTCAGTTTGGTATCAGAGCGAATTGGCTAAAGTGAATCAACAGAGAAGCCAAAAATGTCAAAAATTTATGAAGTAACAGCAAAAAAGTTAGAAATGTGTCATGAAATTCATACAATTTGATATTCAGACTGAAATTCATAATTTAGTAATTGGATTTTCAGATGGAAGTACCGTAATGGCATGGAATCCCTGACTTGCTTGAGGCCTAGACATGATGGTATTTACCTTAAAATTCCAAGGATCGTGACTACCTGTATATACCGAGGGTATAATTGCAACTCTTTTACTGGTAGTATATACGAGTAAATCTAAGACCTTGAAATTATAAGCAAAAATGCTATCCAGATGATGAATTCGAATGTGATTGATATGATTTTAAAATTTTGGTTGAGTTGAATTGGATTCTGATTGAAAAAAATGATGATTCTTGAATTTTGGTTGAAAATCGATAAGTTGAGCAAAACCACAATGAGGATAAATGGGACAAGTCCCTGTGATGATGTTCGTACTGGAATGACGATAATGACTTCAACAAATCACTATGAGATTAGTGGATTGTGCTGACAGATTGCTACTGTTAACACTTGACCTAGTGGATCAAGTTAAGGGATGACAAATTAAAAACCTGAATAATTGAAATTCCCATGGAGGAATGTTCAGAGATTTTGTGGAAAAGAAAGTTTATTTTTATGTTATTCCAAAAGAGTGATTCCCACCATTTTTGTATCTAAAAGAAATATTCTAATTACTCCATGTACATATTCACCTATGAATATGCATGGATATCACTGATATTAATTATTAAATTTAATTTTTATGCATAGAAAGAAGCATAAAGGGATTTTTTTAATTACAAAAGTGTTATTCTCATTAACATTGATTTCTATGCATAGAAAGATGCATAAAGGAATTTTTTTATTACAAAAGTGTTATTCTCATTAAAATTTGTTTTTTATGCATAGAAAGATGCAAAAAGAAATTTTTTTTATTACAAAAGTGTTATTCTCATTAAAATTGATTTCTATGCATAGAAAGATGCATAAAGGAAATTTTTTATTACAAAAGTGTTATTCTCATTAAAATTTGATTTTTATGCATAGAAAGATGCATAAAGGAAATTTTTTTATTACAAAAGTGTTATTCTCATTAAATTTGATTTCTATGCATAGAAAGATGCATAAAGGAATTTTTTCGATTACAAAAGTGTTATTCTCATTAAAATTTGATTTTTATGCATAGAAAGATGCATAAAGGAATTTTTTATTACAAAAGTGTTATTCTCATTAAAATTGATTTCTATGCATAGAAAGATACATAAAGGAAATTTTTTAATTACAAAAGTGTTATTCTCATTAAATTTGATTTTTATGCATAGAAAGATGCATAAAGGAAATTTTTTTATTACAAAAGTGTTATTCTCATTAAAATTTGATTTTTATGTATAGAAAGATGCATAAAGGAATTTTTTTTATTACAAAAGTGTTACTCATTAAAATTGATTTTTATGCATAGAAAGATGCATAAAGGAATTTCTTTTAATTACAAAAGTGTTATTCTCATTAAAATTGATTTTTATGCATAGAAAGATGCATAAAGAAAATTTTTTTATTACAAAAGTGTTATTCTTATTAAATTTGATTTTTATGCATAGAAAGATGCATAAAGGAGTTTTTTTATTACAAAAGTGTTATTCTCATTAAAGTTGATTTCTATGCATAGAAAGATGCATAAAGGAATTTTTTTTATTACAAAAGTGTTATTCTTATTAAATTTTATTTTTATGCATAGAAAGATGCATAAATGAATTTTTTAATTATAGAAGCGTTATTTTTATAAAAAGTAATTTTTATGCATAAAAAGATGCATAAAGAAATTCTTTTTATTTTAAAAGTGTTATTCCTATTAAATTTGATTTTATGCATAAATAGATGCATAAAGGATTTTTTATATAAAAGAGTTATTCCCGTTGAAGTTGATTTTTATGCATAAATAGATGCATAAAGAATTTTTTTATCAAAATTAGAATTCTCTTAAATTCTATGTTTAAATTCTATGAGTATTCGATAAATGAATAATTAAATACTCTAAGAGAGAAATTTCTATCGTTTTATATTCACACGGATTCTAAAAAGAGAATTCAGGAAATCTATCGAGATTGAAATATTCAAACTCTTTCGTCAGTTTTGAGAAAAGAAGGTGTGACCAGTTTAGGAAAATACACTCAAAACTCCCGCCAAATTTGAAACTAAGTTTGAGACCCTTCAATTTGATCTATGGATCAAGGTTAGAGAATTTGAGGAATTCTGGTATGAAATTCAAAACTCCGATCAAGAAGTTTTGGGGATACTAATTCAAGAAATACTCCTTGTATTCAAAAGAAAATCAAACTGAAAACTTGCATAGAAATGAGATGTGATGAGATGCGATGTGAATCAGATAGATGTGAATGAATGGATGGATGTGGATGTGTATGTGATGAAAATGGATGTGGATGTGTATGTGAAGAATGGATATGAATGTGCATGTGAAGAATGGATGTGAATGTGCATGTGAAGAATGGATATGGATGTGTATGTGAAGAATGGATGTGGATGTGTATGTGAAGAATGGATGTGGATGAGTATGTAAAAGAATGGATGTGGATGAGTATGTGAAAGAATGGATGTGGATGTATGTGAATGTGTATGTGTGAAAGAATGTGATGTGACATGAATATATGTGGATGTGAAGTGATAGATATGAATGTATGGATAGATGTGAGTAGTCGTACATGTGAATGATTGGATGGATGTGGATGAATGAGATGAGATGTGGATGAATGAGATGAGATGTGCATGAATGAGATATGATGTGGATAGAAGTGATGTGAATGAGATGAGATGTGTATGAATGAGATATAATGTGGATAGAATGCATGTGATGGGATGGTTATGAGAATGAATGTGGTGGATATGAATGAATGAATGTGATGGATATGAATGAATGTGATGTGGTGTAAATGAATGTGACAGATGTGAATAGATGTGATGTGATGTGAATCGGGATGTGAATGATTGAATGAATGAGATGTGAATAGATGTGATGTGATGTGAATCGGGATGTGAATGAATGAGATGTGGATATGGGTAGATGTGAGTGGATGAGATCTGATGCGGATAAATGAGAAAAGATGTGATGAGATGGAAAATGATGTGATGAGAATGGGAATACATATGAAATAAATGAGGATTGATGTGGAACAATGTGGAAAGACGAGAGTTCGTTATAGAAACTGTATTTATGACTTGTTTTTAAATGATTGTTTTATGTCAAAAATGATGGGGAAGCATTTTGACCGTCTTGTGAATGAGGTCGTGGAGACCAATCTGATAAAGTTGCAACAACAGCTGACGAAGAGTCAATGGAGGATGTCTCGCGTAGCAAGGCCGATCGAGGTCTTGACCAGCCTTGGTTCGATTTAAATGGTGAGCTTCCGGTACGATGGATGAGGGACCAAGGAAGCAGCTTATGAGTGAAGCGCTAGGTGACCTACGAAGGATCCTAGAGGGTACTGACCATACGGTGCTCGGGCTCTGGGTCATTGAAGATACCCACGCGTGTGTCAGGGAAGATATTGGAGCAAGGAGTAAGAGTTGTTTTCTGAATTTGGGCATGGATTTGGTTGATTGACCTTGTGGTCCTCAACGGATGAGTCCACAACTCTTTTATATGGATCTGTTGGTTGACCTTGCTGATCTTCAACGGAGATTCCATTTTGATTTTTATAAGTGAATATATTGCCGGGTACTATGAGCTAGAAAGTATCGAAAAGGCCCCTGAGTGGACAGGTGGTGAGCGTTTTGGTTGCTAATGATGCCATAGGTACACTGATGAAGGAAAAAATTAGAAATTAGGATTCAATCGGATATTTTGGAGGATTATGATATGTGATACTATAGTTTCATTAAAAGATTGTATTAAAGACAACTGAATTTGTGAAAAAGGTAATTTCATATTAGGTGTGTAAGTGGTGTGACTAGTTTTAAGTTTGCATGAATATTCGGCTAGGGGGCCTGGGAACTCTTTTCCCGTGCTGGTACTCGGGATAAAACCTAACCAAATTCTTAAATGGATCCCATCACTACAGTGGTTACGCAGTTGGCTAACCCACGGGACTGGATGGGGTTAGGCTGGACTGATGGGTCCCTAAAATGAGACTCAATTCTGTTATGGTATGATAGATGAAGTAAATCTCGGATAAAATTTGTTCTATGGAAAAGAATCAACGGCTATGCCTCTCAATGAGAAAAAAAGTGTTGGTCTCTATGATCCAAGTGCAAGTCTTTTCCTTGATCTGACTATGATACTTACAGGTTCGGTCAAATCAGTTCAATTAGTTAAAATTATCCAAGTGTTGGTCTCTATGATCCAAATGCAAGTCTTTTCCTTGATCTGACTATGATACTTACGGGTTCGGTTAAAATCAGTTCAATTAGTTAAGGCTCTTGACTACATTAGAGTAAAATTATCTTGGAGGAATCGCCCGTGCTTTTCGACGAGGGAAGTTTTTCTGGGTTCAGTTTTGGAAGAACCGAGGGATTAGTCTCTTGTCTGGATATCCGTGGGCGAGGCCTCGAGTGAGAGACTCTGCCCCGCGCAAGAAGTGCTACTTCCACTGTTAGCACCTATGAATTCGTTGTGCAGAGGGGACATGGATCTTTCAGCTGGGTATTAGAGTGAATTGGCTAAAGTGAATCAACCGAGAAGCCAAAAATGTTAAAAATTTATGAAGTAACAGTAAAAAGTTAGAAATGTGATGAAATTCATACAAATTGGTATTCAGACTGAAATTCATAATTTAGTAATTTGATCTTCAAATGGAAGTACCGCAATTGCATGGAATCCCTGACTTGCTTGAGGCCTAGACATGATGGTATTTACCTTATAATTCCAAGGATCGTGACTACCCGTATATATTGAGGGTATTACTATAGCTCCTGGCAGTATATACGAGTAAATCTAAGACCTTGAAATTATAAGAAAAAATGCTATCCAGATGATGAATTCGAATGTGGTTGATATGATTTTAAAATTCTGGTTGAGAACTGTTGAGTTGAATTGGATTCTGATTGAAAAAATTGATGATTCCTGAATTTTGGGTTGAAAAGCGATAAGCTGAACAAAACCACAATGAGGATGAATGGGACGAGTCCCTGTGGTGATGATGTTCATAACTGGAATGACGATAATGACTTCAACAAATCACTATAAGATTGTGCTGACAGATTGCTACTGTTAACACTTGACCCAGTGGATCAAGTTAAGGGATGACAAATTAAAAACCTGTATAATTGAAATTCCCATGGAGAGATGTTCAGATGGAAATTTCGGTCTAATGGACCATTATGGTGTTAAGGATATGAATGATATGATCTAAAAGAATTGTTATCTGATGAGTTCTATATAAGGGATCTTTATCCCTTATATAGAACTCATTCATATCCTTTATCCCTTAAGGATATGAATGATATGATCTAAAAGAATTGTTATCTGATGAGTTCTATATAAGGGATCTTTATCCCAGGAGGGTTGACCAGACTAAAAGGAACCCCAGAATCAATTGGATCTTAAGGAAAAGAGTTGTCCTCTAGTTTGCGAGATGAGGACATCTTGCGTTTTTTAAGTAGGATAGGATGTAAGATTCCTCCCTCCAGCTTTTGAGGTGTGCAGGTGTAAGAACCTCCCCGTCTGATCTTATAATTATTCCCCTCTCTGAAATAAAAGAAAGATCCTGTTTCACCCTGTTTTGGCCTGGAGAGAGAAAATGTCTAGAGGGAGGTAATTCAAAATTGAGATATTTTTGGATATAAAAATCCTCCTAGTGTCTAAAATGATTTCCTCTGAAACAAAAATTCAAAAATAACTTTCCAATGTGCAATTGAAATTAATTAAAAATAGGTATAAAGGACCTTAGCCTAAGGGTCCAGATTTTTGTTGGAATTAGGGTTGTAGGAAAGCACACAAAGCTTGGAGAAGAAGAAGCAAGAATGTACACAACACAAAGTGTATTAGATTGTGTCAATGTACAAAAGATAAGTTAGCCCTAGAAGGATGGGCGTATATACAAGCTGGGGGAAAAAACCTCCTAAAGAGGGAAAAAGTGCCCCGGCGGTCCTAAGAGTGTTCACACACATTATATATATGGCAACAAATCCCCCCTGGGAGTGATGGTGTGAACGAGAGCTGGCACTCATGTATAGGGGAGTGCCATGCCCGAAGTAGATCAGTCCACAAAGGGGAGCAAGCCCAAAGCTTTGCGGAAAGCTTCGAACTTCTCACGAGGAAGCGCCTTTGTGAAAAGATCTGCGAGGTTGTCCTATGTTGGCACATAGGCCAAGCTGATCTCTCCTGCTGAGAGTCTCTCCCTGACATAGTGATAATGCACCTCAATGTGCTTTGTGCGAGCATGAAAAACTGGGTTTCTCGCGACTGCCAATGCACTCTGACTGTCAGTGAAGATAGAGGTGGCAAACTCCTGTCCAACACCCAAGTCAGCCACCATAAGCCGTCTGAGCCACACACACACTCAACCGTAGTTGTGAAAGCTGCCCTGTACTCAGCTTCACAACTAGAAGTGGCTACAGTAGGTTGCTTCTTGCTCAACCAAGATATGCATGAGCTACCGAGCATGAAACAAAAACCACTTGTGGACACTCTTGTGTCATAGCAACCAGCCAAATCTGAGTCCGAAAAAGCATGTAAATCTGGCAGCAACAATCCTCCCTTGGGATAAAATAACCCAAGATGTATGGTGCCACTCAAGTAGTGAAAGATGCATTTAACTGCCTTCCAATGCTGAGACCCTGGGCTATGCATAATCCTGCTCACCTGTGAGACTGCAAACTGAATGTCCGGCCTCGTAATGCATACATAAATGAGGCAACCAACAGCTGTCTGATAGAGTGTGATATCAAAGTGATCTCCAGCATCATGAAGACTCAACTTCAAACCTGTCTCCATTGGAGTAGCAATAGGCTTGCAGTCTTCAAGGCCAAATCTCCGCAACAATGTCTCAATATACTTTGTCTGACACAAAGCAATACCTCCATCACACTGCTTAAATTGTATCCCCAAATAATGATGCAAATGCCCCAAATCTGACATCTCAAAAGAGGCATTCAAGTCAGCCTTAAAATCAGCAATATGACTCTCATTTGGTCATGTGAGCAGCATGTCATCGACATAGAGAGCAATGATTAGATGTACATCATCCACACGTTTAACATACAAAGTGCTTTCTGTTGGACTATTTTGAAAACCATGTGCAGTCAAATATGCATGTATCTTTTCATACCAAGCTCGTGGAGCTTGCTTTAAACCATATATAAAGCCTTTTTCAACCTGCACACTTTGTTTTCCTGCTCTCTTTGAACAAAACCACGAGGCTGCGATATATACACCTCCTCATGCAAATCTCCATTCAAGAATGCAGTCTTTATGTCCAACTGATGTACATTCCAACCATTATGAGCTGCCAAAGCACAAATGCTACGAATGGTAGTCATACGACAAGTGGGAGCAAAGGTCTCATCAAAATCAATGCCCTTTTCTTGAGCATAACCCTTTGCAACAAGTCTAGCCTTATAGCGATCAACACTGCCATCTGGCTTTTGTTTCAACTTAAAAACCCACTTACATCCAATGGCCTTTTTACCAATAAGCAAATCACACAAAGACCATGTACCATTCTTCATTATAGCATCATATTCACTTTGCATTGCAGCCAACCAATTTTTTGAATTTTGTGCCTCATCAAATGAAAGAGGTTCTTCCTCTTCACACATACTAGACACAGCCAAAGCATAACAATCTGATGTATAAGAGGCATGCTGAAAACCTAAACGAGTATGACTAGTCATAGGTGCATCAATCTTACTATCACGCAAGGTTTGCACCAGCCATTTTGGCATACCTCTAGCCTACTGATTTTCAGCCCTATCCTCATGAATTACATCCTGTAAATCTGCATCAGAAATAGGCTGATCTATGATGTCGTTTGAAATCTGCATAGGCTGAATATTTGCCTCATTAGGACTTACATTTGAATTTCCACCTGTAAAGAGAGGCAACAACGTATCAAATACATCCCGTGAGCTCACACCTATCTCTTTGGTACATGATAACAAAGGCTGCACAGCATCTTCCACAAAAACAACATCTCGACTAATCAAGATACGCTTTGACTATGGATGATACAATCTGTAACATCTCAGCACTGTAACCAACAAAAATGCATTTGACAGCCTTATCATCCAATTTTCTGCGTTGTTGCATAGGCACTAAAGCATAGGCCAAGCAACCAAAGACACGCAAGTGACCAATAGAAGGCTTCCTGCCATGCCAAGCTTCGTATGGAGTAATAGACTGCAAGGCCTTAGTGGGACACCTGTTGAGTACATATGCAGCACACATGACAGCCTCAAGCCAAAATGCATGTGGCAAAGCTTGGCTCTTGACCATACATCGTGCCATCTCCATAAGTGACCTGTTTTTTCTCTCAGCAACACCATTTTGCTGAGGGGTATATGGCAATGTACATTGGTGTTTTATCCCACGCCTAGCTAGAAATGCATCAAACTCTTTAGACATGTACTCCCCCCCTCGATCAGAACGGAGGGTGCCCACAGTACAATTGGATACATTTTCAACCATAAGAAAAACCTGTTTGAAGCACAAAAACACTTCGGACTTTGCCTTCAGTGGATATACCCATGCATGCCTTGAGTAATCATCAATGAAAGTCACGAAGTACAAGTATTTACCAAATTACGGAGTTTGCATAGGCCCACATACATCACTATGTACAAGTTGCAATTTGCGAGTGGCCCGCATAGAACCATCCTTTGGAAACGCAGAACGCTGCATTTTGCCTAAAATACAGCCTTCACAAACATGTTTCAATGGTGCCTCAAGAGGGGGCAATGAAGCAACCATATCAAATTTCTGCAAACGTAGCAAACTAGCAAAGTTCAGATGACCAAAACGAGCATGCCATAGTTTTGCATCTGAAACTGCCTTTTCATAAAAAACTGCATTTGCTGAATCTTCCACACACTTGTCATAAGAATTGAGCCTATACAGCCCACGAAACAAGGCACCAGATGTAATAATCGTATCACCAGAATTCAAATCATGAACAGTACATCTGTCATCCACAAATTTGACTACAAATCCAAGTCTAGCAAGCGCAGAGACAGACAATAGATTCTTCTTTATCCCTGGCACATACAAAGCATCTGAAAGTGTGAAAGTGCTGCCATTTGCAGCAATAAGCATAATTTTACCAATGCCTTTCACTAGGTAAGAAGCATTATTGGCACATATGACAGTATTCCCATTAGAGATAGCCTCAAGACAAGTGAACATATCACGATGTGAGGTAATGTGCTTTGTAGCACCACTGTCAAAATACCAAACATGAGAGTCAACAGAAACTGCCAAACATGCATCATGTTCAGATGGGTCATACTGGCAATACACGCTAAACGCCCATTCTGTATCCTGCACAACATTTGCAGAATCTGCATTTGTAGAAGTATCCGCTATTGTGGCTGCATTTGACTCTTTCTTCTTTGCGTCTTTAGCCTTTAGCTTAGGGCAATTTTTAATGACATGATTATTTGCCTTACAATAGTTGCACCTGGTCTTTTTCTTGCCTTTATCAAGAGCCTTCTTAGACTTATTGTTGTTACCTGTGGAAGGAGAAGAAGTTGCAAACCTACTAATAGGAGAAGAAACAATGGAAGGGACTGCCTTACCACTTCTTCTCTGCTGCCTGCTGGGCAGCAATAAATGCTTGATCAACTGCACGACGCTGCCTGGCCCTGTTTTGCTTGGACTGCGCTTCTTGCAAAAGCTTGTTGACTAAAGTATTATACTTGACAGCATCAGGTCTGTCCTCAGCAAGAAGTCTCCACGTGGAAGCAAAAGTCTGATATGTCTCAGGTAAAGTATCAAGAACAGTCTGCACAAGAGAATGATCAGGAATAATCTCACTTGCAGAAATCAACTGTTCTTTGAGATCTTTAATCTCAGCAAGAAAAACATTCATGTCATCATCTTCCTGCATAATTTTCAATTCTAGCTCTTTATGCAAGTAAGAGATTTTTGCCTCGTTATGACCTGCATACAAACCAACTAGAATATCCCAAGCCTGTTTTGCTGTTTTAGCTGAACGAATATGTGGGGTGATGTTACGTTTGACAGAAAGTGAAATCAAGGCATGAGCCTCGCATCTTTACCATCCCAATGAGCTTGTTCAGCAGTGGGTAAAACAGCAGCAACAGTAGAGCTGCTAGATCCTGCAACATCCTCAACAGATCCTACATCCACAGAACCTGGACGTACATCCATACCCTGCACAATGTTCCACACTTCTTTTGCAACCAAAACATGCTGCATCATGTATGCCCAAAGTGGGTAGTTGCTGTCTCCATCCAGTTTGTCTTCAGCAGACAACATGCGAAATACATCACTGTTGTTATCAGCCATGGCCACTGACTGAAACTGATGCAAAAGCTACCTGTAATGAAGCAAAGACTGAACAGAAGACAACTTGTGCTTTGTAGCACGATCCACAATAGAACACGTATGCCTGTTTTGCAGAAAACTGCACTGTCAAAATTTCTGTAGAAAATGACAAAAACACCTGTGAAGAGCTTGAAATGCAAAAACGGATCCCGAAACGACCTCAGATGCAAATTTGCAGAGTATAGGGACCTACAAGCGCTCGTGAAAGCTCACCTCAATCGGAGAACGTGAGTCGGAGGGTGCTGGCGGTGTAGCCCTGGGAGCCAATGCCTGCTCTCTGATACCAATTGTTGGAATTAGGGTTGCAGGAAAGCACACAAAGCTTGGAGAAGAAGAAGCAAGAATGCACACAACACAAAGTGTATTAGATTGTGTCAATGTACAAAAGATAAGTTAGCCCTAGAAGGATGGGCATATATACAAGCCGGGGGAAAAAACCTCCTAAAGAGGGAAAAAGTGTCCCGACGGTCCTAAGTATGTTCACACACATCATTGCCTATATATATATGGCAACAATTTTTAGAAATTTTTGGATAAAAGAAAAACCTAAAAATGAGTAAATGCTCACATAAGATGAAGAGTGGACTAAGGACCAAAGAAAAGAATTAAAAAAAACTCAATTTTGACACCTCAGTGTGGGGATCTCCCCTCATGAAGTAGGTGCCTTTTTCTCATCATTACCCCCAATTTTTAATCAATAAAATGAGATATTTTCATCTCTCCTCTCTCCTATTTCAAACCTAGATCCAAAAAGTAAGCTAAACTGACCCAAAAATGGTCAAAAATTGACCAAACTGATCTGGAAAATTCTAGAATCAGTTTGCTTGGTTAGAGGCTCACTTTTTCCTATAAATAGAAGCCTCT
This sequence comes from Cibotium barometz, assembly GCF_041138505.1. Taxonomy (NCBI): domain Eukaryota; kingdom Viridiplantae; phylum Streptophyta; class Polypodiopsida; order Cyatheales; family Cibotiaceae; genus Cibotium; species Cibotium barometz. The sequence continues at coordinate 14,546,995 of NC_141054.1, read as the reverse complement.
CCCTTTGTAAAAGCTTAATGGTGTCCTGAGCCATCTACATTGAATTTTTTAATAATTCAATTGTTTTTGGCCTCATCCTCTCCAAAGTGAATTGGTGGCCACTCTTGCTTCAAACAAGAGTAGAACCCTCAATCCCTCAAGCCAAAGGAGAGCTTACAAGCTCCATGTAAGCTACTTTTCTTACTTGTTTAATGAAGAATCTATGGTTTTCTTAATTTTTATATTTTGCAGATGTTGAATTAAATTCAAATGCTATGTCTTTGATAAAAAGGCCACCCCTTCTCCTCTTTACATTCCAACCTTTCTCAATCCTAGAAAGATTAACTAAAGGATTAATTAAACTCTTTTTATTGTTTACCCTCTTGAATTTAGAAAATTGTGTAGATTAGAGTTCTATAAATCTAATTTGGGTTAATTTAAGTTAAATAATGAATGATAAAAATGAGAAATGGTCAGCCATACAAAGGAGGTTATGGCAAACTTTTCTAGAATTTTGTGGAAAAGAAAGTTTATTTTTATGTTATTCCAAAAGAGTGATTCCCACCATTTTTGCATCTAAAAGAAATATTCTAATTACTCCATGTACATATTCACCTATGAATATGCATGAATATCACTGATATTAATTATTAAATTTGATTTTTATGCATATAAACATGCATAAAGGGATTTTTAAAAATACAAAAGTGTTATTCTCATTAACATTGATTTCTATGCATAGAAAGATGCATAAAGGAAATTTTTTTATTAAAAAAGAGTTATTCTCATGAAAATTTAATTTTTATGCATAGAAAGATGCATAAAGGAATTTTGTTAATTACAAAAGTGTTATTCTCATTAAAATTGATTTCTATGCATAGAAATATGCATAAAGGAAAATTTTTATTACAAAAGTGTTACTCTCATTGAATTTGATTTTTATGCATAGAAAGATGCATAAAGGAAATTTTTTTATTACAAAAGTGGTATTCTCATTGAATTTGATTTTTATGCATAGAAAGATGCATAAAGGAATTTTTTTAATTACAAAAGTGTTATTCTCATTAAAATTTGATTTTTATGCATAGAAAGATGCATAAAGGAAATTTTTAATTACAAAAGTGTTATTCTCATTAAAATTGATTTCTATGCATAGAAAGATGCATAAAGGAAATTTTTTAAGTACAAAAGTGTTATTCTCATTAAAATTGTTTTTTATGCATAGAAAGATGCATAAAGGAATTTTTTTATTACAAAGTGTTATTCCCATTAAATTTGATTTTTATGCATAGAAAGATGCATAAAGGAAAATTTTTAATTACAAAAGTGTTATTCTCATTAAAATTGATTTTTATGCATAGAAAGATGCATAAAGGAATTTTTTTACATTACAAAAGTGTTATTCTCATTAAATTTGATTTTTATGCATAGAAAGATGCATAAAGAAAAATTTTTTAATTACAAAAGTGTTATTCTCATTAAATTTGATTTTTATGCATAGAAAGATGCATAAAGAATTTTTTTTATTACAAAAGTATTATTCTCATTAAAATTGATTTCTATGCATAGAAAGATGCATAAAGGAAATTTTGTATTACAAAAGTGTTATTCTTATTAAATTTGATTTTTATGCATAGAAAGATGCTTAAAGAAAATTTTTAATTATAAAAGCGTTATTTTTATAAAAATTGATTTTTATGCATATAAAGAATTTCTTTTTATTTTAAAAGTGTTATTGCTATTAACTTTAATTTTATGCATAAATAGATGCATAAAAAGATTTTTTTAATAAAAGAGTTATTCTCATTGAAGTTGATTTTTATGCATAAATAGATGCATAAAGAATTTTTTTATCAAAATTAGAATTCTCTTAAATTTTATGAGTATTTAATAAATGAATAATTAAATACTCTAAGAGAGAAATTTCTATCCTTTTATATTCACACGGATTGTAAAAAGAGAATTCAAAAAATCTATCAAAATTGAAATATTTTGATAAATGATTAATCTATTCCTCATTGTAATTCGTAACTAATTTAGAAATCAGTTAGGTGAATATTCAAAGAAAGAAATTTCATAAAATAGTAACTGAATTATCAAACCTTTTCGAGAAAGATAGATCAAGGAAAATCTTATCCGACTCGAACCTTGAATCAGACTATGACCAAGACCAAACTCTTTCGTCAGCTTTGAGGAAAGAAGGTGTGACCAGTTTAGAAAAATACACCCAAAACTCCTGCCAAATTTGAAACTAAGTTTGAGACCCTTCGAATTGATCTGTGGATCAAGGTTACAAAATTCGAGGAATTCTGGTATGAAATTCCGAACTCCGATCAAGAAGTTTTGGGGATGTCCATATATCCGTGGTGGGCGAGGCCCCAAGTGAGGGACCCTGCCCTGCACAAGAAGTGCTACTCTCGCTACTAGCACTCCTGAATTTGTTGCGCGGAGGGGACAGGGATCTTTCATTTATGATGGATCACAAATGAAAGATCTCAAGATACATGGTATGTGGATTCTGGTGCTTCTAACCACATGACCAGTCATGCTGAGTGGTTTAGAGAAATGCAAAAAATGAACAAATCAGGTTATGTAGAAACAGGTGATAATACTGTGCATCCCATTGTGCATGTGGGTAAAGTGTCGTTGTCTATGCCGAATGGCAAAATGAAGTACTTGGTAAATGTACTTCATGTTCCAAATATTAAAAAGAACGTGGTTTCATTGGATAGATGGTTGAGCAGGGTCTGCAAATGAAGTTTAATTCTCAGTGATATTTTATGGAAGACTTAAAAAATGAGTGTTGCTTGGTTGCAAAGGGTAACAGAAATGGCACGATGTTTACTTTGGATGTGAACATGCCTGAAGTAAAGGCAACCATGTTTGCGCATGGAACATGTGTCATTGGCAGATATTGATATATGGCACAAGTGCATTGGTCATGTGAATGTATACTAGACTGAAGTCTATGCATGTCCAAAACATTGTTGAAGGTTTGCCAAAGTTTAAGGTTGATGGTATGCACAAAGTATATGAAGCATGCCAGCTTGATGGTATGCACAAAGTATGTGAAGCATGCTAGCTTGGTAAGCAGGCCAAACATGCTTTCCCACATGAAAAGCATGTCAGTGCAAGGCCATTAGATGTCATACATTCAGATGTATGGGGACCGCCCAACCAAGACATCAACAATTGTAGGTTATAGGTATTATGTTACATTCATTGATGATGACCACACTAGCAAAGTGTGGGTTTACAGGTATTATGTTACATTCATTGATGATGACCACACTAGCAAAGTTTGGGTTTACTTTATAAAGGAGAAAAGTGAGGTGTTTGCTCACTTTCAGAGATTTAAAGCCTTGGTCAAGAAGGAAAAAGGCATGCAAATAAAATGCATGAGATCAGATGGTGGGGGAGAATATTTCTCCATTGAGTTCCGCAATTTCCTGAGGAAGTAGGGAATCAAGAGTTAGTTTACATGCAGGTACACTCCGCAAACAGAATGGTGTTGCAAAAAGAAAAAACAGGCACATCGGGGAGAAGTGGCACATGCCTTGATGGGGCTGAAAATAATATGCCACATTATTTTTGGGTAGAAGCAGTAGCAACTACTGTCTACATTATGAACATGACACCCATTGCAGTTGTTCATGGTATGATGCTTGAATAGAAGTTTGCAGGCATAAGATCGGATGTGTCTCACTTGAAAGTGTTTGGGTGTGTTGCATATGTGCATGTTACTGATGAAGTGAGAAAAAAGTTGGGTCCAAAGGTAGAGAAATGCATCTTTATTTGTTATGCTATGAAGCAGAAAGGTTATAGAGGTTATTACCCTAGTACTTGTGAGATGCGAGTAAACAGAGATGTTTTTGACAAGATGAGTAGCTGGTATGCACCAACAGTGAAGGCAATAGAAGATGCAAATGTAAGAAGTGCCGATGCTTCACTACATGTAGAGCAACAATCATAGGTGCTTATTGGACCTAGAGAGTCCTCTAGCAATGGATCTAAGGTTAGCCCATGGTTAGGCAGGTTGAGGACAGATGTAGGTACACATGTATCATGCAAAGTGAAGGAAAAGGTAGATCAACCCTTTGTGCCTGATCTGTCACAACAAGTCACTCATATGTGGATGGTGACTCTAGCGGCGCTGAGTAGAGCCTTGATGAGGAGCTTGGCATTCCATCTGTGGTTACTCCTGGTGTAAGGAGAATGAGGGATGTTTTGAGGACACTTGGCAGTGATCCAGGTGTGTATGCAGCTCTACGAGGGTTAGGTACCCTGTTGACAGGTTGAGATATGATAGATATACAGCCCATCATTATGCTTACATGGTTAAAGCAATACAGGAAAGCAATACAAGAATTGAAGCCCACTTGTTTTGAGCAAGCACTTGGAAATAAGAAATGGGAAGATGCCATGAATGAGGAGATGTAGCATTGGATATAAATGTAACATGGGAGTTAGTGCCTTTGCCTAAGGAAAAGAAGGCAATTGGATGTAAGTGGGTGTATAAAGTCAAGCATAATGCTGATAGTTTAGTGAGTAGGTATAAGGCAAGATTGGTGGCCAAAGGCTATGCACAGACTTATGGCATTGACCATGAAGAGACATTCAGTCCAGTTGTTGCAAGAATGGCAACCGTGAGAGCTATCATTGCTATGGCTGCAAAGGGTTGGTCTTTACATCAAATGGATGTAAAGAATGCCTTCTTGTATGGTGATTTGTAAGAAGAAGTTTACATGATATAGCCACCAGGTTATGAGAGTGATGCACACCTAGATTTTGTGTACAGGTCGCAAAGCCTTTTATGGCTTGAAGCAGGCACCTAGAGCATGGTCAAACAAGATCGGGGAGTATCTTGTTACCATTGGATTTTAGATATCCAATGCAAATTTTTCACTTTATGTGAAAAATTTGAAACTTTTTCACTTTATGTGAAAAAGACAGATAGAGGGATCATGCTATTAGTCATCTATGTGGATGACTTGATTATCACTGGTGATAGTGATGTTGACATACAGGATGTCAGGAGGCTTTTGAAGCAAAAGTTTGAGATGAAGGATTTGGGTGAGCTGCCATATTTTTTGGGGTGGTGAGATCACCTCATGGCATTTTGTTATTTTGCAGAGGCAATATGGGTTGGACATGTTGTCCAAGTATGGTATGACAGGCTATAAGCCTATTGCAGTGCCATTGGAGCATAACACAAAGCTTTTGGAGGACCCCACTACATACATGTGCATAGAGGGTAGCTTGATCCTACATGACCGTTACTAGGCCAGACTTGAGCTACGTTGTTGGAATTGTGAGTTAGTTTATGTAGACCCCTAGGAAGCCACACTTGGATGCGGCTAGATGGATTCTCAGGTACATAAAGTCCATAGTTGGTTATGGAATTTTTCCTTACTTGAACCTTGGCCAATCTAATGGTGGCTGGCTTGAATGCAAGTGGGATCTATAAACAAGCCTCCTTGGATACTATATATCCCAATTATTCCACACGATTAGTGAAGAAAGTACACTTACTCTTTTTGGTAAAGAGTTGGTGTTTCTTTAGGATTTCTAGGACTTTATGCACATACATCTCATGGTTAGAAGCATTTTTGGAATATACATCATAAAATTAGACAAGAATAAAATCATCCAAGTCGTCTCTCTGAAGATTCTTTGCATGAGGCAATGAATATGAATCCGAATGGCATAACTATAAACTCATAATGCCCATATACCGAGTATTGAAAGCTATTTTTGAGATATCATGCTCCTTGATTTTGATCTGATAGAACCTTAATTTTAAATAAATTTTCGTAAAGATCTGGGCACCAGCATGAAATCGATCTAAGAGCTCATCAATTCTAGGGATAGGGTTCTTATTTTTTATGGTCAATTAATTGAGAACCATAGCCTAAGTGTACCTTCTTTCTTCTTCTGGAAAATAACTGGTGGACTCCAATGTGATAAATTGGTTACTATCACAACAACTACTCCTGCAGCTTAATAGCCTTAGGAGCTATCATTTTGTAGGCTTGCTTGGTCATACGTTGAGCTGTAGGCATCATTTCTATCTAGTGATCCACTTCCTCATGTCAGGGAACACATCAACATAATCACTTAGCCATTTTTGCTTGGTCGTACGCTGAGCTCTAGGCATCGTTTCTATTTGGTGATCCACTTCCTCACGAGTAGGGGGAACTTTAGTCAACTCAGGGAACACATCAGCATAATCACTTAGCCATTTTGGCTCCTTGGGTTCTGTATAACTATAAACTCATAATGCCCATGTCAAGTATTGAAAGGTATTTTAAAAATATCATGCTCCTTGATAGAGCCCTAATTTTAAATCAATTTTTGTAAAGATCTGAGCACCATGCAATCAATCTAAGAGCCCATTAATTCTAAGGATCGGGTACTTATTTTATGTTCAACTGATTGAGATGCATAGCCTAAGTGTACCATCATTATTGTTTTGGAAAAGAACTAGTGCAACCTAATGTGATACTAGTTTATAGGAGGCATTGTTCCACAAAAGCTACCATCAACTACTCCTGAGCTTAATAGCCTTGCCATTTTGTAGACTTGCTCAGCCGTAGGTTAGTTAGGCTCTAGGCATCATTTCTATCTCGTGATCCACTTCTTGACAAGTAGGGGGACTTTTACTTAGCTCCTCAAGGAACACATTAGCATAATCACTTTGCCATTTTGGCTCCTTGTTTTTTTGGATCTGACTCCTTGTTTACTAGATTCAGTTTGATGACATAAATTGCATGTCTTTATTTGAGTCCCTTTAGTAATTTAGAGAATTTTACTAGCTATAGTGATGGGAGACCCAAAGGCTCCAAAAATGTAGACCTTATTTCCTTGAAGATCCAGGAAGGAGATGGTTCCTTTATGGTAGTGTGGATATATCAGCAATAACTTGGACCGTATTCCCTTGAAGATCTAGGAATATCAGCAATAACTTAGACCTTATTCCCTTGAATATCTAGGAAGAAGATGGTTCCTTTACGGTAGTAAGAATACCATCATAAACTCCTAGGGGCAACACCTTGAACTTGTATTTAGTAGAATTTCCATACAAGAATAATTAAATTATATCGGTCTCATGGTGGGTCAAGAGAAGATTTCCACTAGCCAATTCTACTTGCATGGGTGTTCTTGCTTTTTGATCTAGACTGGATTTATGCACACATCTGGGTGATATAAAAGAATGTGTACTACCAAAATCAATTAAAAGAGGTTAGAATTCTTATCATGGCAGTTTGTTAGAGCTTAAATGCTTGAAAGTTATTTGTTATGACCTTAATCCTCTATAGCTGCATGGTTTCAACCTCTTTCCTCCTCCTCTCTCATGGTCTGTAAACTATGACAACTTTGGAAGTGGTCGACTGAACTTGGGAACCGACCCCTTGGGTTTCCCCAATTTGGTGGTGGCGGAACTTGATTACTTTAGATGGATAGATGGAGATTATTGGTTTTTGTGGTAGTGACGTCCATGTGACGTCCATGGTTACTTTGACTAATCACAAAAGATCTAGGAGGATTTAGATAATCTCTGATTTGATGTTCAGGTTGATGACATATAAAGCACTTGTTATCTTTGAGGAGCCTCTCATGCTAGGAAACTTTAAAATTGGTGCGGCAAGGTTAGGAGTAAAATCTTCTTTCTGGCCTAAACATTGCCCTTTTTTGGGTTTGGTTGGGACTTTGATTCTAAAATTCATGTGAGTTTTGTATTCTTAACCACACAATCAAGTGGCTCACTGACCTTTCGAACAAACCAATTTAGAAGAGAGTAGTCTCATTCATTGTAGGGGTAAATCAAAAGATATTTGTAAAAGCCTAATGGTACTCTTTAATGGTTTTTCTTGCATGGGCTAATTCCATAAACTCTTTCATTTTGTCTTCATGAAACTCCAGGGGAAAAATTCTTTGGTGAAGATACCCCTTCATGTCATTCCACCACAGTTGATTTTTCTCTAGGCCATTGGAATCATAATAATTCCTCCATTCGGTTCAAGCTACCTCGACAATCTTCAATTGGGCCAAGAGCCATTCTACTCCTCTCATTAAGTGGTTCTACCTCAAAATACTCATTCATAGAATCTATTCATGTTGCTAAGATTGACGTGGGTCTTGTATTCTTGACTAGCTATGGTCAAGTGGGTCGTCGAGCTTTCAGACAAATTGATTTAGAAGAGCATCCTCATCCATTACAAGGGAAAATCGAAGGATATTTGTAAAATCCCAATGGTACTCTTCAATGGTTTTTCTTGTGTAGTCTAATTCCATAAACTCATTCATTTTTTCTTCATCATGAAACCTTAGGGGACAGTATCTATGAGAAAGATACCTCTTCATATCATTCCATACCAGTTGATTTTTCTCTTAGGCATTGGAATTACAATAACTCCTCAATTCACTTCAAGATACCCCCACAATTCTCTTCTTTCCTTTGCCATTCACCTTCTCTCATTATACCCGGCTATACCTCAAAATACGCGTCCATAGAATCGATCCATGTTTCCACTGATTCACCTAGGTTCTTTCCTTTGCTTTTGAATGAACCAAGATAACTTTATGGAGTGCCTAGGATATTTCCTTTACCTTTGAATAGACCAAGCTTAGCTTTATGGAGTGCCTAGGTTTTTTCCTTTGCCTTTGAATGGACCAAGCTTATCTTTATGGAGTGCCTCCTTAACATCATTGTTAAGGTCATTGTCAAGGGGTCTACAACGGGTCTAGGATGGCGTCAATTTCGACTCATGATCTAGAATAAATTAAGAGAAAATCATTACATGAAGTTACTTTGGCAAATTTTTTTGGAGTAGACAAAACTCTCTCGGTTCTTATTAGCATACAAAAATTAATTTATGTATCTTTAAGACTTGTTACAAAAACTGTTTTCTAGGCTTTGGATTCAAACAATTTGAAATAGCGAGAAACATCTTTATATACAAACTTTACACATTGAAGATATAGGTTAAGGTGATTGAGTCTAAAAAGATATTCTCCCAAAGGAGAGGCTATTGGTCTAGAGATTGTATACTCTTGGACTAGGTCCAACTTGTCCATAATCAAGGCTAGTTTTAAGTTAGCAACATAATATGGTCACACCATGGGGTTAATCAATATCTAGGATATACTTCCTCTTTTTCTAATAACATGCATAAATCCACATACGGGGTTGTCAAAAGTGTGAGGAAAATAGTAGTCTCCACATGTTTAATAATACTTGATGGCTTTGGGGAGGTCACTAGCCAAATGCTCTAGCACGATGCATGTGACTTTGGGGAAGTCATCGGCCAAATGCTCTAATGTGATGCATGTAGCTCCTTAATGCAAGGACTTGACTTTGAGCCATAGACTGAAATTGAAAACACACACTTGTTTAGTTTAAAATTTTAAATATTTTTTTCATAGTCAAGGGGATTACATCTAAAATCATTCTTATAGGATGTATACACAATCCAAAAAATCTATGAGCCATATAAGCTACATCATGTCTCACGATCTTTAAAAGTCAATTAAGAACCTAATAGCCTTAGGGATGATAATTTAATGAGAAGGTAACAACAGCCTAGGTTCAGTGATTTCTTGGGAAAAATCACTATTATTGGAAGTGTTATAACTATATCCACGATCCAGTAGCAGTCTACGAGACCTATAGTTTCTAACTCATGACAAACTATTACATTTTAATTTAGCATCTTGATATCCCCTATGGGAATCTCAATTACACAAGAAAAGAAATCCTCATTCCAAAATTGCAACCACTGAGAGTGTTCATATCCTTAAAGTAGTTCTCTTTCACAAGTGCCTCTTCATAAAAGGTTTTGGAAATGATCTCTTTTCTTGTTCATACCATCTTATCTCATCTTTGACAAGAAAACTATTATCTCATCTTCTTTGTTGGTGGACGACATGGTTCTTGCATTTTCTAATCATACATTCAAAAAGAATTTCTAACTCATATAAAAAGCCAAAAATATATCTTTATTATTTTGTTATTTAACAAGGGTCTTCCAGATCAGGCCATCATCTCAAACTCTACCCCTCATAGTGTGACACTAACTACCCATTTGTTATGGCTCACCCAAACCCCCCTTGAAACACATCTAACAAGAGATTACCTGGTGAACTGCAACAACTGTCTCGTGAGGATCTTTCCAATGGCCAAGCTCGTAACCCTTAAGGTCTCCATGCTCTACAACTCCTTATGCATATTTAAGTACCCTATGAAGCAAATAATCATGAAGTACATTAAATGAGTCAAATGGACTCTTATTGAGCTACTACTTGTTGAAGTAGCCACTTGTTGGTGGCTTGAATGAATTACGTCAACTTGCGAGGGTGATATAGAAATCTTCACAAAGGATTAGAGTTTAATGTTGTGAAGACTTGTGTTTGGAGAGGTTTGCAATTTGAAGGAAAAATCCAGGCGATGGGTTGTACCATTGACAAGGCTTTCACCCACCATGTTCCCCCATCCAGAGATGCACCTATAAGGTTGTCGATGATGAGGTTTTGGTACAAATGTCCTCCAATGCATGGGTATGGATATGTACCCAGGGAGGAGCACCTGCTACATTAACTTAGCTAAAATAATAGTAAGCTATAAGTTTAACGAAAATGTATTGGCTATTGAAGATTATTGGGAGTTTCGTGTGATCATCTACCATTTTTAGGTAGGCCATATGTGTGACTCCCTTGTGTTTTATTTTAAAAACCACCTTTCGAGCAATAGGTTCTTGTGGCTACTCTCCTTGAGAGAATAGGTTCTCATGTCTACCGTGCAGCTTCTGCACTCATGCGACGTGACAATCCATGATCTAGAAAAACACCATTACGTCATGTCACCAAGAGATCTGTCATAAGACACTCACCTTCGCTTGGTGTGTGGCATCAAACTCAGACTACAATGCATTTATGTTTTAGAAAAGTCTTTGGAAATCAAAATATGGCTCTATTATAGTCTAAGTATGAGGTGCGCACATACCTTGAACATCAATTGAGAGAGGAGTGCCATGGGAAGCTTCACCCACTTTAATCTGTTGGGCCCTTGATGCCTAAGAGCTTTCTCGGCCCACGCATGATCCTTGTCTAAACTTTGACAACAACGGTTGTAGATCGGCAAGGCCCACATGTTGCATCATGAATATATCATGTGCCATTGTGTTTGGCACATTAATAATAGTCACCCTAGCAATTTTATATGCATAATAAATTAGGTTAATGATCATATATAAGATGTTTGTTTATTTCAATCACAAATAAACAAGATGGTTAGGTGCCATTTGTGTGGTGATCAAACACACAAGCTCTTGTGTATGTGTTGTATGCACGAGATGGGTTGAGTGGCTTGCTTGCTATTGCTTGGGTCTCCATTCTTGTGTTGAAGCACGTTCACAGGCACCCATCTTTGATGAACATTAGGAGTTAATGGTTGATTCCTTTGAGGCTTGTTTATTTGAGTAGGCTTGGGGCACTTCTTGATGTGCTTGGGAATCCAGATATTATCTTGGTAATACCCTTGAGCTTGCAGTAATCTTTTTGGTACCCACACTTGTTGAGTTACCAGAGTTCTTTGGGGAACTCGCTTAGATTTTTGTGGACAATGTTGTGGAGTAATTTGATTCTTCCTTGGTCTTTAAGTTTTGTGTTGAGGAAGAGGCTTTGATTGTCGGGGCACCCAAATTGGATTGGTGCCTTCGTAGTAGCCTTGAGCTACAAGTAGCTGCTTTTCCACCCACATTCTGATACCATTAAGACACCTTGATTTTTGTTATCTTGGTGGAGTTTTCTTTTTGGATGAAGATGGAGTCAGAGGAGTAGATGCTTTATCGGAGTTGGTCATTGATGTAGATGGTAGGTCATGTAGAGGGGATTTCGAGGAAGAGGCTTGTAGCTTTTTGCGTTCAGCATCATAGAAATCCATTAGGGTTGGATCCTCTTCCGTGCAGTGTGGTATTGTCAACTTTGTGTCGTATCATCATGATGACCTTATCTCTAGCAAAGCACAGTGGTGCTTAGGCCAGAAATAGTCCAGTTATTCCCCAAGATCAAATCTGCTGTGCCAAAACATACTCAACCACAAAAAACTAAGTAAGTGGGTTAGTTTCAATATACATTGTATGTTCAAAGTATCCCAAACTTGGCATGCTCAAGTCTTATGTGAATGGAATTATATCAAGATGAGCCATGAGTGTGGTGGTTGACCTAACAAATCCCATAACTTGAGGGTCATGAGATTGTACTCTCGTTGTTGTGGACAAATCTGTGCTTGGATTGTGGTGATTTTATTGGAAAGTTCTAATCCAACCATAATTCTTGGGATATTCTAAGTAAGATATGTTGGAAGTTCCAGCTCCTCCAAGGTTTCTTCCTGCTATAATAGCAATTGCACAATGCCTACAGGAGTGTTCAAGGTGACTTTCATGGATTCATCAATTGGATACAACGATTCATTTACCCAAGTTTCTCCCAGGATGACATCATACTACTTAAGGAAATATGGGGTAACATGGAATCTAAATTCCACATTTCCACCGATTGTTTGAGTAGCATAACTTTAAAGAAACATGGAACTTCAATGTTTTGTCCATTGGCACCTCTTGCAAGACCATCATCTTTAAGGATGATTTTTGGTTGTCCCAATGACACCCAAGTGTCTATTGTCATGATGTTATGACTAGCTCGAGGGATAATCAATGCACCTTTGCAGTTAACATCATTTCTCGTAGGAAAATCTAACCATACCATGATAAAATATTCAAGAGGAACCATGGATGTTTCAGTATTTGTTTCAGCTTCATATCCCACGGTTGGTTTCATATTCCCATTCACTTTTATTCTCTTTTTGGCTCTTAGCCTTTTGAAGAGTTCCCAATGTGTACAATGGTACACTCGGTCCTTTGATAATTTTCAGTGAGGTCTATTTGGAAACTTGCGAATCCTTACAGTCCTATTCTATGTAGCTCTTGATGTCTTGGTATAACGCATGTTTAGCCTTTAAAGGTGCAAGGGTTGAAGCTATGCTAGCTTCACCATGAGAGAAGAGCACTCCTCCAAATGAGGATTTGAGAGATTGCTTAAATTTTATAAGGAATTCATCGAATTCCTTACGTGCTTTTTCAACCACATTAGTCGTGCAATCTACCTCTAATGACTCTTCTGTAGAGAGTATGTCTTGCTCTTGAAAAGAGGCTCCTCCAATTTTTGTATTTTCTTTTTTAGGTTTGACATTATGAGGTTCAATCACAACCAGTGATCTTGTATGACACTCAACAATGCTTAGCAACCAGTGATCTTGTATGACACTCAACAATGCTTAGCATGCTCTCCTGAGCTTGCTTTTTGCATTCTGCATATGTCATGTGATTCTAATTTTCAAGTTGGGGTGGTTGGGCAGGTTCTAGTTTCTTGATTGGTCTGTGAGGTGCACTGAGTGACAAATCAAAACTTGTTTCATCCTCACTAAGTGACGTACTAGAACTTTTTTATCTTCTGACTTTCCTTGGATCGTCAGGTTTTCATTATGTTTGCCCATGTGCGACGAGAACAAACTTTCTTATTTGCTTTTTGTTCTCTGTGTCTTACCCGTGGGTTTTGTGGTTTGAGTGGTAGCCTTTGAGATGGATGCATTTGCATCATGTGTAGCTCTTGGATCTTTTGGGGTCATGTCCTCCATAGGCTCTTTTCCCCTGTCCTTTATTTCAACTTTGGTTTTGACAGTTTGTTGGCCCTTGTTTTTCTTGGATTTAGAAGGTTTTCCTTCCGTTTTTGGTTTCTTCTTTAAAACATGATCTTCTACCCATTTCGAAGTGTTTTCTTTTGCATTCTTTTTTACTGTTTCTTGTGCTTTAGCTTGCAAGTGTGTAAGCACATTCAAGGGTATCGTAAAAAATTTCCCATTTTGCACATTCAAGATGTTAAGAGTTGTATTGTGTGAGACAGGTTGCAGTGAAGCAACTCGCCTAAAATATGTAATCGATGCCACATCGTTCACATATGGGTTGTAAGATGTCAATGACTGTGGGCATGAAAGTATTCCAAATTGTGCATTCTACCACTTTGTGTGGTCCTGTCAATAGAAACACTTAAGTGTTTGCTTAACTACTTCCTCAATAGTTTCTACCCTTTGGACTGTTTCTGCTTGGGGCACGGGAGATTGAGGTTTTGAGATAACTATAGGTGAATTAGGACATTTGGGTGCGTCGTTACCAAAGGCTTTGCAATATATGCAATACAAAAAGACAGGATTATTGTACATACATTGGGGATTGGGATGGATGTAGTGATGGGGCAATGAACACAAGGCATTTCGTCCATCACCTTGAGAGGTAGTAAGGATGTTTGGTTTTGAGGGGTCTCATCCTCTTTTGGAGATTTTGGTTCAAAGCTTTTAAGCAAGGCTATATAGAATTCAGGGAATGACAATTCCAAGATTAATTTTTCTTTAGCCATTGCTTCACTTGGTTTAGATGAGGAACATCTCGTATCGTGATTGTCCTCCATTATGTTGTCATCTAAATGTATTGCTTCTTTACAACATTGATCGAATGTTTTCGGATTGGATACAATAATAAGGTTGTCTAAGTTGTTATTCTTTATGCCCATCATGAAACATCTCATCAATTGAGCATCATTTACTTTCTCCCATGGCTCACATCGTGAGTCTAAGATTTTTATCCAAAGGATAAAATCTCTAATGGTTTCATTTTGCATTTTCTCAATCAAATAGAGTTCTCTTGGAGTATTCCACCGATCACCTTGTCTTGAAATGCCATGGATAAAGGATGTTTTCAAGGTCCTAAAGTTTGTCTTAATCATCGGCATCAATGTGATGAACCATCGATGACTGGCCTTTCCCACTAAGCATAGGTTCAATGCATGTACCTTGGTGGGGTATTTTGGATTCCAAAGGCTTCACGTCTTTGTTCAAACACTTGTATGAATTGAACAGGATCAGTCGTTCCATTGTATTTGCCCATGATTTTGGAAATCTATACGACCATGCTTTAGTATGAGTCACTGAGGCTGTGTGAGTGCTCTTGTGCATAGGGACTCACTTAGTCCTTGGGCAACCCCCCTTCCTAGATTAGTGAATATGTCCAAGGTGTAGCATCCAAAGGTTGGACTTGTAGTAGTGCACGGCAAAGAACCAAATCCTGGAGGGATTGATGTGACAAGGGGTGTAAAACCCAATGACATGCTTGTTGGCATGGCAAAAGGAATTGGGAGATGCATTTGGGGCATGGATCTCAATGGCTCGAAGATATCTGCCATTGGGTTCAGTTTGGGTGTGAGCCCTGTTGTTGCTATATCTTGACGTTGTCAATTTCTCCTTAATGAGCGAGCACATGTTTTTTTTTTTTGCTTTTTAGGTTTTCTTACAGCTCGTTATAGCCTCAAGGGTCTCGACGCACCCTTTGCTGGGTGAAACGAGTGTCCGTTTGCCCTAATTAGCTTAGGCACTACACGCGTGTGAACGACCTCTTAGAGATAGTTTTTTGAGAAAAGTGCATGCCACTAATGTTCTAGATGAAAGCCACTATCTCAAAAGTGGATGAGTGCTCTTTGGATGAGCTTTTCTGGAAAAAGCACATGCCAGTAGCATCCCAAATGAAAGAGGAGGTCTCAAAACATGTTTTCCATCGTTGTCTCAAGATGGAAAAAAAAATTAAAAATATTTTTTATGTTTTGCAGCTCATGCCAGTAGCATCCCAAATGAACGAGGAGGTCTCAAAACATGTTTTCCATCGTTGTCTCAAGATGGAAAAAAAAAATTAGAAATATTTTTTATGTTTTGCAGCTCATTTTTGAATGTGTTCCACCAGCAGTTTGAAAAAACTCTGTAGGAGAGAGTTGTAGTATTTTTGGAGTATTACAACTTTGTCTCTTTGATTTTTTCGTGATTTCGTTAGACACTCAAAAAGTAGCCCGAATATTGTACACAATCCTTTTTGGGGCTATTTTGGGAGATTTTTAGTGCTTTAAGGGCCGTTTTTTGCCTTGATTTTTGGGTCAAATTTTGAGGCTGCTAGTCGAAAGCCAAAACAGTGGATTTTTCCCTTAGGCACTCAAGACCAATTTCGAAGAGCTCGACACTGGCTTTCTGACGAGCACTAAAGCACATTCTTGTGTTTCATGCAGGGGGGCTGTTTCATGTCGTGAAACCCAAGGGTTTCACGATTTTTTTTTTGGGATGCGGGGCGGTTTCACGCCATGAAATCGATATGTTTCATAGATTTTTTTTTGACCGCGTGGGGGCTGTTTCACGCCATGGAACACATACGTTTCATGGAATTTTTTAAAAATTTTTGTCAGGAGGTTTGTTTCACACCATGAAACAAATGCGTTTCATGATTATTATTTTTTTACTACGGGGACTGTTTCACGCCATGAAACCCTTGTGTTTCACGCCATGAAATCGATACATTTCCACGGATTTTTTCTTGGCCGTGGGGGTTGTTTCACATCGTGAAACACATACGTTTCACGAATTTTTTTTTCGTGGGGTCTGTTTCATGCCATGAAACAGATGCATTTCACATCGTGCAACAGGTACGTTTCACAAATGTTTTTTATTTTTGGAGTCTATTGAGAAATTTGAGTTTTCTTGTGTAGAGGGAATATTGTTTAAAGTTTAAATTGGAGAGATATGGGTTTTTTTTCCCAAAAAGGCAACTGGGAATTAAAAAAGTTAACACTTTTATGACACCTCCTTACACCCTTCATAAATGACCCCCAAAATTGACAAATTGGTAACTCATTGGAATCTTTTCATTTAATGCTCATTAGCCTTAATGATTTATGGAAAAAGTGCTTAGAAATTAATCAAAGATTAATCCTTCCACTAATCTTTCCCTCTTTTGAACTAAGTAAGAGCTCTAATTCTAATCACTAATTAAGTCACACCATTAAGCACATCATTGGATAGAGCATGAAATTGCTAATCTATGTGCATCATTTAATGTGTAAATTAATCTACAATTAGAGATTAATTAAACTCTTAATTTTAGTCTCTTCTCTTTATGAAAAATTAAGAGTTTAATTAATCTCCATCAAAACCACATCTCTTTCATGGTAAACCAATAATCAAGACAATGGGCAATGCGTAGATTAGAGGAAAATGATGGAAAAAGCCAAGAGTTGATTCCTCGCGGTAATGGCACCAAAAATGTTATGGCTTACCCAAACCCCCCTTGAAACACATCCAACAAGAGATTACCTAGTGAACCGCAACTGTCGTGAGGATCTTTCCAATGGCTGAGCTCATAACCCTTGAGCTCATAACCCTTGAAGTCTCCAAGCTCTACAACTCCTTGAGAAGCAATTCCACCACGCCTCCCACGAGCGTTGTCACACTGCCACGTTGCACTACATGTACTCATCCCTCCTTTCACCTCACTTCACTCACACACACTCACTAGCATGTATTAGAGAGAGATTAGCAAGATCAAGACTCTATTGCACAATGGGAGAGTGAGAGTCCTCTGTATTATGAGAGATATTCACTTATATATGTGGCCATAAGTGTTCACACTCACTTAAACTGTGGCCAGTCGGGCACTTTAGGCTCATAAGAGACCTAATGCTATTACAATGACTTCTCTCTCATAATATATCCATGAAGCACATAACTTGGGACTTCATCCTAACTTACTACCACACACTCTCTTAAAGCAAAAATTGCCATAAGTATTTCATAGGACCATTACGGGTGCTCGTCCAAGTTGTAAATTTGGACACCATTGCTTCATATCTTGAATGTATGACCTTTTGGTGTATCTACCTTGACTCCTTGTTTGATATAAGATAACGGTAGTACCTCTACAAATGGTAGTAGCTCTTGTTAACCCTACAAATGGGTTAACACCATTGTGACCCTCAATCGCTATGAGACCATGTTAGGAATGTTTGTCACCGTCCAGTCAAATGTGACACTTCAATAGTTCAAGACCAATCTAGCTCAGCATCTTGCACCCCAACGAGATATTCAAGTGCGCCCAATGCAATAAGGTGGTGACTACAACCACACCAGTCATCTTAGTTAGTTTCTTGATGAGATTGGACTAGAGTGCCGATTAGAGTGGAGCTTGTAGTTTGTCGATGGTGGGGTGAACCCTTAGCTAGCTCACCCACCAACACCTAGCATGCTCGAGGGACAAATCCCATGCTTTGCATCCTTAGCTTGTTTGTGGTTTGGGAGGCTTTTCTGGACAAGGTCATGTTCTATCCTAGCCAAGGTGGCTTGGTTCCTCTTGATCATTGCTTATATGGATACTGGAAAGATGGTCGTCTCCCTACGTATGCAATATAGGCAAGTAGACTACACTCCTAGCTCACCAATGGAATGATAAACACTCCTTTCATCGCTAGGGATTCAACCCGCTTAGGTGCATGGAAGCTTATCCCTTTCGGGAGAGAATGCTAGGAACACCACTACCTTGACATAGACTTTACACACACAAGCTCAATCTTGCCATAGCTCATTCACTCATCATCCCACTCATTCATACATCCAATTCAAGAAGAAAGCTAAGCTAATGCACACACAAGCTCAAAGCAGACTTCATTCTCAAGCACTTACTTCCCTAGCATGCACACAACCCTTGAAGCTTAATGGAACTTGAAATAATCATGCATTCTCATTCACTACTCAAGCAATGCCTTGCCCATGGATAAGTTACAAGCTATGGAGAAGCTTAAGCTTGAATCCACTACCACACAAAGCCTAATAGAGAATCCACAAGCATCAACAAAGAAGCATGCACACTAGAGAATAGAGATGAGAAGAGAGAAAAACATCATCTCATTGCATTGAATTAGAAGAGCATTGCTCATACAATAATGTAGATAGGGAGAGAGAAGAGCTTGCACCTCTATGAACAAGAGGGAGAGCTAGTCTCAAGAGAGCTCAAGCATGAGTTTAGCCCAATGTGTCTGTGAGCTCTTAAATGAGCCACTATTTATACTAAAACTCCTAAAACTCCCAAAACTTTCCATGTGGGATTATTCTCAAGCCCACTCCCACACTCACCCACAACTTGGAACTCTCTACAAGAGTCCTAAATAAGAATGTCAAGTCTCTTGTTTTCCTGCTTCCATCTTTGTGTTGCATCCTTGCACTCGTCACGCAACATTCCCCCCTTCCTATTTTGCGCACATCCTCGAGCGCGTAGATGCCAAGGAAGAGTAGAATCTCCAGTGTGTACCTGCAAGCAAAATGATAGGTGGTTTGTGTGTTCTCTTTTTTTTTTTTTTTGGAAAGCAAAAGTACTGACAAACAATAACAAAACAAGCAATTTTATTGAATAAGACATGGTAATAAATGTCCAATTAGCTAGAGGAAGGAAACATTGAAGCAGTGTAGAGATTGAATAGGTTAGTTCAAGCCTTAATAATTACTACCTGCAGCTAACTAAAGTAAAGAATGTTTTATGCCAAATGTATTGTTCTTTTCCTAGAAGGCAAAAGACAACAGTTAATCGAGGGACTATCAAAGTAGTATACTGAGCCTATGCTAAGTCAAAGATATCGGTTCAACATTAATAAATCTAACATAATTATGTAGTGGCAGACTCTTGATATTGCTTAGTGTTTGGTTTAATATTTTAAGCACAACGGCGACCATCCTGGATTAGACAAGCATTTCTCTTGGTGCCTTTCTTTCTTTCTTTCTTTCTTTCTTTTTTTTTGGACAGGGCTCTCTTCAAGAGTATGTTTGCGCACCCGCGGTATGGCTATTACTTACTACACAAGGCATTGGTCTGGGAAAGGTATAGACCTCCCTCGCCTACCATGAATAACAAGGCAATAGGCCACAAACATATACACTTTTCTTTTATTTTTGTCATGCCAATTTTTGTTATGGAAGGTTTATTAGATTGTCCCTAAGCAATGTCCTAGTAAGGGCAAGATATCTACTGACGGTCCTATGATTAATTTAGTCTCTTTGTCCTAGGTTTGGAACTCTACCTTTAGCACAAAACACTAATTACTTTGTATTGCTAAATGGGTAAAAACAATTACGGTCAAACTTACACCATCAAGTCTAAAGCTACTAAAATGCTATCCCTACTCTAGATCAAAGGAGATGCATATTGCCATGCTTAGTAAAGTGAAATTTATAAACAATCAAGCAAAAAGAAAAATACAGAAAACATTAGAGATTGGCATGAGTTCACATGTTTCTGTTAAAGCGCTGGTTGGTGAAGAATTGTTTGCACTTGATTGTACGACTGTCAGTTGTTTGCGGAACTGAAGCGAAAGATGTAGTTTGGTGCTTGTATCTGTTTTATTCCGACAAAACAAACTAAAGAGAAAGAAAATTAAAAAGACAAAAAATAAGAAACATTGGTGCTAAACACCGGATTTGGTCAAGGGAAAAAACCCAATGGGAAAAAGTGCCCTGGCTTCTAGTTCTTATTAAGAGAGTACAAGTAGTCATTGGCTCTCCGTCTAAGGTTTCCAACCTTACTGCACCACTCGCACTAAGCTCATTGATCACAAATGGACCAAGTCCTCGCATTTTCAGCTTGCATTTTTGTTTCTTCAATGTGTAAAGCAACACTAGATCACCTCTCCTAAAGCGACACTAGATCACCTCTCCTAAAGCGACCTTTCTTCACATGCGTATCATGCCAACGCTTTTGGCATCGTTTTTCAGCATACATGCCAATGACTGCCAATAGCCTGTCTTCATCTAGCCTCTCCAATTCATCGATCCGTGAAGAGAATTCATGATCCGTCCACTCAAGTTGTTTCGCAACTCGAAGTGTAGGTACAATAAATTCTATCGGAAGGATAGCGTCCAATCCAAAAACTAGATTGAAAGGTGTCGTGCCTATGGACGTTTTGTAAGCAATTCGGTAAGCCCATAGAACTGAGTGAAGTTTCTGTTCCCAATCTGTTCTATGTCCCTCAACAATCTTTGTAAGCGCAGTGCAAAGAGTCTTGTTTGTGCTCTCAGCTTGACCATTTGCTTGCGGGTGATAAGGCGCTGACCTCTTATGGATGACCATAAAGTCTTCCAAAAGAAAGGCAATGACTTCATTGATAAAATGCACACCTTGGTCACTCACAATCTCAATAGGTAAACCATAGCGTGTAAACACATGTTCGTATAAAAACTTTGCAGTGGTCCTAGCATCATTTTTTACTGTGGCTTTTGCTTCTACCCACTTCGTAAGATAATCTGTGGCTACAATGATATACTCAGCATGTGTATGGCGTGTTGGTGGTTTAATCGGTCCCACAAAATCAATTTCCCATTTTGCAAAAGCTCTAACCCCCATAATTGGTCTCAATGGCATGTCCTCATACTTGATAGGAGGTTTGGCTCTTTGACATTGATCACATCGTTTGACATACTCTGTTGCATCATGAAAAAGCATAGGCCACCATAGTCCTGACCATAGTATAAGTTTGGCAGTTGTTTCTCCATAGAAATGTCCACCCCCAACTCCTGAATGTGCATGAGTCAATACGCTAAGGTAGTCACTCTCACAAACACAAGTCCGTAGGTTTCCATCTTTGCCCCTTTTGTACAGCTGGCCTTCAATAATCTGAAAACTCGCTGCTTCTACCTCTATGGCTCTCTTTCTATGCCTAGGCATCTTATCGTCCGTATGACCCTGCGTCAAATACTTCACAATGTACGAACTCCAATTGGGTGTTGTTGAAATATAAAATAGAGTCACATGAGGAATGGGTTTCCTTTGTTGACATATTTTACAATTTCGTACGTACTCTTCTGTATCAGTATGAAGTGTTGGCCACCAATATCCTTCCCACAAAACTCTTTTAACCGTATCCTTTCCAGAGACATGTTTTCCTCCTAAGCTCACGTGGACATATGAGATAATCTCATCATATTAATCAGGGTCAGGGCATAGACGAAGTATTCCATCTTTTCCTAATTTATACAATTGTCCAGAAAGAAGCTTATAAGGAGCACAATGCTCTAAGGTCATTATATTTTCATTGGTGGGACTAATGGAGTTAACAAATCCTGTCGTTAAAACTTGAATGATGGGTTCTACCCATCTTGGTGCTGTCTCAACCAAGAATAGAGTAGCATCAGGAATATCATCATCTATACCAATGGGTGCTTCTCCCGAAGTTATCCTGGAAAGATGATCAGCCCACTGATGCATTTTTTCCTTCTTTATCACTACTTCAAATCCAAATTCAAGTAGAATAACAAACCAGCGTACAATCCTTCCGGTTGCACATGGCTTGTTCACAAGGTAAAGCAAAGCTTGATGATCTACGAAGAATGTAAATATGTTGGCCAAAAGGTAATGCCGAAACTTCTTCACAGCATAGATCATAGCTAAGCCTTCTCTTTCCGTGGTGGTGTAGTTCTTTTCAGCACAATTCAACTGGCGGCTAGCATATGAGATTGGAAAGTCCATTTTGTTCTCGCCTGGTTGAGCTAAAATACAGCCAATTGCAAAAGCCGAAGCATCTATATGTACGTGGAATAAATTATCCCAATCCGACGACCTGAGAATAGGTGCCATCACTAATGCTTTCTTCAGCTTTTCAAAGGCTTCTTCACAATCCTCTATCCATTCAAATACAACAAGGAGTGCGTACAATGGCCGTGCTATTTCAGCGTACATGTAGATAAATCTACGATAGTAGCCGCAATGACCCATGAAAACTTGCACCCCTTTTGCATTGTAAGGTCTAGGTAGCTCAACAATAACAGCTATCTTTTTCGCATCCGTGGATATACCATTCCTAGACACAATGTGGCCTAGAATCTTCCCTTGCCTAACCATAAACTTGCATTTATCAGGGTTAAGGCATATGCGATACACTCTGCATTTCTCAAAGATTTTTTTAAGATGCTCTATGTGTTCTTCTCTGTTTATGGAATGCACACACAAGTCATCCATGAATATTTCAAGAAATAATCGCAGGTATTCTTTGAACACATGGCTCATCAGCCTTTGAAAGGTGGTTGGAGCGTTAGTCAAACCAAAAGGCATGACTCTATATGCAAACACTCCCCATTCTGTAGCAAATGCGGTTTTGTGTTGGTCCTTGGGATCAATAGATACCTGGTTGTAGCCCGAAAATCCATCAAGAAAACTGTATGCCTTCTTACCAGCTACCCTCTCCAATACATGATCAGTGAGTGGAAGCGGATAGTGGTCCTGGACAGTAGCAGCATTTACTTTCTTTAGATTGACACATACTCGTAGTTTTCCATTCTTCTTAGGTACTACCACAATCGGTGAAACCCATTCTGTATGTTCAATCTCATAAATAAATTCAGCCGCTAACAGCTTGTCAATCTCTTCTTTGATCTTTTTGGCAAAATTATCGTTATATGTGTAAGGACGCTGCTTGGATGGCTTGGCATCTTCCCGCATGGGAATTGTATGCTGGCAGATCTTTGGATCCACCCCCTTAAGGTCTTTGTAACTCCAAGCAAATATATCTCGATACTCTCTCAGAGTGGAGATTAACAATTCTTCCTCCGCTTGGGTTAAGTCTGTGGCAATCCACACGTTACGTGGCTCTTCGCTTGGTTCTGCTAGGTCTATTTTCTTGGGGTCCTCAGGGCCATCATAGGAAACTCCTGGTTCCTCAGGTTTTTGTCGCGACGAATAGGTTGTTGCAAGACTATTTTTTGATCTTGTATGGTGAATTTCTTGAAGTTTGAGGGGATATTTGTGGTATCTTCTTCTTCCTTTGAGTCATCACTCATGGAAGACCAGGCTGCTTTTAGCATTCTCTTCCTTTCTTGCACTAGAGCTTTACGCTCCACTCTCGTCATGGTGCTTTGTTCAGTCTTGACTGAATGCACTGAAGCCTTAGATTTTAGCTTTGGTTTCCGTTTCCTCTTCTTTGGGTTGTCACTTTCCTTCTTGTTTAGCTTTTGCACTAATTGAAAGCTGTATCTCCATTTCATCTCGTCTTTGATGCAATCATCAGCTCCCAAGTAGTACAAGTACTCGTTCTTACCTACAAAGGTTGGAGGTGGAATAAAGTCTTCTTTATCCACATCTTCTCTTTCTTTTTGTTGTTGTTGTCTCTTTTCCTTGACTTCCTATTTGCGAAACTTCCGGTGACTCTTGCAAAACTTACGTTTCGGTTTGTTCTCACTAGGAATACTCAGCAAGACCTCTCTGCCCTTTAACAACAATCTTATCTTCTCTAACTCTGATTCAAGGACTATGGCATCGTCATCAGAATCCTTCCCATCAGAGGATTCTAAGCATCTATCCTCATCTCCTTCGTCAGCTGAGCTGTACTCAAGAGGGGATACTTCCTCTACAGATACCATATCTCCTAGCAATAATGATTTGTTTGCTTCATACCTAGGGGCTTCTTGAGGTTCCTCTGCATAGATTGGTCTTAGCATTCTTACGGGAATAATGTCATACCCATCTGGATCACAGAACTGTGTTTGCCTTGGCAATGCACAAGTGTCTATGGTGGCTAAAACATGGTTCCATTCTAAGGGATCTATCGAGTTCTCAGGAAAAGGTATAGGGATATACGCCTCATCCGTCACACTTCTGTCTATGGTAACATTTCCAGGTTGCAAGTCTCGACAAGATGCTCCACAGATCCATAGATCAGCTCTTCCTTCAAACATAGTTGCTCCTGATGCTTCTGAAGAAGCGAAATCAAACTCATCCACAGGAGAGTGTGTCACATCTCGATAAGCATGGTTTTTCAGATTCACCCTCGTGGTTACATTCTCATGTCTGAGGTACAAGTAATTGTAACCCCAGTCTTGAATCATTTTGAATTGGCACATGAATGGCCTTCTAGGATCACTTCGTAATTTGTGTTCTTGCCAAAGTCTACGATAGCAAAGGTATGTCCGTACTCAATGCCACATGACTTGACTATAACATTCTCAAGCAATCCTATGGGACTCTCTAGATTTCCGTCTGCCAATTGCAAACTCATCCTTGTACTTCTAATTGTTGCAGGTTTTCCCCACATTTCCCATACAATTTTTATTGCTATACTCACCCCTGCTCCGCTATCTAGAATAGCTATAGATTCAATCTTGTTGATCTCCACAGGAAGCGTAGTATTTCCTTCGTCGTCTTCACAATGCTTGCCAACTTTGTTCACAGGGAACCGGAATTATTTGCTTAAGCATTAGCTCAGAAGCCTTTGCCTTCAATAACTCCTTAACCTGGATGTTCTGGTTCCACAAACCTTGCTCAATTAATTGTGTAGCCACTTCTCCCCACAATCTTGGCCTAAGCTTTAAGAACTCTACGAGTGGAATGGTACACGTAACTGGTGCCGACATTAAAGCTTGTAAACTCCCTATGTCTCGTTCCTAATGAGGTTGTCATTGATGGTACTCGCATGATTTGGCTATGTGCTTCGTACAGCCCTAAATATGAGGGTAGTGTCTTGCATGTGAGCTTGTTGCTCCGAGCTGAGACAACAGTCTGAGCATCATCTGGTAGAGATAAAGCATCAAATTCTTGAACCCTTTGATTCAAGAATTCTACTATAGAAAACGGTGGTGACTTGTCAGAAGATGCTAGATCCTCAACTTGTTTTTGCACCACTTCCCACATCTCCCTTGCTACTGCTTCCTCTATTTCAAGAATTTCATCTCCAAAATCTACGGTAGTCAATGGTTTTGACTCGTCTGCATTGGTATGAGGTAAATCATCTCCTTCAAGCATTTCTGGGAAATGTAGAGATACAACTTCACTTCCCTTTTCCATGCTTGGCGTGGCTTCTAGTATCGTCTCTAAGGCTTCAGAGAAGCAGGTCCTCTTACGTACATAGGTGGTGGGCCGTCTATTAGAGTCTGAGTATCCCTAATCAACTGCTTATGGATAGCCAAGTTGATTGTCTCTTCACGAGGGTTGGGATATTCTTGCAGCTTCTTAGGCAGCTCGGTCAGAGCTGTGATCCTACTATTATACGCTTGAAGTGCTGCATCTAAAGGCTCGTACACCTTGTCCACAAGGACTGATCCTCCTGAGCTTTCCTCAGACTCAGATGCTTTTCCCTTTTGCTTAGTTTGAGTTTTCTCTCCTATCGTGCTTGCTCTTGAGCAACTAAGGTTCTCTCATGGTTCACAACTTGCTGCCTAGGTGCAGAGTTGTTTGCTTGTTCCCTTTGTATCCTTGCAATGTGATTGCAATCCAAAGTCACATGTGTGTAGTTCCATTTACAAAGCTGGCACCACTTCTTTGTTGGTTGATTGCCAACCAATGGTGAGAAGGTTGGGCACTGCTCGGTTTTATGGCTACCTCCACATCCTCCACAGACATAGGGGCCTGTAGGTACAGTATGCATGTATGATGGTTGGGGTCGGTAGGAAGGTCTGTAGTATTGCCCCATCTTTTTCAATACTATCTCAGCAATCTGATCTGGATTAACTAATGGCACACTAGAGTCAGAGCCCTTCCCAGAGCTATGTTTATCATCCGGATGACTATCTTGGTTTTCCATGCCAGATGTGTCAAAGTTGTCATCGTAATCCATGGCATCCATGCAACACTCATTGAAGATGACATGCTTCTTTGCGTACAAGTGAGCGTGAAGCATCTTGTTTCGTAAGCCTTCCAGGAAGATAGAAATTAATCTTCCTTGGCTTGGCTTCTCATCGTCAGGGCATTGATTGATGTACTACTTTAGCCTATTTACGCAATCTTGCACAGATTCTTGATCTTTTTGCTTAAAAGCGTAAATTTGAGCTACCGCATTGTGCTTAAGTCCCATTTTTGAAAACGCAGCTATAAAGCTCTTTTCCAGCCCATCGAAAGATCGCTTTGCCTCAGGCTCTAAAGTCTGAAACCATGATAAAGACTTACTCTCTAGCATCAAGCCAAATTCTTTGATTTGCATATGCGTATCCGTGACTTGCTCTGCATGTATAGCTTGCTTAAAAGCTGCTATATGGTCATATGGGTCTACTTCTTGACAAGCTTTTGCAGCGCAGATGGTCTCACTTTTCTAGAATATTCATCGTCATGTCTCCTATATGAGTCTCAGCCTCTAAATCTAGGCTCTTCAAATGTCAGTTCACTTGGTCTATGGGGTTCTCTTGGAGGTACATATCCACTTGCTCGCAGTCTTTCTTCTCCCCTAGATTCTCTAATAGCCCCGAGTCTCCTCAAAGGATCAATCGTTGGAAAGATGGTCCTCTAGCAGTTGTTTGCATGGAAGGTGCTGGTCGAGCCACACTTGGGGTTCTAGCCCATGGTGGTGCTAGTGTTTCTCCTCGAAAGGCAGATTCATCTGGACGTGCCGTGTTTAAGGTAGACACCTCAGTGAAAAGGGGCCTTCCTTTCCATGTCATTTCCCTAACCTCTGGCCATTCAAGGGTTCTAAAGTCGTTCCCCCATCTATCATGAACACGCTTAGTGAAACCTTCTAGATGCTCTACAGTTATTGTATGCGTGACTGGAAGCTCTAAGCTCAGGTGCTTAGTGGTTGCATAGTAGGTTTCTACCACATCCCTATACACCTCTTTAATTGGGTCATCTTGATAGATTTTAACTACTGGAATTTCTTTTACTATGTCCCATGGGTTTTTCTTGGTCTCTTTTTCTTGTCCAGTTCTTTCTCTATCCTCCCAATTCCTGTCAAAAAATAATTCTTCAGGTAAAGAAATGGGCGTACCAGGTCTGCGTGATGTTCCTGGCACATTTGGGTCCGATGGAAGCTCCTTCTTCTGCTTTGCTTGTGTGCTAGGTTGAAGTACACCCAAAGCATCCACTTGTTCAGGATTCTTGGTGACCTCGTAGCGTACTCCATTTCTACCCATGTACATATCATCTTGGTAGTTTACCCATGGTGCTGGTTCAAACGTAGAATGAATGTCTGCAATTTTAACAACAAACCGGCTCATTGGATCTTTGTAGATCTCACCGCCATGCGCGTTTGTATACAAGAAATGGAGTCTCATGTTGTCAATCAACTCCCCATCTGGGATTTCAAATGGATTAGCAGAATCTGCCATACCAATGGTGGGTGTGGATGGTTCTTTCATGCCAAATGACTCGTTTATGTCCATTGAAATATCACTCTCGGTTCTTGAGAGGCTCTCTGTTTGAGACTCTGAAGATGTCTTGAGAATGCTCTCCAAGTTGCCAACAACCGGTTGAGTGCCGCTCCCTTGAGTGGTTACCCTAGATGGTGCACTAGTGTTACGTCCCCCTAGTATTGTTCCCGAGCGTAGATGCATACGCTATTTTTAGCACGTTGCAGTGTCCAGTTTTAAAAATATTTTTTATTATATATATATATATATATATATATATATATATATATATATATATATATATATATATAAACCCTACCTAACCACTAAATGCAACTAACATGAATATGTGAGTAAATACATATTTTATTTTATTTATTATTATTATTATTATTTAATAATTACACAAAAATATGAATTATGCTAAAAATACTAATTATGCAGATACACTAATTATGTAAAAATTTACAAAAATTTTAAAAAATGTAGAATATGTAAAAAATATGGACTCCAAAGAAAACACATAATTTATAAAAAAAATATTTTTATTTTTTATTTTTTTTTTAAAATGCAAAAAACATGAAAACATGAAAAATTAAAGATTAACAAAAAAATAAAAAAAATAAAAAAAAAATAAAATACTAACCTTTCACCGGGCACCTTATCGCTTCGGAATCTTGCGCCGGCACCTTATCGCCTTCTCCTCCTCTGCTTCGCCTTCCTCGCTGTAGCCCCCTCTGTTGCAGCCGCCTTCGCTTCCTCTGTTTCGCCTTCTCTTCCGTAGCCAGCAGAGCTAAAGCTACTCAACGAGCCTCGCCTTCTCCTCCTCTTGGCGACACCGCTGTTCGCTTCCTCTGCTTCGCCTTCTCTTCCGTAGCTGCCTTTGCTGACGCCACCGCCGCCCTCTCTGCTGCGGGTGAGGCAGAGATGGCCACCTTATTCGGACTCTCCTCCTCTCTCTTTGCTGCGGGTGCCTTCACCTCCTCGTAGAGCCACCAGCCAAAGCACCTTTTGGCTATGAGAGATGTTGGAAGGCCGGGCACCGTCTACTTTCATGTCCTTGAAAAGGTCGGAGGGGAACGCACAAAGCTGGCGGCGATGGCTACCTTCACCTACCCCCTCCAAGGCAAGGGCCTTGGCTGACTACGACTACCACTACGTTTACCATAGCCGGCCATTTATTGGAAGGTTTGGCTATGGAGAAAATGAAACAGTCTTACTATGTAGGGTGGTTTCGCAAAGAAAGCATCTGTTTAACATTATAGACGCTTGGCGCATCGCAAAATCAATGCAAAATCTGTTCCCTATGATGAAGTAGGTTTTTCCAACATATGATCATTCTATCATATCATACTATCATATCTTCTTAAGAATCAGCAAGGTGGGATTCGGAGGTCATCCACTGAATGTTTAGAATGTTTAGAATGTAATGGCTGCCAATGATCCTCAACCAACCGTAGGTCGTATCCCCGGCAGGCGCCAATGGAAAGATGGTCGTCTCCCTACGTATGCAATATAGGCAAGTAGACTACACTCCTAGCTCACCAATGGAATGATAAACACTCCTTTCATCGCTAGGGGATTCAACCCGGTTAGGTGCATGGAAGCTTATCCCTTTCAGGAGAGAATGCTATGAACACCACTACCTTGACATAGACTTTACACACACAAGCTCAATCTTTCCATAGCTCATTCACTCATCATCCCACTCATTCATACATCCAATACAAGAAGAAAGCTAAGCTAATGCACACACAAGCTCAAAGCACACTTCATTCTCAAGCACTTACTTCCCTAGCATGCACACAACCCTTGAAGCTTAATGGAACTTGAAATAATCATGCATTCTCATTCACTACTCAAGCAATGCCTTGCCCATGGATAAGCTACAAGCTATGGAGAAGCTTAAGCTTGAATCCACTACCACACAAAGCCTAATAGAGAATCCACAAGCATCAACGAAGAAGCATGCACACTAGAGAATAGAGATGAGAAGAGAGAAAAACATCATCTCATTGCATTGAATTAGAAGAGCATTGCTCATACATCATCTCATTGCATTGAATTAGAAGAGCATTGCTCATACAATAATGTAGATAGGGAGAGAGAAGAGCTTGCACCTCTATGAACAAGAGGGAGAGCTAGTCTCAAGAGAGCTCAAGCATGAGTTTAGCCCAATGTGTCCATGAGCTCTCAAATAAGCCACTATTTATACTAAAACTCCTAAAACTCCCAAAACTTCCCATGTGGGATTATTCTCAAGCCCACTCCCACACTCACCCACAACTTGGAACTCTCTACAAGATCCCTAAATAAGAATGTCAAGTCTCTTGTTTTCCCGCTTCCATCTTTGTGTTGCATCCTTGCATTGATCACCACTCGTCACGCAGCAGATACAAACTAGTCTTACCTAGTCGTTTGACTGTATTTGGGGCTATATGCCCTTTGTCTTTTGCTAAGGTGTTTTTACCCTAGTCCTTTCCTTTCTTTTGGTCTCCAAAAATCCACTTTAATAATTACATCCCTCCAAAGTACCATCTCCTTACTCTATGCATGGTGTCTATAGCCACTTATGTGGTGAAGTCATGGGGTGTCCGAGAGTTTAGGTGTGATAACATCATCAATGTTATAGGGACTTGCCTATGTCTCCTATCCCCTCGGCTCTGGCTCCAACCATATGATGATGGCACACCCTATGGTTTCGGCCCAGGCACCCTTTGGGGGTTAGTTAAGATGATCTATTAGCGGGGGGCCTGACTGTACGACTCTCTACAAAAGCTTCTGCCACCTCACCTAGGGCTAACCATCAAGAGGCAGATCCACTTCCCCAAACCATCTGGGGCCTGGTCCCTTCTGGTGGATCCTCTAGATAGCCTTGTCATTGTTCCTATTTTTGCAGTCTAAACTCTTTCATTCTCTTCCATAAATTCTCTGATTTCCTCCCATTTATATGGGGCCCTCGTTCCAACTTTCATTGCATGTTGTGCTAGGTCTATGCTTGCATGCCATATCTAGATCTTTAGGTCTACAAGCAGTCTATTCTTGTCCTCCTTGAGAGTCCTTTCTTTTGCATCTCTTGTTCTTTTCCAAAAAATAGTTTTTCAATTCATCCTTGTTTGTAATCTGCTTTGTGCTCATCCTTAAGCTATTGAATCTTGGCTTCTTTTTTGGTTAGCTCCTTGAGAGTCCTTTCTTTTGCATCTCTTGTTCTTTTCCAAAAAATAGTTTTTCAATTCATCCTTTGTTTGTAACTCTGCTTTGTGCTCATCCTTAAGCTATTGAATCTTGGCTTCTTTTTTGGTTAGCTCAACTTGGACTTGCATGAGTTTGGTAGAGCTTGCTCCATAGTATCTTGTTTTTTCTTAGTGCTAGTCTAGGATGGCCTAGGTGGGTTGTCCTTCACCTTCATTTTTAGATCTTTGATGACCTCTATGTCTTTTTCCTACTGCTCTTTGAACTCCTTAATTAATCCATCCAACTCCTCTATGTGATTTCGGAGTGCTTGTTCTTTGTTTATCTTCTCTTCCAGCTATAGCTAATAGCAGTAGTAGTCACCGCATGCTCCCTCTCCTTCTTGATTGTTTTCCCTATTAGGGTATCCGCCCTAAGCACTAGCTCCCTCCTAGAAGTCTTTTCCTGTTGTACGACTGCTTTTTTGCCTTTTGCTTTTAGATTTTGAAACTTATCTTTCTAGTCACACTTCTTTTCACAACTGTTTGTTTTTCTCTTTAAGAACATCATTAAGGTTTCTGGATTCAGGCCCTCCTTGGAGATTGGTGGATGCTTGGCTCTCCTTGGAGAGCCACCCCCTGCCTGCACATTCATAAGTTATGGCTTTTTGTGCTATTCTTAGTCCTTGTCTAGAATCCTGTTGTCTTTTTTATAAATAACCAACTCTTTGCGGGTGGGGATGGGTGCTTCTAGCAAGCTTTAAGATAGTTGAGGTATTCCTCCCACACTGCTCTAAGCTCATCTGTGGAATGTTCCTCCTAGTCTTCCATTTTTGCAACATCAAGCTCGTACATGACTGGGGTGGTCTCCACATCATAAACTACCATCTAAGCCTCTACTTAGACCAGTTTGACTTGGTCCTTGTTGGCTCTTTCCTGCATGATTTGGGTGACCTCTAGATGTTCTTTCATTATATTGTTTGCTCCTTGCTTGGTCTCTGCTTTGGTGGTGGCATTAATAAGGCCCTCCTTGATGATTTTGGTTTTATGCTTCTGTTTGGCCACAATCGCCTTGAGGTTGTTGGCTATCGATCTTTGGTTATATTCTTGTTTATTTCTTGCAGTCCTACCATTTGTTCTTTTTACTTTTGTCCTTTGTTGCAATTCACCAGCAATAGTTTATTTTGGAGCTCCTTGTCCTACTATAGGCTCATTTTAAGGTTTTGAATCTCACTTGGGACCTCTGCATTATAGGTAACCTAGTGCTTCCTGTGCATATCTTATCTCCAATGTTTTTGGAAATATAGAATCTCTAGTGGCTGTCACCACCACTATTTCAGATGTGTATGTTGGGAGGGGAATAGGCTCTTCCTGCCCGATCCTCTCCTGAGGGCTAGGAGTCCTTACATTGTATATAATAATATGGGGACCTCCCTCTCCTACTTCTATAATTTATTGTTGCTAGGCAACCCCATCTTTTTGTCTCCAAAGTCAAACTTCCTTTTCTATGAAGTCTCGATCCAGTAGACTCCATATTTCTAGAATTATTCTTGGGGGTGTAGGGGAGGGATTCCTACCACAATGTTGGCAACTAGAGCTATCACCACTTTGGATTCTGGTTAAGTCCTTTACTGGCTATCCTACTCCTCTCTCTTTGGGCCTTCTTTTGGCCATCCTCCCTAAATCTGACTTTTTTCTCCAATGACCTCTTGATGTTCCTGCTCTCTGGAGGGGGTATTTTGTTTTTCTTGCTACCCTGGCATGGCTAGTTCTTCTTGGAAGAGTGCCTATCTTTGTCTTTTTGTTGCTTCTCTTTAGGTTGGCCATCTCTTCCTTGAGGTTGTTGTAGAGAACCTCTACCCATGCCACCTTTGCCCCTGATTCATCTACCTGGATAAGACCATAGTTTATTTCTATTACAAAGCACATGCTTATGTCTATACTCATATGGGTTTCCTGTGATCTGATATTCTTTTGCTATCTTTAGAGCCCCAAAATACCTCACTAAATCCATTTCCTCTATTGTTGTAGTATGTCCCTATTCATGCCCTCTGTCAATAGTTTGAATACTTTCACCACACAACTAGCTGTGAAACGGAACTATTTTTCCAAGTGGGAGCTTGATGTTATTTCTCTTATGTAGTCTCTTTAGTTGTTTATCTGCATGGAGATTGAGTTGGAGTTCTCCCCATGCCAATTTTATGAACTTTTTCAGGCCAACCTATTATAGACACTCCTTGTTCCTTTCTATTTCCTATGGTGGTAGGGTTGAGCAGAGGTGGTTGAGCTCCACTAGAACTCTGCTATCTTTGCACTTGGGGCAGAGAAAACAAGAGGGTATGTAGGAGGCAAGGTTGTAGGCGATCAAAAGTAGTTAGAAAGCACAAAGTCACAAACAATGAGGGGAATGTGTTTGTCCACCTAAACTAGAAGGGGTTTTTTGGTGCTGCTAAATCATGGGCCGTATGCCAGCACTCAGCACTAAGATTTTCATGATTGCCCACAATCCTTACTTCCCTTGAGATTGCTGCATGAATGGCATAAAAGTTATGGAAATAATGAGTGGATAGGGATTGGACATTTAATACCGTTATTTCCTTCTTTGTTCTCTGAGAAGTTTTGCATGTAGTCCTCTCTTCCTCATTGGCATTGCTAGTATGATATCTACCTCTTCCTTTTCCTAGCATACATTAATCATCATAGGGTGTTTCCCATCTCTTTTTGGGCTTTTTCTTCTTTTAAAAATTTGCTAATTTGGGTAACATCTAGATTGGGGTAACCAGTCTTCTGTTTGGTATAAGATCATGATATGGCTTTAGCCATAGCTGGTTTACTTAGGATTACCCCATCTCATCAAAGGTCCATGACTTTCTTTGGATTTTATATGGTCTTGTCCACCATTCTTGAATTGAATAGTAGGACTGCATCTCCTTCTTCAAAGATTATGAACTTGTTATTCTTGTCTACTAGATTCTTTCTCTTTTTCACTATCTCAGTGGTCAAGATGCTAAGTGACCTTTCTTCATCCAATTCTTTCAACTGCTGAATTCTTTGGTTCTCTAAGTCTTCTAGACTCAAACTTTCTGTGATAGCTATCCGGAGACTAGGCACTAAGAATTCAAGGGTACTACTACCTCTAGACCATACACCATGCTTTCCATGGGTACTACTGCCTCCAGACCATACTATCAAAAGGTGTGAGGATAGTTATGCTCTTAAGAGTAGGATGTGCGAAAGGCCCATAATGCATAGTGTAGTTTCTATCTCGGTGACTCTTGTTCTCATTCATTGTCTTGATCGGGATTCCTTTCAAGATCCTTTTGGTTAACTCGGGTTGGCCATTTATCTGTGGTATAGGTAGTAGAATGTGGATTTTTTATGCATCACCATGTGTTGTTTTATTAATTTTCTAATTACCTCATTTAGAAAGTGGGCACATTGATCATTTAGAAAGTGGGCACATTGATCACTTACTAGCTCAATTGGGAACCCAAACCTTATTATGAGATAATCTCATATAGGAACTTTGTAATTGAATATTCCTCTTGAAATACCTTAATCCCTCGTTGTGCCTTTGCCTCCACCCATTTGGTGTAATAATCTGTCGCCACCAAGATGTATTTGTTTCTTGTTTTCTGTGTATAGGTTTGAATGGTCCTACAAAGTCCAAGCATCTTTGTTCTAGACGTAATATGGGTTGATGAGGCATCATGTCTGCTACATTAGGTTGTCCTACTCTCTAGCACATGTGACATTCCTCCTTTACAAATATGTAAGCATCCTTAAGTGTAGTGCACCACAATCTACCTTGGAATACCTTCTTTCCTATTATGTCTCTAGAGAAGTGACCTTCACTTATACCTTGATGTACTTCAGCCAAGATTGCTTGTTATTCATCATGCAAGACAAATCTTCATCATGCAAGACAAATCTTCTCAATATTTGATCTATGTCCATTTTGTATAGCTTCCCTGCTATCCTCATGAATGACTTGCTCGTCCTAATTAGGACTAGCTTCTTCATGTGATCTCTATCCATATTTTTTGAAAAAGAGAGCACCACCTCATCATACTAGTTACTCTTGTCTTGATCTCTAACAAGAATAGATGTACATCATACCAGTTACTATTGGCTTGATCAACTAAGAATAGATGTGCATCTATAAAATCATCTTCTACTCCCATAGGTGTTAGGAAGTCTTGGTGTGAATAGCGCTACACACGGGCACTTTTTACCCTGTGCTGGGTAGGGTTTTTTTCCTCGTGTGAACACACTCTAGTGTGTTAACCACGTCACCCCTAGAGCTAGGGCTACTAGTAATTTGTACTTCGCACATTCATGATTATTATCATTGAGTACTTCCAGCTATCACTTCTAGTCTCTCTCTCTCTCTCTCTCTCTCTCTCTCTCTCTCTCTCTCTCTCTCTCTCTCTCTCTCTCTCTCTCTCTCTCTCTCTCTCTCTCTCGCAATCTATATGCTTAGTATGACTGTGTGTGCCTGTGTGTGTGTACAAAGCATCTACTCCCTCATCCAACATTGGTATCAAAGCTTTGTTTCAGAGCTTAGGTTTTGGTGCCCAAGTCTCAGAGCTTGGTTTCAAAGCCAATAGCTCCACGTCGTTATTCTCTATCGCAGTTCATTAATCTATGCCGATGTACATATCAACGGGTATGCTCACGCCCTTCTGTACTTTGCTGGTGTGTCATTTAATCTTCGTTGTTGTACATTTTGGGTAAGCTCTCACACTTTCCATAGATCTAGGGTTTTTGCCTCCTTCTGTACATGGAGCCATTCATTTATGCTGCCATACATTCTGGGCAACCCCGCACACTATCACTACACATAGCTTTAGAAGCTTTTGGCATCGAATTTCAGTATCTGTGACTTCTACTATTTCTAAAGTTATGCTACTTCTGCTGTCCAAGTACCGGCTTTCAACTTTTGCATTAGACTTCTATGTCCATTGATTTTTCTCAGCCAGCCATTCAGCATTCCTTTCAATATTAGACTTCTACGTCTAGTGATTTTGCTCGGTCAACCTACGTCCCCGTCAGCTTTGCCTAGTCAGCTGTTTAGTGTTACGCTTTCCTCATTCAGTATTCGGCTTCAACATCATTCACACATTCAAGCATTTAGCTTTAGTTTTGCTCAATTAGCCATTCAGCTACATCCATCAGTTTTACTTGGTTAGCCTTTCAACGTCGCTCGGATTTCCCCTTTAGGGTTCGGCTTTTCACATTCAGCAGCTGTGGTCGAGTTTACTTTCTTGGCTAAGATTATCGATTCAGCAGTCGAGTTTTCGCATTTGACCTGCTACTTCAGCAATCTGCATTTGGCATTCAGATTTCAGACTTCTACATTTGGCATTAGACATTCCACATATGGCCTTTGGCATTTGGCGTTTGGGTCTCACTTCCATCAAAGCTGATTCAGTCAGGCTGATTTAGCATCCATTCACTAGTCGATTCAGATTTTTTTTGTGAGCTGGTTTAACGCTCGTCTGTTAGCTATGATACTAACATGACGACTCCACCTTCAGCTTCCAACATGATGTTAGCTTTCGATCTGTTGATGCCATGTCAAATT
This sequence comes from Cibotium barometz, assembly GCF_041138505.1. Lineage (NCBI taxonomy): Eukaryota > Viridiplantae > Streptophyta > Polypodiopsida > Cyatheales > Cibotiaceae > Cibotium > Cibotium barometz. The sequence continues at coordinate 14,510,256 of NC_141054.1, read as the reverse complement.
ATTCGGACTTGTGATTCCATGTCAACTTTTGACCTACTTATGCCACATCAAATTTTCTGACCTTCTACTGATACCACATGAGCTTCCAACTTGCTGAGTCCACGTCAGCTTCTGACCTACTGATTCCACTTTAGCTTCTAGCCTGCTAATTCCACATCATCAGATTTTGACATGTAGATTTCGTGTCTGTCATTTTTGCTTGTAGATTTTGACCTATAAATTTCTAGTTTAGTGAGATTGCACATGCATTGAGGTAGTCTAAGTCATATACAACTATTGCCTATATAAGATATACTTAAGTTTGTGCATTCATTTTTTGGGTATAATAATGTCTGAAAACATAAGTGACTTGTTTGGCAATGCCAAGGAAGCAAATTTTGCACATGATGGCTATGCCTTTATAGCCACATGCAGTGATTTGTTTACTTCTTGTTTGTCATTATCGCTCTGTTGATTGGTACTTTAATTTAAGTGCTACAAAGCACATTCCTTCCTACAAGAAGCTCTTTGCCACCTTAAGAGATGCTCAGTCAAGTGGTACAGTTTTGTGTGCTAATAATGCATGCTATGCCATTAAAGACATTGGCAATGTGAAACTAACATCATGTAGTGGGGACATATACTCTTGCTGACACTTTGTATGTACCTGGCATCCACGCAAGAATCTATTTTTTGTCTCAGCACTTGCAAAAGTTGGCCTCAAAATCTAGTTTTCTGATCCCTATTACTCCATTTATGACAGAACCACTTTTGATGCACTTTTGCTTTCTTGTACATTGTGCAATGGCCTTTACAGGCTTGGGAGGTATGACATGAATAGTGATTTCATGTTGATGCTATGATTGCTTCCACATCAAATGTTATGCATGATACTGAGCTATGGCATGCTCATTTTGGTCACCTTAACTTCACTTCTCTTATGTGGTTATAGCATCAGTCTATTATTAAGAAGTTGCCACCTATGTAGGTCCCACATAAGCATGTATGTGAGGGATGTATATTGGGATGATGTATCATCCGTCCTTTCTGAAAGATGGCACTGTGTGAGCTACTCGGCCATTGTAGCTTGTACATAGTGCTTTATGTGGCTTTATGAGGGCATAATCTTTTGTAGTACATCTATACTTTATGACTTTCATTGATGATTACAACCGTTTCTATTGGGTGTATGGTCTGAAAGCCAAATCAGATGCCTTTTTAGCTTTCCGTCAATTTCTCCTTATGGCTGAAAATGCTTGCAACCATAAGCTCCTGACATTTTGTTCTAATCGAGGCAAAATTGATTGGTACTTTGATACAGCTGCAAAATTGTCGGTTGATGGTTCATCATCTAATGCAACGGAAGAGGCTAATTAGTCTCATGATGATTACGCCTTAGTCACTACATCTTCATTCCATGATGTTGCTCTGATGATGATTACGCCTTAGTCACTACATCTTCATTGCATGATGTCTGCTAGTCATAGATTTTGGTGATGATCCGTACTTTGGTGATTATGCTTAATAAAACTTGTCACTTCAATGCTGTGTATTGCTTATTGGTGATGTCCTTGGTCACTTATGCATTTGACCTCTCAATTGTGCTATGTCTTGAAGATATACCTTTATGTCTACTTTGCTGAGATTCTTTACTTTCTTTCCTCGCTTCATGTTTGAGTTGCGTCCCTTTTCAACTCATTTACATGGATGCTCATCGTGTTAGATTGTTACATTATCTTCAGCTTTGCTACCTGCCATAATTCAAGGTTTCTGTACATCAATCTATGTGGGATTACGCATCTATTTTATTTTTCCATACACACCACCATGCTGCTTGGTTTACTAAGAACTCTCATAGTAATGGCTGGATGTATGCCTTGCTGCCCCCACTTGACAAATTTGTTACATGAGCTCTTTTTGTTGATTATTACCTTGTCAGCTTGACCATTGACTAAGGTTCCTTTTTTGTTGTATTGTCATTCAATGGACCTTGATAGCATATCCATTGTGCCTACATTTTCATGCCATTATTTGGTACCAATGTGCTGAATCCATTGAGCCACCTTTGACTCTATATTAGCCTTCCGCTAGCTGCTCTGACAAATCAATTAATTCGGCAGCCTAACTTTCCTATATTGCTCCAAATCAGCCACTTTGCTCAAGATGCCATGGGTGATGCATTAATTGAAGAGGATATAGCCATTTATGACTCACAGAGTTCCCTGCCTATATGATAGCAAGCTGACTACACTTATGTCAGGTTGGACATGTGCTGCCTCTCAACATGCATCTCATTTTGTTGATTCCACCCTTGTTGCTTCCTCATAAATGAGGAGCCACTTTCTCCTTCTTTTTTGATGCATTGGAGGATAATAATTGGGTTTATTTGCTCGTGACTAGCCCTGATGTGAGGGAAACATTTCAGCTTTCATGCTGAATTATAGCATGCATTTGATGTTACAGACATGGGGCTTTTACATTATTATTTGGGTATCTAGTTTATTCAACAAGCTATCGAATGCCTTATCTATGCACTACCTGTCTTGATATTTAGTATGCAATGTCACAGGTTTAGAAGATACATGCATTGCCCCGGTACTAGGCATTGGCAAAGCAGTGAAACGTGTCTTTTGTTACCTTCAAGGCACTCAGGAATTTGCATTGTTTTATAGCAATGCGTCTTCTTTATGCTTGTCCGCCTACATTAACAGTGAGATTGGGAAAAATGTTGTGACACTTGGGTGGTGTTGTTAACCAGTGGTAACTTTTTTCTTCTTGGTGGCAGTTTATGCATTTCATGGCTCAACCAGAAGCAGTGATAGTGGCCACTTCAAGTTGTGAAGCTGAATACAGGGCATCATTCACACAGCTACTATGGAGTGTGTATGGCTCCACCATCTATTGGCAGATCTTGGTGTTAGACAGTCCTCGTCTATCACCATTTTCATGATAGTCAAAGCACATTAGCAATCACACGAAATTCGATATTTTATGCACGCACAAAGCACATTAAGGTGCATTATCATTATGTCAGTGAAAGACTCCATATGTAGGAGAGATTTCCTTGACTTATGTGCCTACACACGCCAATGTGGAAGATGGGTTTACCAAGTCCCTTTCCAAGGAAAATTTTGAGTCCTTTGTAAGGCTTTGAACTTATTACCTCTACCAGGGTAGTCTGCTACACCTTGTACATGTTCACACTTTAGGGGGGTTTGTTAGCCTTGGAAGTCCTAGTGTGAATAGCCAACCCTACACAAGAGCACTTTTTACCCTATGCTGGGAAGGAGTTTTTTCCCCATGTGAACATACTCTAATGTGTTAGCCACATCAGCCCTAGGGCTAGGGCTACTAGTACTTTGTACTGCACACATTCTTGATTATTATCACTGAGTACTTCTAGCTATCGCTTTTGGTCTCTCTCTCACACTCTGAGCTTGATATGACTCTGTGTGTGTGTGTGTGTGTGTGTGTGTGTGTGTGTGTGTGTGTGTGTGTGTGTGTGTGTGTGCATGTGCGTGCGTGTGTGTGTGCATGCGAAGCATCTACTCCCCCATCCAACAATAGGGGCTTCTCCAACCTCCAATAGTCCGCCAAACTGCATGATCCCTGCCTAGTGTGTGCTTGATGATAAACGTGAATTCCTACAAATAGCATCCACCTTACCAATTTCCTTGCTAAATCTAGCTTATTGACACCAAGTAGTACAATAGTGATCCTCCACATGAAATTCAAACAACTTTCCTAATAGGTAATGCCTGAACTTCTCAGTGCCTTGTGATCCACATGAAATTCAAACAGCTTTCCCAAATAGGTAATGCTCGAACTTCTTGATGGAGTAGATCATCCCCAATGCTTCCTTCTCCATGGTGGAGTAGTTCCTCTCTAACTATTTGTCCACCAAAAAATCCATGTAGCTCATGCATGGTGGAGTAGTTCCTCTCTGACTATTTGTCCACCAAAAAATCCATGTAGCTCATGCATGCTAATACCACCACCTTCTTTTTTGTCCCAACTTCCTCTCTATTGGCATTACATTCCCTAGCAGGATCGCCAAAAGTGTCACTGTCTAGTCAAACCCAACACTTCAATGGTTCAAGACCACCCAGCCAATGTCTTGCATCTCAGATATTTGATTGTGCCTAATGTAATAAGGTGGTGACTAGCACCACACCAATCTATACACTACAAGACAATGCTGCCATACACGCGTTTCATACACGCGATAAATTACGAACGCGTGTATGGTCGCGCTTGTATTTGAATAGAATCGGGCGCGTGTATTTTAGCATTTAAGTTCGCGTGTATATTTGCATTTATCAACGCGTGTATAAACGCGTTTATATACACGCAGTAATACACGCATAAATACACGATAATATTTATGGGGTAATACTCGCTATTATACACGGATAAATACACGCCACTGTACACGGATTAATACACGCATGGCAGAGAAAAACTGAAAAAAAACTGAATTCCTTAACAAAATTAAAAACTATTTTCCTTAAACCATCTCATAGTACATTACAGTATACATCATTACACAATCCCACTACATGCATTTACAACAATGAAATATATTCAAAAATAAATCATGCATATGAGATGATAGAAATGTCATCAATTTAGAACATACAGTGACGGATTGGTTAGGGTTCGATCTCATCTTCAATAAGATCCATCCTTGTCAAACGATCAACATCAATATCCATTTGATCAATTGGTAAGGCTACGATTAAATTTATTCCACTATCGATATTCTGTACTCCATTGATAATGGTATCGATGTCCTGATCATCCTCATCAACATCACCATCATCCTCAATGGTAGGGTCATTCTCATGATCATGAGAAATGGCATGCTCATCCTCATTATCACGATCATCTCTTATTTCTTGATCATCGATCACAACATCTTCAATGGCATGTTCGACGTCATCTTCATTGCGGCTTGTTACATCCTCCATATGCTCCATATCAGTGAATGTATTATACATCACTTTGGAACGTGGTGCAATAGGGATGACGTACCACCATTTGATGTCATGCACCATTGGTAGATAGATAACCTACTCAAATACACACAGTACAGTAATTAATTAGCATATCAAAAGTCAAGGAGTACGCGAGCTTAGATATATATGTACATGAAACACATTAGTAAAAAAATGCATACCTGCTCACATTGTTGTGGCAATACGAGCCTATCTTTCTTTGTTTGCCAGAACTTTGTAGAGTCAATAGTTACATATCCACTTGCATGGCGTTTTATCGTTGCATCAGGCTCTTTTTCCACCACGTTCATTTGCCATTTGACATCCAAAACATACACAAAGAAGCGACGAAAGTCAAGCCTAAATATGTCTTGGATTATGCCACAATAATCATCCATTTTTCCATTAGCTCCCTCAAAGCTACTAATGACACCGCAATCTTGTGTATTTCTCTTTTCATCAATTCTTTGTGTTCGAAAATGCTTGCCTTCACACCATATAGCATTGAACATAGTGCACTGGACCAAAATAGAAGCAATATTTGTGTAAGCAATGTGAATAAATATTAAAAGCAAATCACTTACAACTAATGCAAAACATTAGTTCTATGTACCTTTGACATGCATCCTCGTGCATACTCCCATTCTTCCGCCGTGATATGCAGCCCCTCGTCGCTCTCTGCTCTCTCCATTTCCTCATGCAACCAATCAACATGGATATCATTCGGAAGTGTTGCTAGATGCTTAGGGTACGCCTTCCGAGAGCCATGTTGCCTCCGAAAGAGAGCTCTTTCTGCTTGCCTTTTTGTCTTTGCATCCTCATATCTTGTAACCCATCTGCTCATCACATCACTATTAAGGAAGTGAAATTGAGATCATCAATCAATGTTCTGTCAATTACTTTACTCTGTCCTTTTCCTTGAGGCACAATAGAGGTCATCCTCAAGTCCTCTTCATTGCTCCATAGTCGTGGCAAAGAGCTGTCCACCTGACCAAGAAATTCTGAAATATATACAAGAGACTCTTGTATCAACCAACCCTCGGCCATGCTTCCTTCAGGCCTTGCACTTTGCCTCACAAAGTCTTTTAAGGTCTTCATGAAGCGCTCTAGGAAGAACATCCAACGTGCATGCACAGTACCACATAAAGCAATTTCGTCCACTAAATGCACAATGAGATGTAGTTGACTTGTGAGAATGGTTCGCGGAAAAGTCTCCTCTACCAAACAAACCACCTCCACTGCCATAACACGCGCATCATCCAACGTGGCTGGATCAATTGCTTTGGAACTAACATATCTGAAAAATAAATAAATAGTACGTTATACCTCATGATCTCGTCGACGCTTTACGTGCTTGATGATATGAGCTCTAGCATCATCTCGTCGACGCTTTACGTGCTCTCGTCGCGCGTAGGGTACCATGTTAGGGTGTGGTACTGCATCCTGCTTCAATTTATCAAATTATATGTTACAACTCTATTAATTTAATTTGGATACCATGAGTCATTTGAATACCATCAATTTACATCTACTCACCTCTAAACCTGTTTGATTCTATTCTCCATACATGGAGATGTGATTCAAGGTAATTCGACGTGCTCGTACAATGCATCCTTGACATCGATTACACATACATTTGATCCGTTGTCCCAACCACACATCGCGATTACGATGACGCATTGTCTCATCTTCCCCAGAACTGCTTGAAGAGGTTGATGACATCCTGTGTACAAACCAGAAAACACAAACTCATTATATATTTTTAATGAAAGCACAAAATCGCGTGTATTCACGCGGCTATCTCCTAAGACTTGCGTGTATAAACGCGGCTACTTCCTAAAAAACGTGTGTATTCACGCGGCTAATCTCTGCAAAACGCGTGTATAAACGCAGCTAAAATCATATACACGCGAATATACCTGCGTTCATAAACGCGAACATAAACGCGGCGGCATATTTAAACTAAAAATAGCCCGCCTTCCCCAAATATAGATTTTGAACTTAGAAATCAACAGTGCATGCGTTTTCGCCTGTTTTCGCCTCTTCCAACAGCAAGGAGGGAGCAGAGAAAGGAGCACACACACGGGAGAAGGAGGGAGCAGAGAAGGAGCAGAGAGGACTCACTTTTTCAGAGGTGAGTCACTTTGTCCTGTGCCTTGTCTCTTTTGTCAGATTTGTTTACTTTGCTCTTTGCTCTTTGGGTTTGTCTTTTTGCACACGATTGGGTTGCTGCATCCTGACAGGGGCGACAATGGCTGGTCCTTTTATAAGGACATTCTGTCTTTGTCGGGGGGTCGGTCTTTTCGAGAAATTTTTTTCGCAGGTCGCGTGTACAAACGCGTGTAGAAACGCGTGTAACCTATCTGCAGAGTTTTTTCACGCGCATATACACGCGTTTTTGGCCGGGTGTATACACGCGTTTTTTGACGGGTTTATACACGCGTTTCTGCAGACAGAAAACTGCGGCGTTTCAGATTTCATGGTTTGCAGGCAATTGACTTGTGTAATGACAATGTGTGAGTCAAGAGACAGCCCATGATGTACATGATGATGTTTGTTGCAGGTTCTTTATGGATATTCCAGGTTCTTCATCCGATCCATTTGCGTACAGCAATTGGTTGATGGAGATGATGAATCACTTTGGGTGCCAACCTGGTCCGGTTGAGCTTACAGAGTATATGTATGCCCATCCCCCTCCTTCCCTGCCTGGTGTCTATACCCCTACCGCGAGTATCCAGGGCACTCCAGTGCCGTCTATTCCTCCGAGTCCGACGAGACGGCATGCAGCTTCTCCTCTTCCACGTCCACCAAGGAGACATACCTCGTCCCAGACACACTCACGTACACCCTCACAGCCACCATCACGTGCTCCCTCAGAGCCACCGTCACGTCAGGGCTCACAGCCACCGTCACGTAGACAATCCCCCAGTCGTGACTCCACCCGCAGCAGTAGGAAGAGTGGGAGTGGAGGATGCGGCGGGTGCTTTGGTGGGGGAGGTGGGGGAGGTGGGGGAGGTGGTAGGGCACGGGGTGAGAGAGGAGATAGAGGGAGAAGAGTTAGAGGAGACAGTTCGGAAGAGGAGGAGATGAGAGAGATGGAGAGAGTGGTTTGCTATGATGTGACGGATAGGGGCGGGATAGTGATGGATGCGAGGGGGAGGGAGGTAATGGAGTACATGCGTGGGGTAGTATCAAACTCATATAGAAATTGTTTTATTAAATTTAAAGATCAAAATAGCCGATTAGTTGGGGAGGTGATAGAGGTTGTACACAGTCGGTACCCCAATCCCCCACATGCTACATTCTCGGATGTATGGGGAAGGACGCGAATAAGGGAGATCTTAAGTAATAAAAGATCTCACCTTAAAAAACTCGCGTACGATGACCAGCTAAATGTAGCTGCGGGTGGCTATCCTGCCGAGAAACCTGCCACTGCGCACAAACGCGAGTGGAAGGAGGCAAAGAAACGAGCAGAGGGTGGCGTGAAGAGCAGGCAGCATGTGGAGGCACGACGGATCCAGATGGAGACCGTTGGATCTTCGCATTTCGGATCTGGCGGCGTCGAGTCATGGGAGGCAGAGTTCGTAAGTATCCTGTCACTTTATTTGATTGTTTACTTAATTCATTGATTCTATGAATTGTTTTAATCTTACAAATTGTGTTGATTATGATACAGCGACGGGTTACGGGGAGGAAGCCCACAACCCACGATACTGCGTATGCTCGCCGGCATAGCAGACGTGACACGTGGGCCATCTTCAGAGCCGAGGGACGTATTACGGACGCGCAGTTTGAGTTGGCCATGAGACCATACGGTCGACAGGTACTTGAAAATTCGTAACGAATGGTTTTGGTTTATTGAATTGCATATATATATATATATATACTTATATACTATATATTACTTGAACAGGCACAAGCTGCTGATGATCCACCGGCCGCCGCTGCAGAGGGTGGACGTGAGCACTACTCCTCGGACATTCCGACCGATGCGAGCTCATCTGAGCATGGGGGGAGCACCGAGTCATCATCTGGGTCTGAGTAGTACTCAGATTTGTAGTATCACATTCCATATTTAGGATGTGATTGTATATATTTTTTTGTAAACTCAAGCCATGGGCTACTTCGAGATATGGACTCCCTTGTATACATGTATGAAATTTTGATAGTAATATTGAATTGATTGATCGATAGTATTACATTCATGTCTGTCTTGAATCGTGTAATGACAATGTATGCATTCATGTTGTTCTTGTCTTAATCTCCCTCGTGCATATGTTCTTCGTGGAATATGGTCTAATGGGATGGTCTAATGCACCAAAAACCCTAAACCAGAGAGTGCTATTGGGTGCTGGAATGCTGGAACAGTATTCAGGCACCAAATAGCACTCTCTGGATTTTTTTTTTGCTCTCTGTTTGCGTGTACAAAAGCGTCAAAACTGCTAAAACTTGCGTGTATCTGCGTGGATACCCTGGAACTTACGCGTGTATTAATGCGTATAAACTGGCAATAACGCGTGTATAAGCGCATCTAAATTAAAGAAACGCGTGTATCGACACAAGTAAAAACGCGTCTGGGACATTGAACTGAACAGGATGCGGCTATACACCCGTGTATAAGCGCGTTTAATATAATAAGAAGCGTGTATAGTGGCGTGTATTAACGCGTCTGTATAAAAAAACGCGACTATATACCCGTGTATACGCGCGTCTGAGAGGTACTGTACACGCGGTTTTACACGCATGTCTCTGGCCGCGATTATACACGCGCTGATACACGGGCCCGCTACTTTTTTTCACAAGTCATTTTTAGCGGCTGAGAGCGCGGGTATGAGCCCGATCCCTTGTAGTGATAGGAGCAATCTCAATCAATTTCCTAATGACTATCGACATCGGATCACTGATGAGATGAGAGAGATAGAAGTGAGAAAACACTAACATGATACAGTTCATAAATGCAAAAAACGAGTGTGTGTGAGTGAAGTGAGGTGAGAGGAGGGACAAGGACCCGTAGTGCAACATGGCAGTGTGACAACGCTCATCGCGGGAGATGAGGTGGAATTGCTTCTCAAGAGTTGTAGAGCTTGGAGACCTCAAGGGTTAGGAGCTCGGACATTGGAAAGATCCTCTCACGATAGTTGCGGTTCACCAGGTAATCTCCTTTTGGATGTGTTTCAAGGAGGATTAGGGTGAGCCATAACAAAGTCCTAGTCAGCCAGAATACCTTTACCTTAGAAAACTTGGATGGCACACATTTTTCAAAGATATTAAATGGCTTTAGGATGAGAAAATACAAGGGCCAACTGGTGGTAACTACACCGAAAAAAGAAGAAGCAGAAGGCTAGGAGCCAGTCCGTAGGAGCCAGTTCGGAGCATATGATGTGGCATGATCTCACTAATGGAGGTAGATGTAGAAATTTCAAAAACCACAAAGCTGTGGAAGGGTAGCCAATCCGCAAGGGTGGAGGACATATCACAAAAGCTCAAATCTCAGCAACCAATCAAAGCCATGATAGTAAAAAAGCAAGTGACCAAGTGTGTGCCAGCCCGATCCATGTCAATAACTCAAAGGGTCACGATATCAGCATGAGCAACTGCATGGAGGACAGTTGTCACAACATCATTAAAACCCCACTTGCAATGGTAAGATGGGAAGACAACAAGAATGCTTTAATACCATTAAGGCGGGCATGATATAAATCAAGGGTCACATCACATAAAAAATTGGGAAGTCGAAAACAACAACACCCCAAAAAAGAAAGTGAAAAGGAAAAAACCTCGCAAAAAAGAACACAAGGAGGCTAAACATGCAGATTCACATTTTGCCCTCTTGCTTACAACTCTCTCGCCCATCTGCAGCACTTTCTCAGAAAAGACAGCGCCATGCCAAAGATCAACAAATCTCAGAGGCCAGACAAAAGGCTTGAGGAAAACCCTCTACATGCCCATGATCATCCCCCTTGATATGAGGAAGAAAGAACATCAGGAGTGGGAGGAGCTACATGACCCCGAGGATGGGGGAAAATTGATAAATCAATTTCTGGAGACCAACACAGTACATGTATAGAGGGGATATAAAAGTTTTAGAGCTCGTAGTGCATCATGCACTGGGACTGTCAATGGTGGATAGTGCAATGGACACAAACTTGAAGCCGAGGGTGGAAGAAGAAATCCCAAAGACTTGAAACATGCATCAGATGAAAGACGTGGTGTATGAAACCCGACGGGAACAGTTCATCTTTTTCTTTCAAAACATCATGTTTATGGGCAAGACAGAAGCCATGTCCAATAAAAACTACAGACTTCTCAGAGCAACAGAAATAGGAGAAAAAATAAAGTGGGCTACCATTTACAAAGAAAATCTGGCGAAGAGGGCATCCACCTAGGCTAAGGAGAAACAACCCATTGTAGTACATGTGCACCTAAGGGCAATCACTCACGCTGCTAGGTTGGTGGATCACCAGATAGGAGATGTCTATGTCAAATAGCATCATTAGGGAAGCCAGTGGATCCTTGAAAGCTACCAAGGTAACTTTCAGTTCATTTGAGGATGACATAGATGATGAGGAGGAATGGTAAAAGATTTCCCAGAAAGACAACAAGAAGAAGAAGAACAGAATAGATGAAGAGATGATGTTTGACCCGGAAGAGGTCAAGAAACAGAAGGCAGAAGAAGAAAGAAAAATGGTGTTGGACAAGAGACAGCGCAAGAAGCCGCCTAACGGAAGCTGAAAGGAAGAAGAAGCTTGAAGAAGAGGTAAAGAAAAAGGACGAAGAAGAAAAGTGAAGGAAAGAGAAAGAAGAGAAGAAGAGGAAAGAAGGAGAACAACAGAAAAAGAGAGAAGACACTCAAAAGGGGAAGCTTCCCACAAGAACATAAGTGGTCATACAGCAGAACTGTGGCCTTGGGTAACGACCCTGGCGGCACAGAAGGTGCAGGAAGGCCCAAGCCATAGCATCAAGCAACTCGGAGAGTTGGAAGTGGAATGCCCCAGCATACAAACAAAGGGTTGATGTCTATAGCCCATCACATCGTCTCACAGGCTCTCTTGTCGATGGTGGAGGAGTATGAGAAGAAGGCCCGAAGCACAATCAATAACATGTGTGCCGTGAATCATAAATAGCATGGAATGCTAGTGAACGTCATAGTAGCTAAAGCCAAAGATTTAGAGGAAAAATCATAGATGATGGTACAACAAAATGAGGAGATGCAAAAAAAAATCGCCATGGCGGAGAGGGCCCTAGTATAACAGAAGGAGCTGAGGGAGGGAAAGATTAGATCCCTCATCAGTGAAAGACACATGCTCCAAGCTTAGGTGGAAGGGCTCCGTGCAGAATTAGCAGAAGCAATAAAAAGCTAGCAAAGGTCTGGGCCAAGACCATCTAATAAAGGATGAAGTGCTGGGCATCACAATGGCATCAGCAACTACCCAGTCAGAAGCCCAAGCCCTGAAAAACCAAGAAAAAGAAGAAGTTATGTGCCTGCCACTAGATGCCAAAGCAGCAGTGATAAAAACAACAAAGGCCATACTCAGCAAGGTTTGGGATCAGGCGTTGCAAGCCCTGATAGAAATTCATGAACAAATGCCTTGCAAATTACAACAGGTCATTCATGACCTAGAGGAAGATGATGATGCAGACACGGAGCCGCAACAACAACAATAGCAACAGCAATAGTAACAGCCAGTAGGCCAGGAGTCCCCCAAAATAAGTACTTTTGGAAAGGGTAAGCAAGTGGAAAATGAAGACCAAAATCTAGCACAAGCACTGAAGGCTACCACTTGGAAAGTAGAACACTGGGAAAAGGAGGCAAAAAAGTTAGCTGAAAGAAATAAGGCATTGCAACAAGAATTGTAGGATGCCACACCCTCCAAAGAATATGTAGATATATTGAGAGAGGCTCTCCAAAGACAGAGACAAGGCCAAAGAGCACGCATAGGAGTACAAACAAAACCTTGAGAGGAGCACTAAATTTGAAATGGATGCCATCAATGAGCTGAACGCACTGGAGTTAGAAATGTAGTACTCCATGGAGAATGAGAAGAATTAGCTCAGAAATGACAGACCGGAGATTGGGAAAACAATAGAGATGCCCTCCAAATGAAAATAGAGGAGGCAAAGCGAGTGGCAGAAAGGGTGCAACAGGCCTAGAAGACAAGGCTACAATGGAAGTTAGAGCTAAAGGAAGCAAAGGAAAAAGTGGCCAAACTCCAAGCATAACTTGCAAAGGTAAAGGCTAATGTAGAGCTAGCCACAGAAAGCACGAAAATGTTTTCGCCCAGAGTACCCAGAAAGGAGTGTGGAGAGCTATTGGTTGAGGTTTGAAAGTTGCATGATGCCAACCAAGCCGTGCACAAAGAGAATGAGCACTTGAAAGACCAATTGGTCAATAGCTCAGCAGCTCCATGGGCTAGCCTGGACAATCCGTTCTTTGAAGCTTCACATGTGATGTTCTCTGAGCTACTGAGAGCTAACAAAGCGCTACCACCATATTTTCAAAATTCAAATAGAAAAAGGTCAATGCTTACCAGGAAACCTCTTCCTAAACACCCATGCTCACAATTCTTGTTCTCACAAATGCCGGAGGGAAGGAGGATGCTTCCACCAAGAATGCAACCACCTACAAGTGTGAATTTCTGGAAGTGGGGCACCAGAAACCCAGAAGAAGAAAAGGTGCAAAGCTCACCTTCATATGATCCAGTAGAATATGAAGAAGATGTACAGGTCGAGTGTAGGCGGCCCATACCAATGGCGAAAAAGAAAATCCTAGGGTAGACTCCACTCAGACCGGTGGTGAAAGTTTTTTACTAGAAGACACCACACACCGATAATAGGGTTCTGGGTTGCTGAAAAGAACAGGCAAAAAAATTAAAGAGGATACAGAAGCACGCCACCTACTCGGATCATGTATACATCACGGACCATACTCCCCCAAAAATGTTTATAAGATTCAAAGAGAGAAATTTTTCAGGGAAACTGGTTCAGGGAGCAGAAGCTTAAGCACTGGACATGCCAAGTGTTGCACCCAGCAACTCAGTGGTGGCAGAAGGCATAGGCAACCCACTCCACAGGTTGTGAGATTCACCTTAGTATCGTATGTGTGGAGGTGGCGAATTGTAACCATCAGAGAGCCATTGCCAAGAACAAGAAGCCTCAGTGTAAAATGGAAACTGGTCACTGCAAATAGGTACAGTGTTAGAAAGGTACAAAGGAGATACAGTGTTAGAAAGGAATAGAGATAGACACTCTGATAGAAGGAATGCATGAAGGATGCAGTCATCGTGTGCTCTCAACTGATAGTTGACAGTTGTGTCATGAAGCTTGTTATAGTGATAGTACTCTGGAAATGGTAGTCTATGTTGGGCAATTTCTTTGTATTAATCTACAATACTTTTGGAACATAACTACGATCAAGCTTGCCATTTCATTATTGTTTTGTGTTGCTCTCTACACTATGTGGATAAAGTCTACAATGTCTTTATTTTACGGAACATGTTGTCTATGTGTGAGAGAGTGAGTGAGATGGTGGTTAGTGATGTGATGCAAAGTGAGAATTGAGAGAGTGAGAGTGAAGGTTTGTTCAATAGAGTGGTGCTCTGTGTGTCCCCGAGACCACTTGAGAGTTGGTGTTCATACTCGAAAACTCTGGTGGATGACTACACATCACCCACGGCATTGCCTAACTGGTTTGTCATCGTTAGACTGGTGTCTTGTCATTCTGCTGAGAGGGAAATCAGCGAGATGAGAACCACTAACTTTGAACAACCCCATCCTTATGAGGCAACCCTCATCTTTGTTGAACTTTGTCTCGTATAAGAGGAAGGGCTCTAGCCACATAAATGGACAAGAACACCAAATGTTATGTATGCTCCATATGAAATGAGACCTAATCTTGTTATCTTATTAACCATAGTCTATGAAAATCAAGCACGTTAACAATTAATAGAAAAAAGAAACCATGCCAATCCTGTCAATAATCTCTTGAGCAACCCACATTCTTCAAGATAAAAACCCACTTTAATGAAGCCCAATCTCATCAAAGCATGAGATTTAACCACTTTAGATAAGCATCCACACAAGATCTTTCATTAATCTAAGTACCCAAGCTTAATCACTTACCCAAGGGAGGGCTAGATCCACTTATTGTACAAGGAAAAAGCAAGTAGCCTTATTAATCAAGAATGAGAGACAAGCTTTTTGCTAAGCTTATGGTTCACACATGAGAGCTCCAAACCTTCATGAATTAAGCTTAATCACAAGAAAAACTTAAACTAACACTACCCATACCTTCATGAATTAAGCTTAATCACAAGAAAAAACTTAAACTAACACTCCACAAACCTTCATAAATTAAGCTTATGGTTCACACATGAGAGCTCCAAACCTTCATGAATTAAACTTATGGTTCACAAACGAGAGCTCCAAACCTTCATGAATTAAACTTATGGTTCACATGAGAGCTCCAAACCTTCATGAATTAAACTTAATCACAAGAAAAACTTAAACTAACACTACCCATACCTTCATGAATTAAGCTTAATCACAAGAAAAACTTAAACTAACACTCCACAAACCTTCATAAATTAAGCTTAATCATAAGAGCAAACTTAAACTGACACTACATAGACCATCCCATTACTAGTGGTAGCTCAGACAAGAAGAGATGATCACATGGGAGGAAAAAAATTTGCACAAACTTTCAGCATGGTTAAGGAAGCATTAGAATATCAAATGATCATAGCATGTAACTTACATCAATCATGGGATAGTAATCAATAGGAGAAGCCAATGCACCATACCTTGAGGTATTTGATGAGATGGAAGAGTTTGCACCAAGCCTCCAAAGAACTCGATTTTGAGAGCAAGATTTTGCATGTTTTTTTAGGCTAATGTCAATCTATAAGCAAATATGGCTAGTGTCAATTTATAAGCAAATATTAAATCCCTAGTACTCACCACTCCTTTACTATTTTCACATGGGCTCCTTACTCCTTCACATGGGGGTGTATTTAATACCTAAAAAATGTTTTTCAAGCATGTGGCTTTATTCTAGAGTCTTCCAACCCATGGTTTAAGAGAAATAAGGTTTCTAAATGGTTCCCCGTGTGTGTGTGTGTGTGTGTGTGTGTGTGTGTGTGTGTGTGTGTGTGTGTGTGTGTGTGTGTGTGTGTGTTTTCAGTCTTCTATATCCACAGTCAGAAACATCCAAGAACCTTATCTAACTTGACCAGTAAAATGTTTAACATGATTATATAACAACAGATTTGTATACAATAATCATGTTACAAGTCCATGGAGCCTGTGACTCTAATATTTGCAAACATTTGGTGTAGAGAAAAAACCCATAGTTATTTTGAGAGAATAGATCATGTTACCTACATCCATCCAAACAGACAAACAAAGAGTTAGCCCGTGTGTGTCTTGCAGGTGTCATAGGATCTACCACATGTTATAATTGTCACCCAAAATATCTTATGATTTATGGGGTGATGGGATCTAGTCCCTTGATATGTACTAGGATTGTTACCCTAGTATCATCCCTAAGTAAAGGGATCAAACCCTATCTCCATCTATAAGTATGGAAGACAGTTAGCTTCCAGATACTATCAAGACAATTGGCCTTATAGTAATCCCAATAACCTAGTAGATATTCAATCTATCTCATGTCATGTAAACTAGCATGTATTTGTTTCAAAATTTCATGTATCTCAACAGAATACCCTAACTCATAAACAAATGATTGTCATATTAGTATCCTACTAGAAAAATTTCAAAAAAGAGCCTATGAGGCATGTATGCCCATCAAAGGTAGTATTAAGATCCAAAAATGTCATGTTATGAGCATTCGTGGTGTTATAACCCGTAAAAGCATCCATTTTGTCATACTAGAATAGGAGCTATATCATCAACAGTATATGCAATCATCCATCTAAAGCTGTATATGAAAATAAAACATCAAAATTCCATTTAGACAATATCATTGCAGTAAGTCGCTATATTAAACCATATTGCCAAACATCGTGTATCGGTTCCAAAAGTAAATTATACATAACCTTGTATCCTCAATAATCACACAATATGTGTGCATAAGGAATTAGGGCGTCCTATGTTAAGATTAGGATCCCTATCCTGCCCATCAACAAGGGTCAAGTGAAATTTTAATCTCATAATAGCCTTTAATTACTCAGTCTCAGAGCATCTCAACAGAGTAAGCCTAATGAGTCACCATCAAAAACCCATAGTTATGCAAGACCAAAGGTAAAAGAGATTATTAAAAACTTATTTGTATTAAAAAATAGCCATGGCATTGTTGAAATATACAAGTGAATAGGGTGTGTGTGGGAACAAGCTCTTGGATAGAGGCTGTAAAAGAGGAGATGTAATTGTGAAAGAACCTGTGAAAAAGTGAGAAGAATCTACTGGGAGAGAATAATGGGTGGCATGAGGGAATTTAGGAGTGTGGAGATATTCTGGGAGAGAATCATGGAGAAATCAATGGGATTTGATGCTTGCTGTAAACTCTATAAATTGAGGCATAGCCCTAATGAGAATTTGCTGGTTTTTGAGTATCCATGCCTACATTAATCTATTTGCTAATTATTCACTAATTACATCTTAATCATTTACTAATCACTTTGTTAATGATGTTGATTCTAGTGTTTGATCCACCATAGCTCATCATTATGCTCAAATTTCAACATGGTGAGATGAATGCCCAGAGAGAGGAGAAAATGAGTGGAAGAGTAGGAATGAAAAAGCATTGGGACTTATTGCACTCAGTTTAAATGATGAAATCATTCATCATATCACAGGGATACAGTGGGCAAAAGATGCATGGGATGAACTCAATAAGTTATTTGGTACACAAGCAAAAAATTCAAAGATAAATCTGTTAATGCAATTCTACAAATTGGACATGAAGGAAAGTGAACCTTTAATCACACACTTGAACAAATATAAAAGCATTAAGCAACAGCTGGCAGCTATTGGCAAAAA
>NC_141054.1:14112284-14489784 GCF_041138505.1 Cibotium barometz | reverse complement strand
TACATCCATAAAACAGAGAGATTTTGGGATTTTTACACCAAGAAGC
Organism: Cibotium barometz; assembly: GCF_041138505.1. Lineage (NCBI taxonomy): Eukaryota > Viridiplantae > Streptophyta > Polypodiopsida > Cyatheales > Cibotiaceae > Cibotium > Cibotium barometz. Next base: position 14,489,738 of record NC_141054.1, on the reverse strand, counting down.
CTAACTTGGAATTCAGACATCTACATACATACATACATGCATACATATATATATATATAGATATACATATGTATGTATGTATGTATATGTATATATGTATGTATGTACACACACACACACACACATATATATTAATAGCAGCACTTATATTAACTTAGAACCAGAGAAATACATCTATAAAACAGAGAGATTTTGGGCTTTTTACACCAAGAATCCTAACTTGGAATTCAAAATTGCTTACTCATTCTCTTTAAGAAGATTAATATTTTTAATAGCGAACACAAGTTCACCATCCTTTCGCAAAAATTAGTTGGTGTTCTTCTTCAACCACCTCTCAAATATTGAAGCAAAGTTCCTCATTGGCTAGCACTTTTTCCTTAAACAATCTTCTTCCACTTCCCACACTTGAATTATTTCGTCAGATTCATGAACCAGCTTCTCCGCTTGACATAGTTGTAAAGCCATCTCAACTCCCTAACTCATTTGCATAGATAGACCTTTCCTCAGAATCGACACAATATTGAGGTATGATTTAGTAAATACACATGCATTTCGGCTAATCCAAACAGCCCAAATATATTCAGTACAAATTAAATTCCAAAGTATAGTTGACATGCCATTGGCTTCTCTGAGGTAGCTTTGTCTAGCTCAGCACCTGTGGATGAGACAATGAATGTAGTAGTGAAGGAATTTTAGACCATCCATTTTAAACTCACATGTGATGTAGTAAATGAATGTAGAAGTGAAGGAATTTTAGAGTTTGCCTGTTGAACTCACATTTGATGAAGAGATGGCTAATGGTCTCTTTAGACTTTTTCATTTGATGGCTAATGGTCTCTTTAGACTTTTTCATTGCACTCAGCTCCCATTCCCTAGACCCAGTTTAAGTGCTCTAGAGCTTGTCCAGAGGGCCTGATGTAGGATCATCCCCATAGGAGGTAGGATTTTTTTGGGGGGATGATGGGGACCAGATCTTTGAGAATCTAAAATTCCATTGTTTTCTATCCCATAGGATATGCCATCTGTTACTCAACTTGATGTGTGTAGGTGGCCCATGGGGTGGATTGGGAGAATATGTTTAGACTTGTCCCACCTAATGTTTTCTCGGTGTGAAGTTCACTTTGGATTGTATAAGACTAGATTTATCAACCACCCAAAGTTTTATTCTGTGTTGGATCAAAGATAAGTCTTCTTAATTGAGTTTAAAGGAGGATTGAAGGGTTTCTAGATTAATCCATTTTTGGAGTCTATAGTCTAAGAGGTTAGACCACCTGCTTAGTCCCTTTTGTGGAGTTTGTGAGCTCTATTCATCTTATCTAAAGGTATGGAGTTATTCAACTACTACAGGGAAAACCAGATTGAGTCTAGATGAAGGATATGGTATTTGAAACTAATGTCATCTGCCATTGAGATCTATGCTTGATTTTGTTCCAGCCATTCCAGAGTGATTTGATAAAGGGACTATCCTTCAGAGTGACTTGGAGAGGGCCAAAGAACGAAGGGATAGTGAAGAGGTTTGTCCACTTTTTAAAGCCTTTTACTAAGTAGAGGTGATGTTCCTTATTCAGGAGGATGGCCCAGTCTTCCTTAGGATATAGTAAACTTCAAATAAGTCATTCCTATCTAGTCTGTTTGCAAGAAGGCCGGGAATTCTGAATCCACGCTCATCTTTTGGCCCCGTACAGATGTGCCAAGCAACTTTGGGGATCTTGAAGGAACACGAATCTCCTACCCATATAAACTTCCTACACAAGGCTTCAAGGCTTTTCAATTCACTAGTTGAGGGCCACCAGCACACCAAAAAGAAGACCATAGATGACATCAAGATGTGTTTCAGGACTAGGATTCTACTCGCCATCCCATGTTGCCTGTCAAATTTACTTAAAAAATATTGATCACCCATAGCCATCTCTGATGAAGGGCAACCCCAAATCCCATAAGGATTCCCAAAAGTCTGAAAATTGAGCCTTCTTGAATGACTTTGCATCCTTTCTGGAGAAGCTAGTCAGGGGGCTCTTTTAAAAGAGTCCTTAAGTCTGTTTTGTTGTGATGAACCTTCGACTCTGATGCCAGAAAAAAAAGTTACAAGCATTCCCAAAAGGCAGAGATAGACCAATTATCATTGTGAATCAGATCATTGGTGTCATTTTAGTAAAGAGATGAAGACACATCTATCTAGCATCACCAGGCAGGTTAATCCCTTTTAGGGTCCTAATAACCATACAAGAGTTTATCAGCCAAGCCCAAGGCAAGCCCAAGGCAAGCCCTCTTTCCCTTTTAGGGTCCTAATAACCATACAAGAGTTTATCAGGCAAGCCCAAGGCATTAGTAGAAATGGCAAAGAGGAGAGGGGCTAGAGAGCATCCTTGTCTAATGGATCTTTTCAGATCAAAGGCCTCTGTGAGAAGTCCATTGACTGAAACTCTAGCTCTTGCAATGCCAAACAGGGTTTTGGTCCTTTTGATGAGATAAATAGGGGTCCCAGTCCCATATCAGCCAGTGATTGGAGAATAAAATCCCATTCTAGCTTTTCATAGGCTTTATCAAAATCAATGTTGAAAAAAATGAAGTCTTGGTTAGTGTTATGGGCATGTTCAAAACCTTCCCACAAAGCTATGATGGCATCCAAAATAAATATTCCGTGAATGAATCGTGCCAATTGGAATCTATCTTCTCTATCTTCTACCATGTTAAAATCTCCCATCATGACCATTGGGCGGCGTTAATCTACGTGTGGGAGGACCATAATGCCAACCTAGAGTTGGCGTGTCATCCAAAGGCATAGATAGAAACAACAGCCCATACTTCCCCCCTAGTGTTCAGGTGGATGGCAACCCACCAATGTTCAGGGTCGTGTACCATTTGTGTTGGTTTGATAAACTATTGAGATTTTTGAGGAGCTATTCCTCTACAGTCTTTAATTTTGACAAATGAAATCAGGTTTCAAGGTCATATCCCACAACAAGTTTTTTATGGCTCTAGGTCTACATGGGTTTGTAAGACCTTGAGTATTGAAGGACATTATAGATGTCTTATTAATTTATTTTGAGTTTTTGGGGGGAGACATCCTTTACCATATGGAGCTTTGACAGGATCTACTGGGGAGCTAGCACCCACAATGGAGAGTCTGTGTTTTTGGCATCTGAAGTAGTTGCATTCCAGAATCCTATTTGATAGAATATATGGAGTTTGGCTTGACACGTTCTCTCCTAGGAGGATTTCTTCCTCGGCAAATCAAGGAGGAGGGCTTTAGCATCCAAAAAATCCATAGCATCCACCTCCTTTCCCAGAACCTTGGGGACTATGGTGGAGGGTTAGGTTGGGTGTTCTGAACCATCTCCACGTCATCTTTAAATTCTATCTCCTCAGTAGCCTAGGTCGGGTCTGTTAAACTTACTAGAAGGGGGGAGAAGAAATTGAGGTTGTCGAGCATGGACTCTACCTCTCCTGTTGGTTTGAAAACCTTGGGCATCCACTTCTTTGGGGGGGTCTGCCTGCTTCTCTTCTTCTGGGGTCTGCCTAAGTAGGGGGCAAATATGAAGCGGGAGATCTCTAGACCAAACACCTAGTGGGCTTGGGACCAAGAGGGAAGAAATCAAGTGTCCACATTTGAAAAGGAAAAGGGGCAAATTTTTTATCATCCATTGATGACTAGCAGCCAAGGTGTTAAGTGCCATAGCTTCTATGCAAAAAACAAAAAATGGAAGTAGTTGTTGGGGAGATATTGGGTATGGACCACTTCTAACCCTCACATCAACCAACTATGGACCATGGCATAGCCCAACAAGGGCTCGGGCGGCCTGGTACATCTTCTTCCATTCTAAAACTAGAATCGGAGGAAGGGAAATGGATGGAAACGTACCAGTGCTAGTGTGACTAGTTTCTCCTCCAAGATGCATCAGGCCTGCACTGTCATTAAGCAAAACCTCTTCCTCCTTCTTGAGCATCGAGTGTGAAGTTCCAGCAAAAATAACATCTCTTTTTTTTGGTCCCTAGTTCTCTCTACTCCATTCCTTGTGCCATCTTCTTGAGTCTGCCTCTGCAGCTACCTTGCTTGCCCTAAGAGGGCTTGGCAAATAGTGTTCTCAGTAAGGAGAACAAAAGCTCTTCATTAAAGGCTAAGTACAACTCTTCAATCATTTGTGATTTTTGTCACAAAATTGAACACATTGAGAAAGATTGTTTCTTTCAAAAGAAGGCTCAAAAGGCCTACATTATGCATGAAGATTATGGAGATAAAGAAGAAGAGCATGGAGAACCAAAAGGAGAACAATAAGGGGCATCATGAGGCCCTCACAATGCAAAGTGACCATCTCTTCTAGATCATGTCTTGGGCCAGCCCCAAACTCTTAATGCCCAACTTTACATAAGTGTCATAAATCTTTGTAAATTAGCCCACTAAACCTCTAGCCCAACTACTCCTAACTAGCCTCAAGTGTAAATTGTCATCCTAAACTTGTATGGTCATGGTAAGCAATCATAGTAGGAGGGAAATCATCTAGCATGGATGTTAGGTAAGCATAAGTTGTGGTGAGTCATCAAAGGTCATCAATACCATTGTAATGCTTATGTGTTTGAAGGGGGGTGTTGAAATATGCACCAAACACATCCCTAGAAGGATGGAGCCAAATGGACCATGTACATGTGAAAGGGACCAAATCACTTAGCTTGTGGGTGAAGCTTCTCTACCACTTAGTTTTGTGTTAAACCACTTGTTTTGATGAAACCACTAGGTGATATTGAGTTGTATAGAATCTATAAAGAGAAATTACCTATGAAGTAATCAATAAATCCATTTTTCCCAATATTGTTGTCTTCCTTGTGTGTACACAACTCTTATACTATTTCTTACCAATCATGTGTTTTAACTTAGCTCCAGTCTATGATCCACCATAGCCAACTTGCACATGCTATTTAATATTATAACACACATTCATGATCTATCTCCTGCACTTCAATCCAATGCCTATCAGCTTTTGGCAACACCCTAAGCAGAGACTTTATGTTTTCCATGCCAAATTTTAGAAACATGAAAAGTTCTTGCACGAAGTTTGTCTACATTGTTGTCCTGGCAACACTACATGATGATAAACCATAAAATCTTGACCAATCCAAAGACAACTTTCCTTGTGTTTAACACGAAGATGAAGTTCAACACAACTTACTCATTTTGATACCTCAAAGTAAGAAGGATCTCCCCCTCAGAAGAACGATCCACTTCCACAAATTGGCACTTCATGCTATAGTGCCTCCATCTCACCATGGAGTACTCTGTAAAACAAATTGGGTTAGGTATCATCTCATTGTGTGCTCTGTTGAGCTTCTCCCAATGTGTGTGTGGAGTACTCCGTAAAACAAATTGGGTTAGGTATCATCTCATTGTGTGCTCTGTTGAGCTTCTCCCAATGTGTGTGTGTGTGTGTGTGTGTGTGCGTGCGTGCGTGCGTGCGTGCGTGCGTGCGTGCGTGCGTGCGTGCGTGCGTGCGTGCGTGTGTGTGTGTGTGTGTGTGTGTGTGTGTGTGTGTGTGTGTGTGTGTGTGTATGTGTCTGAATTCCTGCAACCCTATTTCCAACATTTGGTATCAAAACATATGTTCATCGCCCTTGTACTGCTACCTACCCTTCACCCCGAGTCACATGTCTTCTTGAATCGGATCAGGTAGCCCTTTTGGGAGAAGAAAGAGGACCATGAAGTGTGCAATACTTTGTATTGAAGTTTTGTTGCGATTAGATTTTCGTTCCAGGTGCATTTTGGGGGCCGTTCACACGATTTTTAGTTTTCTACAAAGATCATCTGGGACTGGATTTACATTGTTCTTCATTGGATTCTAGAGTAGTTTTGTCAAATCTCCTAATATGAGGTGTGAAGATACACAAGAAAGCATCTACAGGCTTCACTTCAGCAACATAATCTCTGCATCTTACGAGTAAAATTTCTACTCACTATACTCAGCATTTCTTTCATACACCTTGCAGGTCTCCATTGTCAACCAGCGACCTTATTACCACACCCATCTTGGTTGCATCAAAGAGAACTCAGCACTTTGCAGGTTGTATGATTACTTGCTTGGGTATTATTAGAAATGGCAGACAGTGATGTATTTCGAATGTTATCAGTTGAGGATAAGTTTGACAAGATCAACTATCCATTATGGTCCTATATGATGCGGCATGTGTGGGTAGCCAAAGGGATGTGGAATGTTGTGGTCGACATTGAGAAATGTCCTGGTTCTTCTAATGAACATGATGCAGAAGGCACATCTACAAACATGGACTTAGTTTTACATGGTTCATTTACCACAGCATAACATACCTTCTAATGAACATGATGCAGAAGGCACATCTACAAACATGGACTTAGTTTCACAAGGTTCATTACCACAGCATAACATACCTTCTACGCAAGAACAAGCACAATGGGATGGAAGAGACGCGCAAGCACACAAACATGGACTTAGTTTCACAAGGTTCATTACCACAGCATAACATACCTTCTACGCAAGAACAAGCACAATGGGATGGAAGAGACGCGCAAGCACATGCTTTGCCTGCTTTGTCAGTTAAGAGAAGTATCATTCCTCACATTCAGTCATGTAAAATAGTTAAGCATACTTGGGATGCACTTGCATCATTATACCAAGTATGTAATGAGCACGTGTTGCCTATATACGCAAATAATTTGAGTCAGAGCATATGGATGAGGGAGACTCCATGGACAGTTTTCTTACAAAAATCAAGGATTTTAAGGAGCAATTAGCAAGTGGTGTTGATGAAATATATCTTGACAGTTCATTGGTTCCTACTGTCTTGAATGCATTGTTGGACTTGTAATCAAGGTTTTTCTCCTACCAACCATAAGACTCGTGATGAAAGGCAATCCAAATGCCTTGAAGTTTGAGGAGCTTATTTATGTACTCTTGCAAGAAGAGTAATCTAGGCAAAACAGATCTGTCATGCGTACAAGAAGAGATCAGGCCAGTTAATAAAGATGCAAAGGTAAATCCTTCCTCAAGGTAGTTACAAGCCAAAATCAGAGTCATTGGGCAAGCCTGCAGACAAGGAAGGCGACAAGCCAAAGAAAAAGGGAAAATGCAACTATTGGAGGAAACTTGGTCACTACATTAATGAGTGTAGGAAACGGGTGGAGAAGGAGAAAAAGAAAGACTCTAGTATGACTATAGCTGATGCATCAGCATATCCAATGTATAAAACAAAGAATCTGCAAACTATGCACATGATGATGATTGAGCTTTCAGTGTGCAGTGCACTTATGACCCTTCACATAAGGATATATGCATGGATGTTACACATGTATATGTCTGGTATTTTGACAGTGGTGCTAGTAAGCACATTACTTCTCATTGCAATTTATTCTCATCACTTGAAACTGCTCCACAAGGAAACACTATAGCCTATACAAGCAACTCCTCATATCTTGTAAAAGGAGTTGGTAAAATTGTCCTCATTGCTGTTGCAAATGGTGGAACACACTTTCAAATGTATTACATGTACCAAGGATCAAGAAGAACTTGTTATTTGTCTCTGCTATTACTAAGTCTGTCTAAGTGGTTCAATTTGAGGATGACATATGTACTATTCATGATTGTAGTGTGATGGCAAGACAATTATTACTTTTGTTCCTTTGTCTCATGGCCTTTACAGGGTAGATGCATATAAAAGACAAATGCATATTATTTGCTGCATTTGCATAAACATGACATGGTGTCTGAGCTGCCACATCTTGAAGCCCCTATCAAACATGTTTGTGAGGGCTGTATTCTTGGAAAATGTAGCAGGCATCATTTTCCAAAGATGGTTCAATTAGAGCTGTCCAAAAATTCTAGCTTATACATAGTGATGTATGTGGTCCTATATGAGGACACCATCTATTAGGGGCTACCTCTATTTTTTCACATTCATTGATGATTATTCTAGACATAAGTGCGTATATCCATTGAAACAAGAGTTAGAAGTTTTTATGTGCTTTAGGTACTTTGCTACTATGCTTCAAAATGCTTTTGCATGTAAGATTGGTACCCTGCGTACTGATCGAGGGGGGAGTATATGTCTAAGGAGTTTCATGCATACATGGCTGATTATGGGATAAAACACCAATGTATTGTGCCCGATACAACTTAGCAAGACAGTGTAGTTAAACGTAAAAACAGGTCTCTCATGGAGATGGCACGTTGTATTGTCAAAAGTCAGGAGTTACCTCATGGTTTTTGGCTAGAAGCAGTCTCGTGTGTGCAACATATGCTTTTAACAAGTGTCCTACAAAGGCTTTGCATACAATTATGTATTTTGAAGCTTGGAATGGTAAAAAGCCCTCTGTGGCTCACTTACGCATTTTTGGTTGTCTTGCTTATGCACTTGTGCCTGAGCAACTTTGTAAGCAAGCTTGATGATAAGGCTGTTAAATGTTTTTTTGTGGGATACAGCTCATAAAGTAACGGTTATCGTCTCTATTATCCTGCTACCAAGCGGATTCTTATGAGTAGAGATGTTATATTTGTGGAAGATGCAATTCGGCTCTTTCTTTCATGTAAAAAACAACAAAATGTACGTTCATAAGACATTCGACACTCTCCTCCCATTGTTCAATGTAGGACACATTGATATAGAGCACTTGGGTAATTCAAGGAATGCTAAAAATCAACCCACACAAGTTACAAATCAGCGTTTTTTTCAACCCACAGATTAGCCTATTAATGAGGTAAATGTGGATGATGCACTTGGAATGAGGAAAGAAGGAAAATTGTGGAGTCAAAAAGTATGCCGAAATGGTTGGTGCAAACACTACGTGGTGACAACAAATTGGCCACTTCTTTGCCTAGCAAAACACGTGCAAGTTCTTAATCCTGCATCTCATGTTGATGTAGGTTATGCTCTTATTGCTAGTTTATGTGATGAAGAGGAACATGTCTCCTTTGATGAAGCAAAGGAGTCTAAAAATTAGATGTGTTCTATACAATCTGTGTATGATTCGATACTAAAAAATGATACATGGGATTTTGTAGACTTGCCTCTTGGCAAGAAGGCCATTGGTACGAAATGGGTTTACAAGCTCAAACGTAGAGCGGATGGCAGTGTTAAGCGATATAAACCTAGGCTTGTTGCAAAGAGTTATGCACAAGAGAAAAAAATTGACTATGGTGAAACCTTTGCACCCACATGTCATATGACTACCATGCCGACTATCATTGCATTTGCTAGACATAAAGGTTGGAATGTACATCATTTGGATATCAAAACTGCTCTCTTGAATCAAGATTTACATGAGGAGGTCTATGTATCTCAGCTCGTGGTTTTGTTCAGAAAAGTCAGGAATAAAAAGTATGCAGATTAAAGAAAGCTTTACATGGTCTTAAGAAGGATCCCAGAGTAGCATGGTATGAAAAGATACATGCATACTTGCTTGCACAGGGTTTCTGCAACAACCCAACTGAGAGTACCCTCTATATTAAGGAGACTAAGGATGTTTTATTGGTCATCATGTTATACGTTGATGACATGCTACTCACAGACCTCGATGATCATCATATTTCAGCTTTTATAACTACTTTAGAGAAGTCTTTTAAGATGTTAGAGGGCATTGACTTTGGCAGAGTAATGATGGCATTGTTATGCTACAAAGGAAATACATAGATGCATTGTTGAAGAGGTTCAATCTTGAAGATTGTAAGCATGTGGCTACACCTATGGAGCCAGGTTTACAACTAAGTCTTGAAGATTGTAAGCATGTGGCTACACTGATGGAGCCAGGTTTACGACTAAGTCTTGAAGATGTAGGTGACTCTTTTGATGCTAGCTTGTATTTATCAAGAAGTTGTTGGATGCCTTATCTTTTTATGTAACACCAGGCTTGACATTCAGTTTATGTGGTCTCAATATTGAGCAGATATATGCATAGCCTAGGCACAAAGCATTGGCAGTCTGTCCCCAAACAGGTGTTGCGTTACCTAAAGGGCACAACACACATACATATATATATATACATATTACATGTATGTATATATATATATATATATACATGTAATATGTATGTACATATGTATGTGTGTGTGTGTGTGTGTGTGTGTCTGTGTGTGTATATATATACATACATATTACACATACATATATATGTGTGTGTGTGTGTGTGTGTGTGTGTGTGTGTGTATACATACATACGTATATACATACATACATATATATATATACATACATACATACATACATATATATGTATGTATGTATGTATATATATATATATATATATATATATATATATATATATATATGTATGTATGTATGTATGTATGTATGTATGTATATATGTATATATATTGTATGTATGTATCTATGTATGTGTGTGTGTGTGTGTTTGTGTGTGTGTATATATATTGCATGTATGTATCTATGTGTGTGTGTGTGTGTGTGTGTGTGTGTGTACACACACACACACACACGTATATGATGCAGGCAAGGCTAAGGGAGGAGATGGTGACAGAGGCTTCTGCTTAGGGTTTGGCTTCTTATACATTGTTTCCTGCATAGTGTACCACTCTTCTTGTCTTCCTCAACGTCTTGTCATTGAGGTGTGGCCCTGAGGGGCTCCAATGGTTGATGCACCTCTCCAAACTCCAAGCTCCAAGCTTTGGCACCGGCACCAATCTTCCCCTTGTGTAGTGTGCACAATCGTGCAGAGGATGACAAAATGATTGGCCTCACATGTGAGACGAGTTCCCCAACATGCTGTTGAAATATGGTGACCCGTCATGTCATTGATCGGATTTCGTGGTGCTCATGCTAGATCATTATGTGGAGGAGAGAGACACAAAATACAAGAAAATATCTTGCTTATTAAGTTGCTCAAAATACAACTAGGCTTATTGCTCAATACTAAATGCCTCCTAGCTTCACCTTTAAATAGATGAGCTAGTGGACCTTAAGTCCCTTCACACACACACCCTTCTCCTCCCCTTTTACATAACCTTAGTCTCTTAATACCCCCCCTCAATACCAACTATGAAAAAAATTAGAATAAGTGGTATTGGACATAGGATGCCTTTATAACATTAGGCGTACAAGGTTAGGAATATAGGTGTGGTTACATTGAGATTTAAAACAATTTCTCAGTGGAGTTAGAGGCTGATATAAAGTTAGCCTCTGACTCTTTGTTAGGACATTTAGAAGTGATATGTCCCGTTTGTTTACACTTGTTACATTTCATTTTGTTGGGATATTTGATCCAACAATTATTTGCCAAATGACCCACCTTTTTGCAATGGGCACATCTTACTTTGATCATTTGATGTGACAAAGCTTGTTCGATATTCGATGAAGTTGTTGCATTTGAAGATTCAGCTCCTCCCTTTGGCCTCTTTTCTTCATCAAGACAAGATTGAATGACTCCTTCAAGGGTGGGATTAGGTATGTTCTTCAGGGTGGTGACTAAGGTGGGGTACACCTTCTTGATTGCTTTTAGCAAAATAGCCACTGCATCATCTTCATCCATTCTTGCATTCACTGATGCAAGTTGAGCCATAAGGCCCTTCAAGTGAGAGATGAAGGCTCCAATGCCGTCTCCCTCTTTGAGTTCCAAGCTGAAAAATTCAATTTTAAGTGAGATCTTGGAATTCTTACCACGAGCTCCATAGAGCTTATCAAGCTCATCCCATTTCTCCTTTGCAGTCGAAAGCTGGTCCACATGGTGGATGAGAGCCTCATCAAGATGAAGCATGATGATGGCTTGTGCCCTCTCATCATCTTCAATATCTTCAGCTTTAGTTCGATCAATAACCTTAGTGCCGGAGATGAATGGCCAAAAACCTTTGGACATCATCTTGTACTTGACAAGGACTTGCCAAGTGTAGAAGCCCTCTCCTGAGAACTTCTTAATTTGGGTGTTGTCCTTTGACATTTGGTATTGAAGGAGATTACTAGAGAGTAATGGGCTGATTTATGAAGAAGAAAAAACCCAAAAAAAAATATATATATTGGCTTAAGTAGAAAGAGAAAGGCTTATGAAAGTGCAACAACCCTTAATCAAGCCAAGAATGCCAAGGATGTTGCATAAAAAAGGAGATTAAGATGGTTAAGCTTATGGTTTAGCACTTAGGGTTTGTACCCAACCACTAATTCTGATGGGGAGAGCTTCATTAGTGTCAATGAACACTTTGTTTGGTGATTAAGATCACCATTAGTGTTTAAAAAATACGATTAGTGCTTAAGAGCACATTTCTAGCATCTAATGACACTTGCATTGGTGATTAGATTCACCATTAGTGTTTAAGAACACTCTTGTTTAAAAACACTTTGGAATGACTCCCCTTTGCTGGATTAGAAGCCTCATTAGTGTTAATCAACACTATTAGTGCTTATAAGCACACTTTGAAAAGCTTTGTGCACTTGAAGATGATGATGATGATGGAGCTTGATGAGTATGAGGCTCATGAATACCTCATGGTGTATGGCCACTGCTTCAAACTCAAAAATAGGATCAGCAACAAGCCCTCACAAGATCACTTAGGTGATTAGAGCAAAGAGGAGAGGATTAGAGCAAGAAAAAACTTGATTTTAAAGCTTTAGATACCATGATAAGATTTCGTGGTGCTCATGCTAGATCATTATGTGGAGGAGAGAGACTTGCAAAATACAAGAAAATATCTTGCTTATTAAGTTGCTCAAAATACAACTAGGCTTCTTGCTCAATACTAAATGCCTCCTAGCTTCACCTTTAAATAGATGAGCTAGTGGACCTTAAGTCCCTTCACACACACACACCCTTTTCCTCCCCTTTTACATAACCTTAGTCTCTTAATAGTCATGTATGGGGCACATGTATGTGGGAACAAGGTAGATGGAGCTTAGGATGTCATGAAATTAGAATGGATGAAGACTAAGGTTATTAGAGGATGTGAATGCATAAATGTAAATGGGAGTCAATGGTCAAAAAGTAGGCACATGGAAAGTGAAAGGGTGTACAAGAAGGCACGTGGCCATTTATGAACACATGGATGGCACAAGGGTGCATGGAGCATGTGGATGAGAGCTATAAATGGATGTATCAAAATCATTCTCTTAATGCAAAAAATGTGAGGAGGGAACTTATAGTAGTTGGCAACAGAAGGCGAGAGGATGGATGCGAGAACAAGGAGAAGCAATGAAAGCTCCATGCTACGAGTACCCACCATGACGATCATTGGTGAGTAGTATTATGGCGAAGACATCCATTTATAGCTCTCATAGAGCTCTCATCCACATGCATGGAGAATGTGGATAAGAGATCTATGAGAGCTATAAATGGATGTATCAACCTCATTCTCTTAATGCAAAAATGTGACCATCAACAAACTAAAGAGGACAATAAAAGGGGTAGGTTAGCACTCGTCACCATCAAACCATAGGCTCCAAACTTGATACAACGGGAAGCCACCCCTGAACTAGAGGCCATGCAAAACCTAGTGTCATTACCATCCATGCAAAGTACATGTCCTCTAATACCAATAGCCAAAAAACACCAAAATCAACTCTTTTCAAGCTCTCTCTCTCTCTCTCTCTCTGATGTAGGCAAGGCTAAGGGAGGAGATGGTGACACAGGCTTCTGCTTAGGGTTTGGCTTCATGCACAGTGTAACACTCTTCTTGTCTTCCTCAACGTCTTGTCACTGAGGTGTGGCCCTTAGGGGCCCCATCACTCTGGCCGATCCAACACTTCTCCAAGCTCCAAGCTTCGGCATCGGCACTGACCTTCCCCTCGTGCACTGTGCAGAATCGTGTGTAGAGGACAAAGAAATGCTTGGCCTCACACATGACGAGTTCCCCAATATGCTGTTGAAATACGGTGGCATGTCATGTCATGTATGTGGGAGAAAGGTAGATGGAGCTCAAGATGTCATGAAATTAGAATGGATGAAGACTAAGGTTATTAGAGGATGTGAATGGATGAATGTAGTCAATGGTCAAAAAGTAGGCACATGGAATGTGAAAGGGTGCACAAGGCATGTGGGCATTATGAACACATGGATGGCACAAGGGTGCATGGAGCATGTGGATGAGAGCTCTTATGTATGTATATATATACATATATACATACATATTACATGTGTGTGTGTGTATGTATATATATATATATATATATATATATATATATATATATATATATATATATATGTATGTATGTATGTATGTATGTATGTATGTATGTATGTATACATACATACATATGTATGTATGTATGTATGTATGTATGTATAGATGTGTGTGCATATGTGTGTGTGTACATATATGTATATATACATATATATGTATATATACATATATATGTATATATATATATATATAGAGAGAGAGAGAGAGAGAGCTTGAAAAGAGTTGATTTTGGTGTTTTTGGCTATTGATATTAGAGGACATGTACTTTGAGTGGATGGTAATGACACTAGGTTTTGCATGGCCTCTAGTTCAGGGGTGGCTTCCCGTTGTATCAAGTTTGGAGCCTATGGTTTGATGGTGAACGAGTGCTAACCTACCCCTTTTATTGTCCTCTTTAGTTTGTTGATGGTACGTGTGCAACTATGGATTACAAGTATTCCGATTGTCTTGGTTATGCGAATCGGTCTTGGGTGGACACACAAGTAAGCGATTTGATGCTTGTGGTGTTTCACACTTGGTCCTCCATCATTGTAACATGCTATCTACACTATTAATGGGCAAGCATTTATGTGTAGCTTAGCTAGGGTTTTGCATTCACTTCATAAAAGATAAGTTACAATGTATATAAATAAGGTACTTTGTGGATTCAATATGATGTATAGAAAAATGCTAACTCATAATGTTTAATGATGCATTCTGGAGTTAACGTTAGGTTTTTCAGTGTAGTTGCAACACACACTCACGCTCTTGAGCTGGTAAAGAACCCTTGCAAGGGATTCATGAGCGTGATTAAACTTGGTCAATGAATGGAGCACGCTCACGCACGATTGCCAGCTCAAGTCGGTGCGGCGATCAAGCATGCATTCGTCAACCATTAAAACACCGTGCGGTGTTAACATCGTGCTTCGTTCGCCACCTACGATCATGCGCACGTCTCTCAGAACATCAGGATCCCACCCCAACCTTGGCTGCGTACATAAGAAAGCCCCCCCCCTCAACGATTGCTTTGTAACAAGTCTGCGCCATAGTACTCTGCTCACCAATGATCGTCATGGGGACTCGCAGCATGGGACTTTCATTGCTTCTCCTCGTTCTTGCATCCGTCCTCTCGCCTTCTGCTGCCAACTACTATAAGTCCCCTCCTCCCTCTCCTTATTATCACTCCCCCCCCTCTCCTTACCACACTCCTCTTCCACCTAAATCCCCCCCTTACCACAAGCCACCTCCTGTCTACACTCCCCCCAAGTCCCCCCCTTATCACAAGCCACCTCCTGTCTACACTCCCCCCCAATCCCCACCTTACCACAAGCTACCACCGTACCACAATCCCCCCAAATCCCCTCCTTATCACAAGCCCCCTCCCGTCTACTCTCCCCCTAATTCCCCCCCTTACCACAAGCCACCGCCACCCGTCTATACCCCTCCCAAATCCCCACCTTATCACAAGCCATCACCTGTCTACTCTCCCCCTAAATCCCCCCCTTACCACAAGCCACCGCCACCCGTCTATACCCCTCCCAAATCCCCACCTTACCACAAGCCCCCGCCAGTATATACACCCCCCAAATCCCCACCTTACCACAAGCCCCCACCAGTCTATACCCCCCCCAAGTCCCCACCGTACCACACGCCCCCTCCAGTTTACACACCACCAAAATCCCCCCCTTACCACACGCCCCCGCCACCCTACACTCCAGCAAAATCTCCCCCTTACCACAAGCCCCCACCAGTCTACACACCCCCCAAGTCTCCACCGTACCACAAGCCCCCTCCAGTTTACACACCACCAAAATCCCCCCCTTACCACAAGCCCCCCAAACCCTGCACTCCAGCAAAATCTCCCCCTTACCATAAGCCCCCACCAATCTACACACCCCCCAGGTCCCCCCCTTATCACAAGCCCCCTCCAGTCTACACACCTCCCAAGTCCCCCCCTTACCACACACCATCTCCAGTCTACACTCCACCTAAATCCCCCCCCTACCACAAGCCCCCACCAGTCTACACACACCCCAAGTCCCCCCCTTACCACAAGCCCCCTCCAGTCTACACTCCACCTAAATCCCCCCCTTACCACAAGCCCCCACCAGTCTACACACCCCCTTACCACACACCATCTCCTGTCTACACTCCACGTAAATCCCCCCCCTACCACAAGCCCCCACCAGTGCACACACCCCCAAAATCCCCCCCTTACCACAAGCCCCCTCCAGTCTACACTCCACCTAAATCACCCCCTTACCACAAGTCCCCACCAGTCTACACACCCCCCAAGTCCCCCCCTTACCACGCACCATCTCCACCTAAATCCCCCCCCTACCACAAGCCCCCACCAGTGTACACACCCCCAAAATCCCCCCCTTACCACAAGCCCCCTCCAGCCTACGCTCCTCCTAAATCCCCCCCTTACCACAAGCCACCACCCGTCTATTCTCCCCCTTCCTATCATACCCCACCTCCTGTCTACACAACATCCCATTCCTCTCCCCCTTACCCTAAGTCCTACTCACCCCCACATTATTAGCTTGCTCTTGAGTTGATCCGTTGCAAAATGCAAGCACTCAAGTTACCTCCCATCCTCCTTTGGAATTAGCCTGTTGCAAAATGCAAGCACTATCAATAAAATCTCTGCACCTAAAATGAGCTTCATTCTTTGTCGTAACATCTTGTAACTTGGGAGGTCAGTGCAAAAAACTGCTCCCATTGTGTGCCATTAAAGGCATTGTGGAATGCAAGCGCTACTGCTTTTTCAAAAAAAGATCACTCATCTTAATAACGTGGACATTGTGCAGAGATTTAGTTAAGTAAATGTGTCACACTGCTGCATATGTGTAAAACAGTACTCCGTTCAAATTGTGACATGCACACGAACTATTTATTTAGTTAAGTAGAAGTGTCACTCTGCTGCATGTGTAAAACAGTACTTCGTTCAAGTCGTGACATGCACGCAAACTGTATATGTTATGGCCTTGCTCAATACCACATGTGGGCTATTATGATGTGGACTATGTTGTGCTGCATGCATGCGGCTTTAATAAGATTCGGATGGATAACATGACCGAGGGTTGATTCTGATTTGATTTGCAACACACATACTTTTCGAGATACCCTCACTTTTTCTCATCCACTTGTATTGATGGCCATAGACGTTCACTAGTACATAGTCCGTGCCATGCACACAGGACAAATAATCCATGTCGATATCCTATGCTGAAACAAATTAAGTTGCAGACATCCTGAGAGAACCCCTTGAGTTGCATGAGCTCAAAATAGTTCAATGCGATGAAAACGCAGCCATCTAGGGGTTGTCCACCTGTGCATACAGGCAGGCTAGTACTTCATCTTTACCCTAGTCATCTGCAAGTTCTCGAGGTCAATTCACAGCAGGGACTTACAGCCCTGCAGTCAGTCTTTAACATGCATACAGTACACAGTACCACATTGGCATACCTTGTGCTTTCTGATGTCTATGAGACTGCGCCTTGGATACTTCTTGTGCTGATAAGTTGCATTACAAGTATATAAGGTCTCTTTCCTTAGAGCTAACACCAAATACGCTCTAAAGGAGACGATCATCATTATAGTTCCACTTTGCCCTTGTTTGTAGCTCCAGTACTATCACAAGATTTTAAGCCACAAAGAAATGTGACAGGGTTGTTGCTGCTCAAAATAATTCAGTTGTTTAGCATATCCTGCAAGCATTACAGTTCACAAACTCTTGTGATTTAAGCCTGGACATTTATACACACTTGCTGTACATTCACAAGTGAGCCACATTTTGCATACATATCAACCTGTGCCTTGCCAAAAATGTGGTCTCATTCCAGCAAGCCTTTTTTTGCAATTGCGGCATGCATTTCTCTCCCCTTGTCCGAGGCTCCAAATGCCAAAAACTGTCAATCTGCCAGCAAAGGTGACAGCATCTGGAAAGAACCCCTCAAGTTCCATCCATTCCATGATTGCAATCAGTGTTCAGGCACAAGCTGTGCTTTTTGTCAGTGAGTGCACATGTCAAGCAGCGTGTTGCCAACAACCATCACCAAGGTCTCCTTCTGATCACGCCTGAATGTACCCTTGTCTGAGGCTCTGGTACTTCTCAGCTGTTCTATGGGCCTCCATTTCAATTTGCACATGTAGAGTAGAACAAGGCTAGGTCTCTCAAGATGTATGTAAGGTCCTCTGTTGAAGGCTGGAGGTGGCATCCCTTGTTCCAAAGATGCAAGTCTAACCTCTCAACCTGATTACTGTCATCAACATTGTTCCTCTCCATAGCTTTGCTTTGGTATCCTTGTAAAAGAAACGTCATGTTTCTCCATCATCACGCCTTTGACCTCTTGGGACCACCAAATCAGAGATTTATTCGCCATTCTGTGCAGAAAAGTTGCCCCACCTTAAGGCCTCCTTCCAACAACCCTTCTCTGGCAATCTCAGCATGTGTTTGTCTACCCTTGTCTACAGGCTCCAACAATACCAACAGAAAACGAGTTGTGAAAGGCAGATTCATGAGATGGCTTCCCATTACTTTTAACTTCGAATTCATTCATGAATCTGCAGGGAGCAGACATTTAAACCCAGATTGGGACTCCATCTCTCATCTCAGCGTGTATGTCTCTGCTCCTGTTTGCAGCTCACTCGCATTTGGCAAATCCTGCAAACCGTGGTACACTCCACGTATCTTTCCAACAGCACGTGATTCTCGGCATGTCTGAGTTTCAATAACCCTAGATTTGTGCACCAGCCCCCTCTTCTTATTATCATGGCAGGGAGCCCCCATCGCCCACAACTGTGCATGAAGCCTCCAGAATCGGGGTGCACAAGATGAAAGAGAGAGAGAGAGAGAGAGAGAGAGAGAAAAGCCCCAAGTCGATGGCGAGGTTATGGCATCTCTGCACAAGGTTATATACTTCCAACAGGAGTAGCATCGCGCATCAGTTCTCTGGTCTGCACATCCTTGCGAACAGATTCCTTGTCAACGACAAGATGAACGCCAGATCCACCGCCCGCAAATATATCAGTCCAAAAACCCCTGCCTGAAAATTGCAACCCTACCTTGGGAAGAAAACTTGCTTATGGGTGGCCTTATAAAAAACAATATACTAAAATACTTTTTTCCAATAATGAACATTATTTTTTGCATTGGAAATCTTTCTATTTTGTAGTTGTAACATACTCTTGATGTTGATTATTTTTGTTTTCAACTTATCCACATCATCCTAAGCTCAAGGAGAAAACTATTTTCCATGTCTTAAGTCCCTTGAGGTTACAAACCTTGGAAGACCATTACAAGCAATGGTTGGGATAGGCACCAAGGACAATCCTAGGTAGTGTGAGAATTGGTTTCCCTCACCCGCTAAAAAACCCCAATCTCCACATCACTTACTCTTGTATTGTGGCAATGGATTGAGGCCTACGAGCTTTCATGGCTACCCAAGCCTCATAATGTTATCATTTTCAATGAACTAAGCCTAGCTTGAGCCTTGTACTATGCATTGTGTAGTATATCGAATTTCAGGGCAGGGCTTGCAGTGGGCAACTTTCAGAAGCTTTGGAACCTCATGAGTCACAATGGAGTAATTTCACGTTTGAAATTTGGAAAATCTCTCATAAGATAGTAACGTGCATATCAATAGGAGAGAGGGTTATCCAAGGAAGCTTGAAAATTATCTATTATCTAGAAGGTAAAGTCAGACGGCCTGGCCCAATGAAAACGGTGGGGGTTTCAGTTGGTAGCAAAAGCTAGATAATTGCTAGCGGCGGATTGATGTCACCCACAACAGTGGCGGAAGCGGATCCAAAGACACCACCGCGTGCAAAGCAGACAAGAAAACGCATGCTTGGAGTCACCAATCCTCTTGATTTCGTGCCGTGTGAGTACAACGAAGCCCTATTTGATTGCAACTTTCCTCTCTTCCTGCAGAACGTACCAGATTCCGCCTGATAACAAGTTTGGGGTTTTGCGGATGAAAGCGGAGACTCGGGTTAGGGCTTTGGATTTTCTCATGGAGACATCTGTCGAGGTTTCCAGGTACTCCTCTCTCATCTAGCGCTTTTAATGAGCAGTATCATGGAAAAATGGAAATCTATTTACCATTCGTAAACACTGTGTGTTCACGATAAAGGAAAAGTGTGGTGAGAAATCTCAAGGTTATGATGTTGGAGGAAGGCAAAGAAATGGTTATGGCAAAGAGGAGTGGTTTAGGGGGGTGGAAAATTTGGGAATGCAGCAAGTATTACTTGGGGTAAGTGAAGATGTGTTACAGCATTGAAGGTGAAAAAGAAGAGGAGGAAGGAAAGAAAAGACGAGGAGAGAGAGAGAGAGAGAGAGAGAGAGAGATCTAATTTGGAGACGAGATCTTGTGGTGACATTGATGAGGATACAGGAAGGTAGTGGAGGTGCATCTAGACCTAACCGTTATTGTATCTTCGTGGTTGTTTCAGGTTCAATGATATTAAGGGTGAGCTTGGTAGAAGGAGACTCCATGCTGCTCTCTTTAGCAGATTGGGATTCCTGACAAAACCCTCTGAGGTATCTATTAAAAGGGAGTCAAAGTTGGAGCATAAACTTCAATATTTGCAACCCTGCGTTGAAGAAAAAACAGTGGCACCACCCAGGGTTGCAGATCTATTAGCCAAGGCGGCTGCATCATCCCCAAATCTTGTTACCTTGGGTGGCCTAAGATGCTTGCAGGAAAGCAAGCATCCAGAGCAGCCCACGTGGCTACCCAAGCACACTAAAAACAATTGAATTGATGTGCAAGTTGTTGGAAAAGCAGCAGGACACTGCTCAAATTAGCGAAGGCCATTACATGACAGATCAGAGGAGGGGGGAATATCGCCTAGCCATTATCCATTATTCTCACTACCTCTTCTTCGAGTTCTTGCAGGATGATCTGACGCTCCTTCTTGATGGCGTTCTTGTCCAAGGAAAAATTCTGGATGATATCTACAATCGATGAGCTTGAAGCATGTTCTTATGTTTGATAGGGATTCAAAAGTACCTCGCAAATTAGAAAATTACAAATTCATACACATTTGAAAATGAGTTTTGTATCATGAATCAATATGTAGGACTAATGGCCGCCTTCAACATTGAAGGTGTTTTGGTCCACTTTTGATATTGAAAGTGCTATTTGGAAAAAGTTCTCCTATGTTTATTGAATTTCGGGGAGGACTGTGCCAACTCCCCACCATACTTTATGTATGGTTTTTTTTTTTACTTCACTCACACAAACAAGCACAAAAATCCTATGACTTGATGAATGACGTGTAACTCAGATTCAAATGTGGTAATGCATTTGGAATTATCTACCTTGCAATGTACTCTGAGATCTCTGTCGATGTCCATCGATTCCTCACGTCGAATATAATCATAGGCTTGATGTTCATACTCGTTCCGAGCTCTATAAGTTGTTCACATAAACTTGAGAAAGACACGCTTACGAAGAAGATGTGCTATAGAAATGGTATGGGTTGCAATGCCCATCTTTATTCAAGCACTTCAAGATGTTTATACGAAAGTACATTGACAACATACACATGCAAGCAATCAAGAGGATAAGGGTACCGAAACATTCTAGTTTTTTCTTGATTGAAAAAGAATTCCTAGAGGAATACTCTATCTTTTCTAGTCCTTTTTTAAAAAATAAAGAAAGGCTTGAAATTAACAAGGAATAGATATTTCCACATGGCTTGTGTATACAACTCACACACACCACCACTGGCAATTTGTACAAGGTGCACATCCATCGTAGTCAACGAGGATCCAACCCAGTACCTCTGGATAACACTTGTCCTCTTCTACCAATTGAGCTACTACCGTGAATTTTCTTAGCGAGCATTTTCGAGCGAGTGCTTTTTGGTTTTGAGGCACCGAGCGGTTTCTCTCTCTACTTTTTTTGTCTCTACCTATTCTTTCTCTCTCTAATGTCTCACTCTTTCTCTCTCCGATTTCATAGCATGTTTTTTTTAAAGACAGCGGGCAACGATGAAACTTCCAATATTGTCCAATACATTCCAAGACTTCTACGCATGTTGAGCACAAGACACCATGGGCCACTATCATTGCAACTTTTCTAACAAAGACACCATAGAGGGATAAAACTTCCATTATATTCCAAAGCAAAATTACAAGACTACAGCATATTATGACAAACACCCACGAGATGTTGAACACAACAATACATGAAAGCATGTGTGTACACAATGTTATTTACTTCCATGGGCCACTATCATTGCTACTTCTTCACAAAGACACTATAGAGAGATGAAACTTCCATTATATTTCAAAGCAAAATTACAATATTGTAGCATATTATGAAAAACACCTACGAGATGCTGAACACAAGCAACAATACATGAAAGCATGTGGGACCTCAACTATCATCTTGGCCTTCTTTGTCTACCCTAAATTTGCATTGAAGGTGGCAACTTCTCCTCAAAGAGGCCTCTTCAATGATGCCAAAATCTCTCCATATCCCAATGGCTATTCCTGCTTTCACCTCTAGCATGTTCTTGTCTACAAGGTCTACCACTTTCTCTATTGTGAGCTTCTTGTAGAGCTCCTACACTTCACACGTTGTTGTCCATGCTTCCATAAGGGCATCCGATCTTGGTTCTTTTTCTTTGAGGTGCGTGAAAGATTAAAGAGCTTTACTTAAGATGCTTACAAACATCATATTAGAGGGCTTGGTGGATGAACCCATGATAATAGAGTTTATGCTAGCCTATGACAATATGAAGATATAAGGGGTGGCTGGGTGGGATGTATCCCTAGAATAAGAGTAGTGGAACATGGAAATCTCTACTTACTTATAAGGTCTCAAAAATAAAAAATAACTATTTTTTAAAGTCTCACTCAAATTTCTCTCTTTCAATCACACTCTCTCTCATGGCCTCTCCATCTCTATCCATCTTGCTCCATCTCTCTCTATTGTCCATTTAATTATCTAAACGGTTATAGAAAAAGAAAAAAATAATGCCATAGATATAATATGAGTGTACAAAAGTGCATCACAATACTGTGTAAATCAATATATTTTTGTCAATTATAAGCGATGAAATACATCAATAAGGAGGTCGCTCGCGACTGCTAATGGAAGAAGAAAGGTGGCTACATATAGAGAGCCTACCAAAGGGTGCAAGTGTATGTGGAAATAGCGGCCTCGCAAGTTTGGAACGTGGTGCCCATGATGAGGGCATCGCAAAAGAAGCCACAGGGAACATCTATGACATAACTGTTCGAAATGGGGAATCCCTTGGAACATCGGGTGGCCATGATGAGACACTTGACCTTGTTGGGCTCATGGCTACTGGGGTGGATGGAGGAGGATGGTGAGGAACTTGTGGAGACTATGTCCCCACGTCCCTCTATTGCTTTCACGTCGGTGTACTCACTGATATCACCCTTGGAATACTATTGACCTAAATCTTTGAGAACGTACAAAAGTGGTTGTATACACGAACTAAAGCACACCTCGTTGCTCTCCACGCTAGTGCAATGCCGATGTAGTATCCTACATGCTCTAGCAAGGGTCCTAGTTCTGGCAAAGCAATCTAGGACTGCATGTGAACATCCTTAGTAACCACTTGCCATAGTAAAATCTTTCATTAGCATATATAAATGGATGACTATATAAAAGACAATGAATATATAATGATTACACTACTTGAAACGAATTGTAATGAAGTGAGTGCTCTATTTACCTTGCAAAAGGGCTACTATGCTCAATAATATCTCGGAATGGATTCCCATCTAGATCCAACTTGTATGGTTGGGTACCCTCTTGTGGTTTAGGCTCTAGGAAGATATCGTCATCCACCTCAAAACCTGGAAGATCTACAACTACCTCACCTCCCCGCTTGTCATATTTTGGTCCAAATGGACATACTCGAATTGGGGTGCGTAAAGATGATGACCAAAACATTGACCTATGTTCACACACTTGTAAGTACGTTAGGGAAATGATGCTTATTCACATTTAAAAAAACCACTCCGATGACCAAAACATTGACCTATGTTCACACACTTGTAAGTACGTTAGGGAAATGATGCTTATTCACATTTAAAAAAACCACTCCTTCACTCACCTCTTCTCGTCCATCTTCTAACATGACATACAAGTATTGTGGGAAGTGCAAGAATAAAGTCCTACGCGCAATGTAAAGCTCCACGTCTTTGCCTCTCGCATAGCAATCCCCAAGTGCTCTGCACGTAGAGTACAAACCATAGTGTCGTCGCCATGTAGGAACTCTACAGCAGACAACGAGTACAAACCATAGTGTCGTCGCCATGTAGGAACTCTGCGGACAACGAGTACAAAGGCTGGCTCCATAAGCACCTCCCTCAATACATTCCATTAGAGAACCACAACCTTGGTCTTGGAGAAAGCAAGATTTGTCAAAAAATTAGCCCACAGGCCTCCAAGGCTATTGTACGTGTCCATGCTTCTCAACCTCATCTAAATTGTTCAAATATTGCAAGATTCCTAGAACAACAAAACATATAAGTGGGCTGCAAACTATATCACCACAACGACGAATGGAGAGAGTCACTGGCACGAGTAAGAGATCATACCTGTATTTTTGCTTTCTCAAAAGTGCGAGACAGAGGTGATCAATGTTGGATTTGAGACCTAAGTGGAGAGGATCCACCACTTGTGAATTGAAGTCTTCATTTTGACAAGACCAATCACATGTTATTAATGTTGTTCAAATAATAAACTTATGTTAAAACCCAAACATGTTAAGCTTATTAAATCCCAATAGGTCTACGTCATCTTCTTTTGAACTCTCCGACCTATTCTCTTCGCTCTCACCATGTGGGCTCACTTGCTCATCACCCCATGCATGGGACTCATGCTCATCATCCTCATCGATATCCTCAACATCCTCATCATCGTCATCCCCTTCCCACTCTGGCCATGACCTCTTTGTCATAGTCATATAATGGATGTCGCCATCCTTCCCTCTATTCTAGTATCGTGTCAAACTCTGCTGACAATGATAGGTCATGACCAACTGCACTTCGGCGGTCAAATGGAAGGGGTTCTTGGTGGCCAGGGATACCCTCAGAGACAATGAATGCCGCCTTTGTCCACTGTTATGTGCTCTCTTCCATACTTTTAATTAGCCCTTTGATGCAATCCTTATTCGTACGAATTGCCGAGTTTACAAGGAGATGCCAAAGAGGCACTCTAGGAAGGCGATGATGATTATCAAGCAAGTGGTCCTCCACTCAATTCGTGGAGATGTGTCGATCAACCAGTTGGCTAAAACTCTCCTTTATGGAGTCCTCTTCTTTGGCAATCATGGCACTACTACGAGCAACACGATTGTTGGTGGGCATTGTAGGAGACCAGGCCTCGCACCCAACTGTAATCCAGATATATTGGTTACCTTGCTTGACGTGGCAACTTGTGACATGCCCACATCCTGCGATATTGTGATCTCGTCTAGATTTTCAGTCCCTTGGATTGTAAACGTGTCTGGGGAGGCATTTTCTTTAGGGACATGGGGGTTTAAGATGACGAGAGAGAGAGAGAGAGAGAGAGAGAGAGAGAGAGAGAGAGAGAGAGAGAGGAGTGAGGGACGTGAGGGGCGACTTGAGGAAGACAGAACATTAGGGGCATTTTGATGAATTCAAATGAGGGAAAGAGTGGGCATGTGAGGGGCGATTTGAGGGAGAGAGAGGGGCGTATGAGGGAGAGAGGGTGTGTGAGGTACGATTTAAGGAAGAGATAGGACAGGAGGGGCGATTTGAGGGAGGGAGTGTGGGGCGTAAGGGGATTTTTGGGCGAGAGGAAGTACATATGCACAAGAATAGGCAAGAACATAAGAGAGATGGATGTCTAAGCTTGTTGATAGAGTGGGGTTTGAAATTCAAAATCTAAACACACACACACACACACACACAAGAGTAGACAAGAACACAAGAGAGATGGATGGCTGAATTTTCTTCTATTCTCTTCTCTTCTCTGAAACCATATCATAAAGAGATAAGAGTACATACTATAAGGGAAAGTACTCTCCTATTATAACATATAAAGGTCAGCCCATAGAATGAACCAACTACATGAGTTGGCGCTATAACTATGCCATAACTCTAGTTCACCAACTACATGAGTTGGCGCTGTAACTATGCCATAACTCTAGTTCACCAAAGCGCCTGTCTCACATAGCTTATAAACCACTCGGGGCATATCACCCATAATCTCACCAACCTATCTAGTGGTGTGAGTGCAAAAGGTATTACCCAAGTGGGTCATCAATGTGCACAGCACTAGTTGTGAGCTTGTTTGATATCTCAAGAACATGCGTGCACCCCTCTTATTGAAATGAGTAGTATTCTCTCATTACTTATCCCTCTTTCTCGAGGCATGTTAGCCACTAGAATTCTCTCTAGCGATTGTGATCTCTCACTTTATTTGCACGCATCTTCAGCCCATGTTAATTTCTTATCCATCTTTATAAAAACTTTAAAGGTAAAACAGAAGTGAAGCCACCCTATGTTACCTTTAAAGCCACCCTTTAAAGGTAAAAGATAAGTGAGCATGAGAATAGGTGTGAGAATAGCTAAGGGAAGGCTATAGTCAAAAAAGGTATGACCATCTTATGGTGCTAGATAAGGAGGGCTCCTAGAGCAGGTGGCTTCATGCTCCCTTTGGACCTCACAAACAAGGGTGTGCTTACCCTTGGTGGGTATGTTTCCCCAAGTAGCAACCCACAATCTCCTCTCCATTTAGGTGAAACCTAGTACCCCAATGAGTCCTCTAGTGTAGCGTTGACTAGGACCGTCTCAGCCATCTAATAGGTGATAAAAATGGGTGATCACGCTGGGATGCTCTCAATTGTAAAGGAATAGCAAGTATATCTTATTTTTGTTATGTGGTGGTTGTGTTTTCTAGTAAGTGTAGGCTACTAATAACCCTGGCATGAGGGGGTGAGGGGTGTGGGGGCATGTTCACCTTACATATATGTAACATAACATGATAGTGGAGGGTTTTTTTTAACTAAAGGATATACATAATGTATACATGTGGGAGAGGATTAAACAAATACTTCTTTCATGTAATTCACGTATGTATATTTACATAGTGGGGTTTGCAATTCAAAATCTAAACATGTATACATATAAGAGGGGATTGAACAATTTTGTGAAAAAATATAAAATTTTGACAGGGTAGGACATGGAAAAATCTAGGGCCAACATGTGTCTCTCAATTATGCATATTTTTGTGTTACAATATGGACTGGAAGGGATATCGGCTCTATGACACTTAGGAGGAAAAGAAGATCATAGTGAGATGTGGATGTGGTATTCTAAGAACAACAACATCATATGGAGGAGGATCCTTTTTTTACTTCATCATGCAACAAGGAAATCACCAAAGCAACACAACCTCCATATGCAACACGGGCTTCCTAGAATTCTAATGGAGGGTAGCTCACTCCTATGGACATGGATTTTGAAGATAAATAACAAGATCATGATGTGCCATAAAAAAGGTAAGCCATTCCCTAAGTGGTATAGGCAAGTTTTGGATGGAGCAGAACCTCTGACTATTGAGGATACAACTCAAGATGTTTGTGGATCTAGAAGGTTAGAGGAGAAAATAGGGCTTGGGAGAACCTTGTGAATTTTTCTCCTTATGAGACAAAGGTACTTAAGATTTAAGATCCGACCACCTTTGTTGAAACACAAAGGGATCCAAAGTGGATGGCAGTAGTGCAAGAAGAATATGACTCCATTCTCAAAAACCACACTTGGGACCTTGTAGATAGTACTTCAAGGTGTAAGGTAATTGGCACTAAGTGGGTTTACAAAGAAAAATACATATCTGATGGTACTTCAAAAAAGGACAAGACATGACTATCAACAAAGGTTTTGCAAAACTTTTTCTCCTACACCCAAGTTAACTATAATCCACATTGTTCTTACATTGGCAGTGCAAGGGGGATGGCATATTCTTCAAATGGATGTAAAATCTACTTCCTCAATGGGAACCTCAAGGAGGAGGTACATGTGGGAATATCCACCTAGGTTTGTGGTTCCCGATTCCAAAGCAAAATTTTCAAGTTATAGAAGGCACTCTACAGCTTGAAACAAGCTCTCCCACATGCATGGTACCTGAGGATTGATGCTTACTTTATGAGTATTGGTCTCTTATGTAGCTCTTCATATGAAAATTTGTATGTATTTTGTGAATAGCAAAAGTATATGGTCACTGTTCTCTATGTAGATGACCTCATCTTAACAAGGGATCACCATAAAAAGATTTCACAAATACAACATATGCTTAGTGCTTAGTGCAGAGTTTGAGATGATAGATCTTGGGCTCATGAATTATTGAAGTCTAGAAGAAGCCAGATAACAGTTTTATCTCTCAGTAGAAATATACAGGTGAGATACTATAGGCATTTGGCATGACTAAATGCAAGGCAATTAGTATGCCAATGGAGGAAAATCAAAAGCTGGCTCTCAAAGAAACACCTCAAACCTTGTGAATAAGACCGTATATAGGAAACTTATTGGTAGTCTTATCTTCTTGTGTAATCCTAGACTAGACATTAGTTTTGTTGTTGGTATCTTAATTAAGTTCTCCACCAACAAGCCCGTGGAGAATAATAAGTAGGTATGCAGATGTTGTGATACATCCAAGGTACTCAAGATTACTATGTTGTGACAAGACTCTCAATGGCTTTTGTGACTCAAATTGGGCATGTGAATTCGATACCATGTGCTCAATAAGACTAGGTATTATTTTTCTCTCTTGATTTGGGATACATTTCATGGATCAATAAGAAACAACCCGCAGTTACACTGTCATCGATAGGAGGCTAAGTACAAAGCTATATGCTTTATGTCATGTGAGGCATTATGGATGAGGAGGATTCTACATGATATAGGAGTGGTGCACTACAACGCTACAATGTGACAACAAGAGTTGCATGGCTGTTGCTCAAAATCACGTGTTTCATGCTCACACAAAACACATTGAGATTCATTATCACTTTATACTTGAGCTCATCATGTTTTGAGAGGTTGAGATTGTCTACTACCCAACCATAGAGAAATTCGCAAACATATTCACAAAGCAAGGATCAAATGGAGCATCATCTTCATTGACTTAGCATTGAACCATAGAGGTAGTTCACCTTCTTCAGGTGAACATTAAGGGGGCATGTTGATATCAATGTTCTACCCTCATTTAAGTAGCATTGGCTAGCTCATGTTTGTATAGCCCACATTCTAGAGTAGCCATGGTTGAGCACCCTGAGGCACACACGACTTTCTCGTATTCACATGAGAATGTGGTCTATAAGGCCAGATAGTTTAGAAAATGGCTTGGAATAGATTTAGCACACTGCTAAATAGGCTACATGCTACATTGGATCATTATCTCTCATAATGGTCCACACATGGAGAAGATAGACTTTACTCTTGGACACCCTATCCTGACATTACGTGGCCTAAGAATGGGGCTCAAGATGAGCTCAGATGGCTGTGGGAGGTGGGGAATTTCTATACAATTCTTAGTATACCTTTATGGGCTAAGCCTACACCATGGACAATGGCACCAACTATGACCACGGACCTATGTTGCTATCATGTCAAGGCCTCCCTGTATATACAGGCCTATATAGATACACAACTAGACATTTCTCCCCAAAGTTCATCAATCATCACTATGAGTTTACTACCTATGTTCTACTAGCATACAATCTCCATCTTAGCAGTTCTAGATCAGCCCATTAAATCTCCCTTTATAGAAGCAAATGGGTGTGGATATTTTCCATCTGTTGTATCACTTCAATTTTGTACAATTTGAGTTTTAAAGTTTTGAGTTGTGAAAGATCCTACTTCTTGTGAGTGTTGTCAGGTATATTAATGTAGCTAGGGATTTCTTAGCAAATATGTAAGAGATGCTCGTAAGATATGTCCTATTCTCTTACAGGATATAAATAGATGTAGCTAGGGATTTATTAGCAAATATGTAAGAGATGCTATTAAGTGCATGGGATACTATCAGAAAGGACATATCACACTTCTACTGAGGGAGTTATCTGCTGAGGGAATTCTAATATATTTTCAAGTACCAAGAATTCTATGACATTATAGATAGGGAAACCATACCGAATTTTGAAAAAGATTGGTGAGGTGGCCTAAAATCTAGGCTTACCATCTAATGTGCAAGTTTATCCAATGTTCCATGTGAGTAGAACTACCTCCTAATGTGCAAGTTCATCCAGTTTCTCATGTGAGTAGACTCTAGGATAAATTGGGAACTGAGGATAATATTATTTCTCCTAATGGCCTATAAGCTAGAACTACCTCCTAATGTGCAAGTTCATCCAATTTTCCATGTGAGTAAACTCTAGGAGAAATTGGGGAGTGAGGATAATATTGTTACTCTTACTTCTTAGGAACATGTTAAGGTTAAAATATTGTCCTTTATTCCACATGATACCCAAGTCATGATTGAATTCAGGGAGAGGTAGTTTAGGAATAAGTTGATCTTGTCCTTTATTCCACATGAGACCCAGGTCATGATTGAATTTAGGGAGAGGTAGTTTAGGAATATGAAATTTAAGTGAAAAGATAGGTTGGAGGAGGACTCAACTTGGGAGATAGTGTAGCTATAATATCGGTTCCCTAACTTCATTTAGGAGCAAATGTTTCAGGAGGGAAGTATGTTACCCACCTAGTACTAATCCTAGGATTAGGGCCTAATTTGGCAAGGTTAGAGGTCGTGAGATTAGAAAAAGTGAGAAAATATGGGTGGCTAAGGTCCATTACTAGTAAATCTATGTGAATTGGCTATTTATGTCTAAATGGTTATTTATAGTAGCAGTTATCACTGTATAAGTGAGGTGTGGATTATAATATTGAGAGACTTATAGTTGGTTTATGCCTAGACCTTTGTGCCTAAACCAAAGTAGTCATACTCTATACGACATTTAGCACACGGTAAGGCTGCTTTATAAGTTCTAACGTCGTCTTATAAAGGTTAAGTTTCCAGGTAAGATGGTAAAGTGCCTTAGAGTAGGTCGGGCAAGTGAAACCATGTTAACCAATGGAGTGGTTAACATCGGCCCTTCCTAAAGGTGGCCACATCCTTTTGTCACCCAAGTTGGCAAGTGAAACCATGTTAACCAATGGAGTGGTTAATATAGCCCTTCCTAAAGGTGGCCACATCCTTTTGTCACCCAAGTTGGCAAGTGAAACCATGTTAACCAATGGAGTGGTTAATATAGCCCCTTCCTAAGGGTGGCCACATCCTTGTGTGTCACCCAAGTTGGTGCACCCAAGTTGGTGGTGATGTTGGTGTCAAGAAGTGGATGGTCATAGTAGATATGCCATAGAGTTGGCGGCTAAGGTTATATGGTTAGAATCCGTAGCCAGATGCAGGGCAAAGTGATGGGAAGATTTGGATAGCTTGGATAGCAGGCAACCTATTGAGGTGGCATAGGAAGAGAGGCAATGTAGAGGTGCTTCATGGCAAGCCTTTATTGGTTGTGGAAGTAGTGCAGGCCCTTTAAAGTCCGTACCCTATGAGTGGTAGAATTAGTGCTAGGACCACCATGGAATGATTGGCATGGCTAGATGGAGGTCCAGGACAACTTAGCACGATGGGGTAGTATACCTAAATGAGGCTTTACTTGATGAATACGTCGGTTGGGCGAAGAGGCTTTTTTGGTGGTGAATTGGAGTCAAAGTAGAGGATATAAGCATGGGAGTTAGAGGTTCCTTCAAGGTCAAGGATTCTCTAAGTGATGATGGGTTATTATACCATGGGCCAACCATGCCACCATGGTTCCCTCGTCCAGATGTACCTAGAGGGTTAACATTAACGAGGTTAGTTGCAGATACATGTGTTTATATATGCCATGAGATGTGAAAAGTGAAAAAAAAATTATGATGCTTGTCATGAAGTACGCAAGTGACGTGCATGGGCAGACATGCATGGATAATGGGCAAAAAGTGTGCCTGTATGGGTGTACTTCTTCAAATAAAAACTTCTTCAACACAATTGCTTTCTTCATCTCTCTTTGGTGCTTTCTTCAAAATTTACTTAGCATCCCTTTCTTTGTGGGGAGTCAAGATCAATAGCTTATTAGAGGCATGGTAGTAGATTTACACATGGTAGTAGATCTTGCACATTGCTGTGCAAGATCAATAGCTTGTTAGAGGCATGGTAGTAGATTTGGACATGGTTATGCACATGGTAATATATCTTGCACATGGTTGTGCAAAGATCAATAGCTTGTTAGAGGCATGGTAGTACACGACTATAAATGGAGTTGGGCAGCCTCTGTGGATCAAGGTATTCGGTAGTGTCGACAAGAAGCACTTGGAATGAAGGTTGGGTAGGTTGAATGGATGGTGTGGTCAAAGATGAGGCACAAAAGGGCCTTGTCAATTGTACAAAGATCCATGCGACGGGTCGTACCATGGGCTAAGCTTACGCCCGCCATGGTCCCCCCATCCAGAAATGTACTTGGATGGCTATTAGTGTGATGAGGCTCAATGCAGATTCATGAAAGAATAGTGCCTATGTGTCTATTACATGCAGAGCCCCTGGATATTGTAGGTGATGTGCATGAGCATTAGGGAAAAAGGTGGGCCCATGTAGAAGCTTTTACTGGTAAAAACAGCTCCAACACTCTATGACTCTTTTTTTTAGCTTTCTTCAACTCTTATACATGGTTTGAGATAGGAAATCGATAGTTGATGTGTAATAAGGTTGTGGGCAATAAGGCGGGTGTGTAATAAGGTTGTGGTCAATAAGGCGGGTGTGACCGAGGTTGTCCATGAGAATGGAAGAATTGAAGACACCTGGTCTACCAAGGATAGTGGTAAGTCATGAACGATTGGTGGCTTGCCAGATATGGCCAAATGGATCCAGGTGATTCTTGAGCTACTTTTGAACAGTTGCAACTTTCTTAAAGCATGGTGATGTTGACAAATAGAATGGAAGAATTATAGAGAGTTCGCATCTTAGGGGTGACATTTTAGAGTTGCGCGACAGACACTACCAACCTTGGCATACAGCATTGCGTGATCTTTTTGGCATCTCTACCTCACTTTATTAGCACATGTGTAGGCAAGTTTAGTGCCTAGGAGGGAGATGTAGAGCCTGTTTAATGGAGTCACTGCTTTGTGTGGAGATCTCCATTTGGTTGCATCATGGATCTAACAACTCCATAGACTACAATTGGGATGCCCATGTGAGTAGGCAAGGCGAAGGCTTCTTTGGTGGCATCTTCACAAAGACCCAGCATGCCAGGTGTGGATGGAAAATAATAGCCCTTGTGAGTACGTGAATGCGAGAATTATGCTTCATGGATAGAAAGAAGGCTAGGCTTAGCAAGAATAAGACTCAATGAAGAAGTCAAGACAACAAGATCAAAGGCATCCATGCAAAGTGCTCGCATATGGGGCATGGATATTGCATGCAAGAACAATATCTTATGTCAGAGTTCCTCAAAAAGGTTTGGTTGAGATCATTGTTGGTGGGGGCAATTAGCCCAAAGGCATAAGTGTATGAACTGGTATCAAATAGATCACAAGGTAGGAGAGTATCTAGGGCTATGCACCTAAGTTCCAATCGTGAATGGATGTGAGTGAAGAGGATTGACTACAAACTAGAAACTTACAAGGGTTTAACTATAAAGTAGAAGCCGACTTTGGTTTAGTGTGGTAGCAAGATTTTCGTTTGGGTTTGGTAATTGGCTATGATATATACGTGCAAATAATCCCAACAGTTATACCAACTCTACCCTCCATGGGGAGCGCTCTACCCACTCAGTGGGGAGCCAATATAAGCACTAAAAAGAGAGTTAAGTGGTTACCTATACTTATCAGATTGTCCAAAACATGCAAACGTTGCTATTACATTGCTCATTACTTACTGGAACATTGATAGCCAGTCGAATAAAAGTGTTATACATTGATAGCTTCATGCCCATGATGGGTTTTCCTTATTTCCGATGTCAATGTTAGTGTGCCATGTGGTTGCTTGTAGTTGCACTAGCTTTGAGGTTGTAGGCTTGTAGCTTTGCCAAACGCTTTGGCAGGCATGCCGATGATGGTGCGTGAGTCGGTGCCTTAAAGTTGAAGAGGTGGGGGTTTATGTTGCTGAAGAGTCTGGAGTGGCTAGGGTCTTATGGGTGATGAAGACATGCTTTCTCTCTCTCTCTCTCTCTCTCTCTCTCTCTCTCTCTCTCTCTCTCTCTCTCTGTCATGCCCATTAATAAATTAAGATAGGTAAGCTACATATAATGAATGGCTGGGTAAAACATTATAAGAATGTAGAGTTTGCCCACTCTCTTATACTCTCAATGGCTCATTCAAAGTCGCTCTTGAATTTGAAGAGGTGGGGGCTTATGTTAGTGAAGAGTTTGGAGTGGTCGGGATCTTGTGGCTCTTGTTGGGGTAGTGGTGAAGACATGATTTCTCTCTCTCCCACTCTTTTTCTTTGTAATAGAAGATATATTACTGAAATTACTTTACAAATGGCAACATGGCCACCATGTGATGTACCAGCTTTCCCTCAATCGTTACTCTGAACCATAGGTGTAGCTCAGAGTACCCTCATCCAATATATAGCCATGACATTCTCTACCAAATGAGTTGACCGCACAAGGAAGAGACTTGCCACAATAGTAGCCCTTTTATACGACCTATGTAAGCTATAATACCAACTTTTGCATCAAATATGAAGGCATTCCTAGTTAAAGAGATATGCCACAAACCTATCCACCTGAAAAAATGAATGAAAACTGAATGCTCTGGGTTATCTGGCCCATTCAAAATCTTGCCAAAAATCCAATCTTTAACCTTTACGAGCCTATCTGTCAATGGATTCCATACGTGAGAAAGGAAATCCCACATCTTCTTTGCCACCGGACATGAAATGAAAAGATGTGGGCATGTTTCCAAGCATGTAGTACAAAACACACAATTACTAGAAGCAATATGCCGCTTTCGCCAACTGGTCCCCCAATGGTAGGCCTCCAACTAGCATGGGCCATAGGAACCCCTTCCCTTGATATGGAATCTTAGACCACCAGCCCTGTAAGAGGACTTCCTTCCACACCAAGCCCTACTCTTCCTGATGTTCCATACCCTAGGAGTCATGAAGTAGCCAACACCTCACCTACCATAGAATTCAATTGTTGCAACTATTGATTTGAAGTCTTCCATTTAGTGTGTGCCAACACCTCCTTCCATGAGATCATCAAATGAGAAAGGAGAGGTGAAGCCACCACTCGAACCTGTTGGGGACCATTCACTACATCCCACCATGTACCATCAATCCTGGTATTACCATGCACAAGTGCGACCTCCTCTATCAAGGCTTTAGCCATTACCACCCGTGGCTCTTGAGATACATACATATCTTGCAAAATAAAGGCCATCTCCTAGCGACGACCATATGTAATCTAACATCTAATAGGGCTGCCCCTCCACTCCTCTTTGGAGTAGAAACATGTTCCCAAGAAATCCACCTTTGCCCTGGCTTATTTCCTTCTCTTTTCCATAGCATAAATTGAATTGTCTATTGTATCTGATGCAAATCTTTGCCCATCCATGGCAATAAAGGAAAGAAAAAAGATATCATGCTAATCATAATAGATTATTGTTAATCCAATTCTAGGATTAACAAGAGCTACCGCCGTTATCTTTCATCAAGGAGTCATGATAGATACACGAAAGGGTCATACATTTAAGATATCAAGCAATAGTGTCCAAAGCTACAACTTGGACGGGCGCCCGTAATGGTGTGACGGAGTATTTATGGCGATTTCCGCTTCAAGAGCATGTAGTAGCAAGTTAGGATGAAGTACTAAGTGATGTACTTCATGGATATATTATGAGAGTAGTCATTGTAATAGCATTAGGCCTCTTATGAGCCTAAAATGCCCAGTCGGCCATAGTTTAAGTGAGTGTGAACACTTATGGCCATGTATATAAGTGAATTTCTCTCATAATACAACATACTCTACCATTGTGCAATTGAGTCTTGCTCTTGCTAATCCTCTTACTAATTTCTCTCCCTAATGCATGCTAGTGAGTGTGTGTGAGTGAAGTGAGCCATTATCTTGATTAGTGGTTTTCCATGAAAAAGATGTGGATTTGATGGTGATTTGTGTGAGATTTGGTGTAGAATAGCTTTCTTTTTTGTTTTTGAAAAGAATGCTTTTTACTTAATTTTTAGATTAATTTGTTGTTTTTGTTGTTATTTTTGTGGTTTTTCATGTTCTTAGGGCTTGCACATAGTTTGTGTTAGGCTTAGTTTGTATCCATTGCATCAAACAATGCAAGAGAATGCATTTCTTAGTGAATGTTAGCTCTCTTTAGTTTAAACATAGATCTAAGATCATTAATTTTGGTTTAATTGTGTGTTTTTTGTTGAAATTGTTTGGATTAGAGTGTTAGCAAGCATTAGGAGTAGCTTAATCTTTCAAAAAATTTCTTAAAACCATCAAAAGCCCTTGAATTTGACTAATTTCTCTTAATGGACTAGTTCTTGTCACTAAGGGGGGTGATTAATCTTGATCAAGAGGCTAAAAATTTAGAAAATGTGTTAATTGGGGTCTAAATTGATCATTTGAGTAGTCGAAATTGGAGTTTTTGAGTGTTTTGAGAGCATCTAGATGCATCAAAACACCTAACCACATCAATTTTTTGATCGATTGGAGAAATTTGACACTCTTTGCTTAATTTTGCCTTAAAAAGGAGACTATAATTAAGAGTCTAATTAATTTTCTAATTTAGATTAATTTATACAATTATTGATGCACATAGATTAGTTTTTCCTTGCTATATCCAATGGTGTGCTTAATTGTGTGAATTAATTAGAGATTAGTGGTTAATTAGAGTCCTTGATTAGTGTAAAAGAGCGAAAGATTAGTGAAGGATTAATCATGGATTAATCTTTAATCACCTTTTTACATAACTCATTTTAAGACTAATGAGCATTCAATGAGAAGATGAGCATGAGTTGTCAATATGTCCATTTTGGGGGTCATTTATAAAGGGTGTAAGGTGTGTCATTAAAGGGTTGACTTTTTTTATTCCACTTACCTTTTTAGAAAAATGCCCATATCCCTTTCATTCTAAATTCAAAAAATATTCCCCCCAAAAAGGAAAATTCGTATTTCCCACAAGACTCAATAAAAAAAATTGAAATTTAATCCCACGTGAAGTTCGGTTCACGCGTGAAGAGTGTTTCACGGTGTGAAACAGCAATTCACGCGGCCAAAAATAAAAATAAAAATAAAATAAAATCGAAATTTAATTTCCACGTGAAGTCCGGTTCACGCATGAAGAGTTTTTCATGGTGTGAAATAAAAGTTTACGCAACAAAAAATAAATAAATATAAAATAAAATACAATCAAAATTTAATTTCCATGTGAAGTCCAGTTCATGCGTGAAGAGTGTTTCACGGCGTGAAACAGCAGTTCTTCACGAGGCCAAAAAAATAAAATAATTAAAAATAAAAAATAAAATCAAAATTTAATTTTCACGTAAAGTCCGGTTCATGCGTGAAGAGTTTCTCACGGCGTGAAACAGAAGTCCATGCAGCAAAAAATTAAAAATTAAAAAATTAAAATTTAATTTCCACGTGAAGTCCGGTTCACGCGTGAAGAGTTTTTCACGGCGTGAAACATAAGTTCACGCAAAAATAAATCAATCAATCAATTAATCAAAATTTAATTTCGACTTGAAGTCGGGTTCACGCACAAAGAGTTTCTCACAGTGTGAAATAGAAGTTCACGCGCTTTTTTAAAAAAAATTTAATCCCACGTGAAGTATGTGGAGTTCACGGGTAAAGAGTTTTTCACAGCGTGAAATAGAAGTTCACACAAAAAAAAAACCAAACAAAACAAAACAAAAATCAAAATTTAATTTCCACATGAAGTCCAGTTCACGCATGAAGAG
Source organism: Cibotium barometz (assembly GCF_041138505.1). Taxonomy (NCBI): domain Eukaryota; kingdom Viridiplantae; phylum Streptophyta; class Polypodiopsida; order Cyatheales; family Cibotiaceae; genus Cibotium; species Cibotium barometz. The sequence goes on along the minus strand of NC_141054.1, from coordinate 14,451,655 downwards.
TTTTTCACGGCATGAAATAGAAGTTCACGCAGTAAATAATAATAATAATAATAAAATTAAAATTTAATTTCCATGTGAAGTGCAGTTCACGCGCGTGACGAGTTTTTCATGACGTGAAACAGAAGTTCACGTTTAAAAAAAATCAAAATTTAATTTCCACGTGAAGTCCGGTTCACGCGCGTGAAGAGTTTTTCACAACGTGAAACAAAAGTTCACGAGATTTAAAAAATAATAAAAATAAATAAAAAATAAAATTTAATCCCACGTGAAGTCCGCGGAGTTCATGCGTGAAGAGTTTTTCATGACGTGAAATAGAAGTTCATGCAAAAATAAAAAATAAAAAAAATAAAATCAAAATTTAATTTCCACATGAAGTCCGGTTCATGTGTTAAGAGTTTTTCACGATGTGAAACATACGTTCACGTGGCCAAAAATATATATATTTAATCCCACGTGAATTCCACAAAGTTCACGCACGAAGAGTTTTTGACGGCGTGAAACAAAAGTCCACGCAAATTTAAAAAATTCAAAATTTAATTTCCACATGAAGTCCGATTCATGCGTGAAGAGTTTTTCACGGCGTAAAATAAAAGTTCACACGGAAAAAAATATATATATATTAATCCCACGTCAAGTCCGCGGAGTTCACGCGTGAAGAGTTTTTCAGAGCATGAAACAGAAGTTCAAGCAACCAAAAAAAAACTGAAATGTAATTTCCACGTGAAGTGCGGTTCACGCGTGAAGAGTTTTTCACAGTGTGAAACAGAAGAGTTTTTCAACGGCATGAAACAGAAGTTCAAGAGGCCAAAAATTAAATAAATTAATCCACATGAATTCCACAGAGTTCACGTGTGAAGAGTTTTTCACGGCATGAAACATAAGTTCACGCAAAAAATACAAATTAAAAAAATCGAAAGGTAATTTCCACGTGAAACCCGGTTCACGCGTGAAGAGTTTTTCACGGCGTGAAACAGAAATTCATTCGAAAAAAATGAAATTTAATCCCACGTGAAGCCCGCGGAGTTCACGCATGAAGAGTTTTTCACGGCATGAAACAGAAGTTGACGCAAAATAATAATAATAATAATAAAATCAAAATTTAATTTCCACGTAAAGTTCAATTCACGCATGAAGAGTTTTTTAAGGCATGAAATAGAAGTTCACACAGTAAAAATAAAAAAATAAAAATAAAATTTAGTCCTACATGAAGTCCGCGGAGTTCACGCGTGGAGTTTTTCACGGCGTGAAACAAAAAATCATACAACCAAAAATAATAATAATTTCCAGGTGAAGTCCAGTTCACGCGTGAAGAGTTTTTCACGGCACGAAACAAAAGTTCACACGGTTTTAAAAAATGAAAATTATTCCCACGTGGAGTTCACGTGTGGAGTTTTTCACGCATGAAACAAAAGTTCACGCGATAAAAAAAATGAATTAATCTCACGTGAGGTCCGCAGAGTTCACGTGTGAAGAGTTTTTCAGAGCATGAAACAAAAGTTCACGTCGAAAAAAAAATGAAATTTAATCCCACGTGAAGTCCGTGGAGTTCACGCGTGAAAAGTTTTTCACGACATGAAATAAAAGTTCACGCAACAAAAAAAAAATCAAAATCAAAATTTAATTTCCACGTGAAGTCTGGTTCACGCATGAAGAGTTTTTCATGACGTGACACATAAGTTCATGTGGTAAAAAATAAATAAAAATAATAAAATTTAATCCCCACATCAAGTCCGCGGAGTTCACGCATGAAGAGTTTTTCACCGTGTGAAATAGAAGTAAGAGCAAAAAAAAATCAAAAATCAAAATTTAATTTCCACGTGAAGTCCGGTTCATGCATGAAGAGTTTTTCAAGGCGTGAAACAGAAGTTCGGTTCATGCATGAAGAGTTTTTCAAGGCGTGAAACAGAAGTTCACGCAGTAAAAAATTAAATAATCTCACGTGAAGTCCGCAGAGTTCACGCGTAAAGAGTTTTACACGACGTGAAACAGAAGTTCACGCAATAATTTAAAAAAAAAGAAAAAAACATAGAAATTTAATTTCCACGTGAAGTCCGCTCCACATGTGAAGAGTTGTCCACGGCGTGAAACATAAGTTCACGTGGCCCAAAAAAAAGTGAAATTTAATCCCACGTGAAGTCCGTGGAGTTCATACATGAGGATTTTTGGACGGCGTGAAACATAAGTTCACGAAAAAAAAATTTAATTTAATTTCCACGTGAAGTCTGTCTAGTTCACGCTTAAAGAGTTTTTCACGACATGAGACAAAAATTCACGCGATAAAAAAAAATAAAATTTAATCACACGTGAAGTCTACAAAGTTCACATATGAAAAGTTTTTCACGGCTTGAAACAAAAGTTCACACGACAAAAAAATAATATTAATAATCACACGTGAAGTCTGTGAAGTTCACGCGTGAAGAGTTTTTCACGGCGTGAAACAATAGTTCAAGCAAAAAAAATATCAAAATTTAATTTTCACATGAAGTCCGATTCACGTGTAGAGTTTTTCACGTAAAACAGAAGTTCACGCAATAAAAAATTAAAAAAATTAAAAATTGAAATTTAATTTCCACGTGAAGTTCGGTTCACACATGATGAGCTTTTCACGACGTGAAATAGAAGTTTATGCAATAAAAAATAATAATAATAATAATAATAATCCCACATGAAGTCCTCGGAGTTTACGCGTAAAGAGTTTTTCACGACGTGAAACAAAAGTTCATGTAAAAAATTAAAAATAAAAAAATAAATTTAAATTCCACGTGGAGTAAGGTTCACAAGTGAAGAGTTTTTCACGGCGTGAAACATATCACGTGATAAAAAATAAAAATTAAAAAAAATAAATCCCACTAGAAGTCTACGGAGTTCACGCGTGAAGAGTTTTTCACAGTGTGAAACAAAAGTTTAAGCACTAAAACAAAAAAAAATCAAAATTTAATTTCCACGTGGAGTCCGGTTCACGCGTAAAGTGTTTTTCACAGCGTGAAATAGAAGTTCACGTGGTTTAAAAAAATGAAATTTAATCTCACAAGTCTGTAGAGTTCACACATGAAAAGTTTTTCCTAGTGTGAAACAAAAGGTCAGGCAACAAAAAAAAATAAAAATTTCATTTCCACGTGAAGTCCGGTTCACGTGTGAAGAATTTTTCGGCGTGAAACATAAGTTCACGCAACCAAAAAAAAAAATTTAAAATGTAATTTCCACGTGAAGTCCGCATCACGCTTTAAGAGTTTTTCACAGCATGAAACAAAAGTTCACGTCAGAAAAAAATGAAATTTAATCCCACGTGAAGTCCGCGGAGTTCACGCTCGCGTGAAGAATTTTTCACGACGTAAAACAAAAGTTTACGTAATAAAAAAAGTTAAAATTTAATTTCCACGTAAAGTCCAGCAGCTCATGCGTGAACTCATGCGTGAAGAGTTTTTCAAGGCATCAAACAGAAGTTTATGCAGTAAATAAAAATAAAAAATAATGTAATTTAATCCCACGTGAAGTGCATGGAGTTGAGGCGTGAAGAGTTTTTCACGGCGTGAAACAAAAGCTCACGCAACAATTTAAAAAAATAAAAAATTTAATTTCCACGTAAAGTCCGGTTCACGCGTGAAGAATTTTTCAATGCGAAACATAAGTTCACTCGACCAAAAATAAAATAAAATTTAATCCCATGTGAAGTCCGCGGAGTTCACGCGTGAAGAGTTTTTCACGAACTGAAACAGAAGTTCACGCAAGAAAAATAAAATAAAATTTAATTTCCACGTGAAGTTTAGTTCACGCGTAAAGAGTTTTTCATGGCATGAAACATAAGTTCACGTAACAACAAAAAAAAAAAAAGAAATTTAATCTCAAGTGAAGTCCGTGGAGTTCATGCATGAAGAATTTTCACGGCGTGAAACAAAAGTTCACGCAACAAAAAATAAAAAAAATATAAATTAAAAAATATCAAAATTTAATTTCCACGTGAACACGTGAAAAGTTTTTCACGGCATGAGACATAAGTTCAGGCGGCAAATAAAAATAAAAAAATTAATCCCGAGTGAAGTCGAGTTCATGTGTGAAGAGTTTTTCACGGCTTGAAACAGAAGTTCAAGCAAAATAATAAACATAATAATAAAGTCAAAATTTAATTTCCATGTGAAGTCCGGTTCACGCCTGAAGAGTTTTTTAAGGCATGAAACAAAAGTTCACGAGATAAAAAAACATTTAAAAATTAACATTTAATCCCATGTGAAGTCCACGGAGTTCACGCGTAAAGAGTTTTTCACGGCATGAAACAAAAAATCACGCAACAAAAATAAAATAAATTTTAATTTCCACGTGAAGAAAAAATAAAAAACAAAAAAAATAACTTTTAATTTTCACGTGAAGTCCACTTCACGCGTGAGGAGTTTTTCACGACATGAAACAAAAGTTCACGAGATATAAAAAATAAAAAATAAAAAAATAAATTTAATCCCATGTGAAGTCCGCGGAGTTCATGCGTAAAGAGTTTTTCGTAGCATGAAACAAAAGTTCACGGGAAAAAAAAATTGAAATCTAATTTCCACGTGAAGTCCGGTTCACGCATGAAGAGTTTTTCACAACGTGAAACAGAAGTACACGCGACCAAAAATAAAAATAAAAAATTAATCCCACGTGAAGTCCGTGGAGTTCACGCGCGAAAAGTTTTTTACAGCGTGAAATAAAAGTTCACGCAAAAAAAAATTTAATTAACTTTCACGTGAAGTCCGATTCACGCATGGAGTTTTTCAACGGCGTGAAACAAAAGTTCATACACTAAAAAAATGAAATTTAATGCCATGTGAAGTCCGTGGAGTTCACGCGTGAAGAGTTTTTCACATCGTGAAATAGAAGTTCAAGAAACAAAATAAAAAAAAATAAAATTTAATTTTCACGTGAAGTCCGGTTCACATGTGAATAGTTTTTCACCACATGAAATGGAAGTTCACGCGGTAAAATAAAAAATAAATAAAATTAAATTTAATCTCGCGTGAAGTTCGCGGAGTTCACACGTGAAGAGTTTTTCAAGGCATGAAACAGAAGTTCACGCAAAATCAAAATCAAAAATAAAAAATAATAATAAAATCAAAAAAAAATTTCCACGAAGAGTTTTTCACTGTGTAAAATAGAAGTTCACGCGGTAAAAATAAAATAAAATAAAATTTAATCCCACGTGAAGTTCAAGGAATTCATACGTGAAGAGTTATTCATGGGGTGAAACAGAAGTTCACGCAACCAAAAAAAATCAAAATTTAATTTCCACCTGAAGTCTAGTTCATGCGTGAAAAGTTTTTCATAGCGTGAAACAGAAGTTCACGAGGTAAAAAATAAATAAATAAAATAAAATAAAATTTAATCCCACGTGAAGTCCTTGGAGTTCAAGCGTGAAGAGTTTTTCACGATGTGAAACAAAAGTTCACGCAAAAAAAAAAAATCGATATTTAATTTCCACATGAAGTCCAGTTCACGTGTGAAAAGTTTTTCACTGCGTGAGATAGAAGTTCACGCGATAAAAAATAAATAAAAATAAAATTTAATCCCATGTTAAGTCCGCATAGTTCATGCTTGAAGAGTTTTTCACCACATGAAACAGAAGTTCATGCAACAAAAAAAAATCAAAAAATCAAAATTTATTTTCCACGTGAAGTCCGGTTTACGCCTAAAAAGTTTTTCACGGTGTGAAATGGAAGTTCGCGCAACAAAAAATAAATTTAAAAAAAATTAATCCCATGTGAAGTCTGTGGAGTTCACGCGTTAAAAAATTTTCACAGCGTGAAACAGAAGTTCACGCCAAAGAAAAAATTTCCACGTGAAGTCCAGTTCACGCGTGGAGTTTTTCACAACGTAAAAAGAAAGTTCACGCGTCAAAAAAATAAAATAAAATAAAATTTAATTCCAAGTGAAGTCCGCGGAGTTCACGCGTGAAGAGTTTTTCACGGTGTGAAACAGAAGTTCATGCAACAAAAAATAAAAAATAAATATCAATATCAATATCAAAATTTATTTTCCACGTGAAGTCCGGTTCACCCTTGAAGAATTTTTCACGGCGTGAAATAGAAGTTCACGCGGTAAAAAAAACAAAAAAATAAAATTTAATCCCACGGAGTTTACGTATAAAGAGTTTTTCACGACGTAAAAAAGAAGTTCACGCAACAAAATAAAAATAAATATGCAAATTTTAATCTCCACGTGAAGTCCAGTTCATATGTGAAGAGTTTTTCACGACGTGAAATAAAAGTTCACGTGACCAAAAATAAAAAAATTAATCCTACGTGAAGTCCGTAGAGTTCACACGTGGAGTTTTTCAGGGCGTGAAACAGAAGTTTCCAAAAAAAAAATTTACAATTTAATTTCCACGTGAAGTTTGATTCACGCCGTTTTTCACCACGTGAAACAAAAGTTTACGTGCCAAAAAAAAATTTAATCCCACGTGAAGTCCGCAGAATTCACTCATGAAGAGTTTTTTACAACGTGAAACAAAAGTTCACGCAACAAAATAAAAAATTAAAAAAATCAAAATTTAATTTCCACGTGAAGTCCCGTTCACACGTGAGAGTTTTTCTCGTAGGGCGTGAAGCAGAAGTTCATGTAGTAAAAAATAAAATAGAATGAAATTTAATCCCACGTGAACTCCGCAAAGTTCACGTGTGAAGAGTTTTTCACGGCGTGAAACAGAAGTTCATGCAAAAATAAAAATTAAAAAAAAATAGAAATTTAATTTCCACGTGAATTCCAATTCACGCGTGAAGAGTTTTTCACATCCTGAAATAGAAGTTCACACAGCAAAAAAGAAAACAAAATTTAATCTCACGTGAAGTCTGCTGAGTTCATATGTGAAGAGTTTTTCACGGCATGAAACAAAAGTTCACGAAAAAATAATAATAATAATAATATAGAAATTTAATTTCCACATAAAATCTGGTTCACACATGAAGAGTTTTTCACGACGTGAAACATAAGTTCACGCAACAAGAAAAAAAAATTAATTCCACGTGAAGTCCGCGGAGTTCATGCTTGAAGAGTTTTTCACGGTGTGAAACAAAAGTTCACGCAATAAAAAATTAAAAAAATATCAAAATTTAATTTCCACGTGAAGTCCAGTTCACGCGTGAAGAGTTTTTCACGGCGTGAAACAAATGTTCACGCAACCAAAAATAATAATAATAATCCCACGTGAAATCTACGGAGTTCACGCATGAGAAGAGTTTTTTACAACGTGAAACAAAAGTTCATGTAAAAAAGAAAAAAATTTAAAATTTAATTTCCACGTGAAGTCCACTTCACGCGTGTGAAGAGTTTTTCACGACGTGAAACATAAGTTCACGCACAACCAAAAAAAACCCAAAAAAATATGAAATTCAATCCCACACGTGAAGTATACGGAGTTCACGTGTTAAGAGTTTTTCATGGCGTGAAACAGAAGTTCATGCAACAAAACAAAAAAAAATGAAATTCAATTTCCACGAGAAGTCAAGTTCACGCGTGAAAAGTTTCTCTCACGGCATGAAACAAAAGTTCACCTGGTTTTTTTTTTTATAATGAAATTAATTTACTCCCACTTGAAGTCCATGGAGTTCATGCATGAAGAGTTTTTCACGGCTTGAAACAGAAGTTCACGCAAAAATAAAAAATAAAAAAATTAAAATTTAATTTCCACGTCAATTACAATTCATGCGTGGAGTTTTTCACGTTGTGAAATAGAAGTTCACGCGGCAAAAAATAAAATAAAATTTAATCCCACATGAAGTCCGCGGAGTTCACACGTGGAGTTTTTCACGACGTGAAACAAAAGTTCATGAAAAAATAAATAAATTTGTAAAATTTAATTTCCATGTAAAGTCTAGTTCATGCGTGAAGAGTTTTTCACGGCGTGAAACATAAGTTCACACAAAAAAATGAAATTTAATCCCACGTGAGGTCTGCGGAGTTCACGCGTGAAGAGTTTTTCATTACGTGAAACAGAAGTTCACATAATAAAAATTTAAAAAAATAAAAAAATAAAAATAAATATCAAAATTTAATTTCCATGTGAAGTCCGGTTCACGCGCGTGAAGAGTTTTTCATGGCGTGAAACAGATGTTCACGCGGCCAAAAAAATAATAATTTTGAAATTTAATCCCATGTGAAGTCCGCAGAGTTCATGCGTGAAGAGTTTTTCACGACGTAGATTAACTGGGGATAGAACTTTAGGCATGATACATGTATTCCACACCTCCTAAAAAATAGAAGCGAGAGGGGCCTTCAACTCATCAACATACTTTATGAAAAGCTCATTGGGGAGCCCATCCCATCCTAGATTTTTCCTTTTAGGCAAATGCTTCAACACAACTTCCACCTCATCCTCAGAAATATCTCTTTCTAATTCATTTGCAGAAACATATGATACCTAGTGACGAACCAAGTGAAACAAAGACTCTCTAGCAATGACATCAAGAGATATGACCTCATGTAAACCCAACAAATAGCGATAAAAGTCCATACACACATCTAGAACACAAGCAGGATCAATAATCAATATTCCTTGTCTATCTTGCGCCCTAACAATATTCTCACATGCATGCTTTTGTTGCAAACAAGCAAAGAACGTATGTCACTAAATCCATTAGGGCATCCATTCGAGCCATAAGCTTATATCTCACATATTGATTCTCATGCAATGCTACAACCTGATGGGATAACCAATCAATAGCTATCTCAATGTCAAGGCCAGAATCATCCTCTTGAACCACCTGGTTTAAATCAACTAGGTGGTTTAAATCAACCAGTAATGATTCTAGATTCCACAACTTCTCCCTAAAATATGATGCATTATGAATCCCATATTGGCAAGCAAGCTTTTGAATATTGAATATACAACACTCCCAAGCTGACACCCCAACAGAGATTACATGGCCTCAAAAGTTTTGTAACACCTACAATATAAACTAATGGAAAGCAATATGCTCCAAGAAAGACCGATTAATCTTAAGAGGGGCCTTTCCCAATAATGGCCTATAAGCATCCACATAATAGCTATGCATCTCCAATACCAAAGGGAAATGATCTGACAAAATGTGATTATATTCCACCTGCATGGACAATATCTCTGGTAGAAACAAATCATGCTGGCAAATATACATTCGGTCCAGATGAGTTCTTGTACCCACATGCTATTAAGAGGAATATGTAAATCCTCTCTCATAGCCATGCCCACATATCTTGTTTCAAAACTTGATTGGCAAACACATTCTAGCTGAGCCTCTCCGGCCCATCCATAATAGAGTGAGATGTAGAAGCATGCTCTGGCAATTCACATACATTAAAATCGTCCAACACAAAGCTAGGCTTAGCGGTGTACAAACACAATAAATCGTCCCATAACTGACAACATTGTGCAATGCCATTAGGTGCATATAGCCCCACAAGCCATAATGTTTCATCCATAAACTCCACTTCCACAACAAGGAACCGCCCTCGGACATCGTGCATAACCAATGATGGCTTAAATTAAGATTTCACTGCAATCATGACCCATGATTGTGTAGTGGGGTGCCCACTATAAAACACGTGAAATTCCTTGTAATTGTATACTTGTCTAGCCATTGAATGTTGCTTATGCTCCACAACACAAAAACATATCCCGTTGACCTTGAAACACAATACGCCACAGCGATAATTCTCGGAACACGGTGAACACCACCTTTTACATCCCAAAGAGCAATCTTCATAATCCATCAGAAACAGAAAGCTAATCAATGAGAGGTACCACCATCGACCCCTCTTTCCTTAAAATATTGCATAGGATCCTCAATGCCTTCTGTCTCCATATATTCCCATACACATCCACTTGTTCCTTCTCACCTTAAGTACGGGCATCACATGTTATGTATCCTGTCTCCACTTGACAGTCTGATACTTCTTGTCCCAGGCTGAGACCATAGCCCCTTTTTTATCAAATAGAAGAGAAAAATTTACTGATTTTCTTTCGTAACTTAAGGTCTCAGATTATACCGGAGAGTGTGATACCCTGCCTTAGTTATCTTTCTCTCAAGTCCATCTTGTGGCACCATGACGAAATGATGAAGAGGCACCATGACTAGCACCCACATTTTGATTACCACTAGAAGTAGCTGTCTAGCAAGTGCCTCTCTTCACCACCACAAGCCAAAGTCTATCTTCTGTATCTACCAAAACTTGTTTACCTTTATCTGCCAAAACTTGTTTACCTTTATCTACCGCTTGCTCACTTTGTTTTACTACTTATTTGCCCTTCTCTATATTTAAACCAGATGGCTAATGTATCCTTATGAGTCGGACCCTAGGACATATTCAGTTGTGGCTGAGCATTTACTTCCTTTGACACTCTAAAATAAAGTGACCCATCTCCCCACAATGGAAGTAATGGCCTGCAAATGATCCCCACTTTAATTCGAAATACAAAGGATCAAATCCATCCATGTATAACCTGAATGTCGAGGTCAGGGCTTCCTAGTATCCCACAGCATCATGCAAACCCCTGTTTTTATTCTTGGACGACATTCTGGGCTCCACCAACACCTGCCCAATAGTACACATGGCCAACAATAACAATTCCCACATAGTTGATGGAAAGTCTACAACCTCCACCCAAATAGGGCATGCCTAGCGCAACATATCTCTATACTCTACCATAGGGCACCAGGGTACAACATGCACCAAATGTACATCTAGAAATAATAGGACTTTTCTGTATAACCAAATCTTGAACTTCTTTGGATGAGAATAGGACCTCATAGAATCCTCTAGGACCATCAGAGATCTTCTCCACAAAATTACCATCTAATAAATAATGTAACCAATTTGTAATCCTGTTAAAGAATGGAATTTGTCTAGTAAATAACAAAATTGCAACCTTGTTATGAAAGGATTCCACTTGTGCCACAAACCGCCATGTTTTCACTCGGGCATCTACCACTTCCTCTATTGGAACCTTGGTAGCTTAACATGATTTGCCATCACATATGGCTGCAAATCGATTAGCTTGTGCAACAAACCGCCATGTTTTCACTCGGGCATCTACCTATTCCTCTATTGGAACCTTGGTAGCCTTAACATGATTTTCCATCACATATGGCTGCAAATCTTATTAGCTTGTGCAACTCGAAAGTCAAAAGCCACCTCATGGTTCTCTTCCTGAGGTGCATCAAGAAGCAAGGCATCCTGAAGCATCCGACTAGCCTCCTTCCCTCCATATTCACCTTCGATCAAGCTCTGCCTTTTAGCCTGATCTTCAGACTCTGACTCTAGCCCTCCACCCTCAAAATTCTCTGCATCTTCTGTTGAAACATGTGCCTCTACAAAATCCATATCTATGGTTCCCTGACTTCCACTGCTCAACATCGAAAATTAATGCTTCCACCAGAAGAAGGAGAAGCGTTACGTTTCAGCCCTGTAAACAAAGACGAGAAGATCCACTGCCCACATGGAAAATTTGTATGCATGAATGGCTCCGAAAGGGGGGTAAAACTCCAACACAATTGCTGGAACTGCTTTTAGGCTCACCCACATAGAAATTAGGGCAAACACAAACATTGTGCAGAGGTTGAAAAATCTGCATGCTTTCACGAATTCTCCACTGCCCGGATGGAAAATATGTCTGCAGCACGAATGGCTTTGAAAGGGGGGGTAAAACCCTTGCATAACTACCACAGCTGGTGGAACCGCTTCAAGCTCTCCCACAATGAAATTAGGGCCAAACATAAACACTGTGCAGGCTAAAAATCTATGCATGACCGTGATCGCATGAAAATATGTTTTTCTAAAAACCTCTCTCTCTCTCTCTCTCTCTCTCTTCTCTCTCTTCTCTCTCCTCTCTCTCTCTCTCTCTCCTCTCTCTCTCTCTCTCTCTCTCATCTCTCTCTCTCTCTCTCTCTCTCTCTCTCAAACATGCATGCATTAAGACATACGCACACATGCCCATTCATAAATTACGATAAGTAAGCTACATAGTGAATGGCATTTAATGAGGTAAAACATTAAAAGAATGCAACACTCTATTATGCTCTCAATGGCTCGTTCAAAGCCACTCACCCAAACAAGTTCTCTAGCTAATAGGTATGCCATTGGAGAAAAGAAACCCCATGTGTGATGGCATCTATGTCATTGTTGGTAGGACCTTTTGACACTAGTTACAATGAATTCAAAGTTGAATTACAGCTATGCCCCAACACTGTAGCTCCAAAAATTAGTCGAAAAAGGGATGCCTTCCTCCATATATGATAGGAAGCATAAGACTTAGGATTAGGACTCCCGTCATTAACCTTATTTGACGAATATTACATCAAATGGGAGTAACGAGGGTGATTTACATGTGTGTTGAGCAACGAACCTAGTTGAGTTGAAAAACTAGTGCCTATGGTCTCCATTAAGCTACCTGATGCAAAACCAAGTGGTGATGAATCTTTCTCTTCTCAACTTTTTCCCTTCCAATCATAGCGTTACTTTAGTAGCTGTTCCATTGCCAAAATCTTCAAGCCAAAGCCTTTGGAAACTATCCAATTCATCAATTTCTAAAAGCACCATGCTACCATTAAAATGTTGGGTCAACTAAGCTAATATACACGGTAAGAGCAAGGTGCACTTGAAACTGGCCCATGTGTGTCTAATGATGCTCATTGTGTGAGTGAGCGAGGTGTGTTTTTTATAGCACTAGAGGAAATGGTAGGCAGCGATGGGGGACTAGGAAACTTGATGAGCAGAGCGACTACTCCTCTCACTCCCCAGCAAGCCCTGAATACTCATGAGTTCTCTTGCACACCCAAGGAGACCTACCATGCTACCATAATGCTCGATCTCAAGGAGAATGCCATAACCTCTCCTCATGCATTTAAAATACTCAACGCCCATGTCCACAAGGTTGACATGACTATAATCACAGAGAAACTCCTTGTTTAATCTAATAAACAACAACGTCATAGAAAACCCTAATCTTGCTCGCTACCTTGCTTCTCCAACTAGCTAGTTTGGCTCCTTGTTTAATCTAATAAACAACTACTTCATAGAAAACCCTAATCTTGCTCGCTACCTTGCTTCTCCTACTAGCTAGTTTGGCTGCTCGGCGACCAAGCGCATCGCCCTACTTCTCTCTCTTTGTGTCACCCAAAGGCAAGCCCTGCTCTCCTCTACACCTCACTACACAAACGGCCAAGGCACATGGCATTGTCTCTTCTCCCTGCTCTCTCTGCTAGTGGCTCAAGACACAAGCCCTACTTCAACTCTCTTTACATATTGGCTACTCCCAAGGGCAAGGTCCACTTCTTCTATTCACTCCCTCTTCTTCAGGTGGATCTAACTAGAGCAAGTGGAGGAGATAGAAGATGTCAGCTATACAAGGGTAAGCCTGACTTCTTCTAATCACTCCCTTTGTAAGCAACTAAGGTGCGCAAGGTGCAGAGGGAGGGTTCTCTCCCTCTAGACATGAGACATGAGGTGATTCATGCACGCGATTCACTCTCTACATACAGGTGATCCAGGTGCCACATCATCAAAAATCGTGATCCAAGATACCCGATCATGTGACTACACTTTCCTGACAATTTGACTTTCTAGAAGATCCAACCTCTTTGATCCCTAATTCTTTTCCTCAAATCGTGATTCAACCTCACCGATCTCTCATCTTGAATTTGACAAACCTTGGATCGTGGGGTGATTCGACTCCTAGATGGTCCCACTTTCTAGACGCTTCGATTTCTTTGATCATCATTGATCTTGGATTATGGTGATCCGCGACTCCTGGATGATCTCACTTTCCAAAAACGATCCCACTTTTTTTAGACGATTCAAACTCTTTGATTGCCAATCTTGGATTGTTGGTGATCCCTAGACAATAAAGACAATTCATTATCCTTCATCACGTCGATTACGAGATCTGACCTCACCAATGTCTCATCTTGATTCGTCAATCTCACTTCTACGATCATGATTTGACCTCTTCAATTCCACCCTCCTATCCTTGCCTTTAAATCGTCCAATTTGACCTTACAAATTGCCAGGCACCTCAAATCATCCGATCAGTCTGACTTAAGGATAAGGCAATCAAACTCTTGCGATCACCAACTCAAACCTCTTTTCTTTCAAAAAAATATGATTCTTGAAATATTTTTGAGTTTTTATGTTTTTTAACATTTCTAGTGGTTAAGGTAGTGACTTTATACAATTGTGTGGGGAGGCTATGCTACATATGTACTCATTTTATGAGTTAGGGTTATGACACTTACCGTGCATGCACTCGAGCAAGGGTGGAGAGTCGCTTGCCCATCCATGATGAAAGCCTAAATGCCACCACCACGATCAGCTTGGCTGGTGCGCTTATCTAAACTTTGGCCTCCCAGGTAGTGAGTTGATTTTGCGATGTCGTGCACATAGGTGTTACGAGGTCGTGGTGATCCCTTTAAGCCTTGGGATTACTCGACTGTGCCACAAAAGTGTGTGCATGGTTCTCTTTGGGGTTCGGGACCATGGGTGGCTCTTCTTTAATGGAAACAAGGATAGATAAGGCCACTATACATGGGCAAGGTGTTGCTTGTTGCTACTCGGGGTCCATGGGCTCTTCTAGCTTTTTTGAAGGTGGTGTCAGCATAATCCTCGAGGTGGAAGCCACTACTCTCCATTCTTGCTTAAGCTTTAAAGTTGACATTAGAGGCATGGCTTTGGGTCCACACCCACTTGGATTTAGGGTGCGTTTTCCCCCACACTATTCCATTGGTGGCTTTTCCTAGTCTATTAACTACTAAACCCCATCATTTTACTACTTATTGGAAGTTGCCTTGGTCGCTTACACCACTCCTTCTATTACTTTTTCAATGATGATTTTTTCACTTGAAGTTGCTAGTTCTTCCACAATCCTTACATCAACCTAGCTTTGTTTTTCATCGACACCCTCAATGGATTTATTGCTCTCCTTCAAGATCATGATATCTGACTACTCCAACCCTTGGAGGAAAGTTTGCAACACATCTTGAAGCATGTTTGGTAACATATTAAATCTTACTTCTTGTTGTTGCAAAAGACAACTTTATTTATGTTGCCAATTTATCTTCTCTTTATTTCTTTCCTACTCCTACTGGTCCTGATGTAATAACATCTTTAGCTTCTTGATTTCTTGCATTCTCTATAGGTGTTTCTTTAGATCTTTATTTCCTTAACTATGATTATCTTTATCTCCTAAGTGGTCCTGCCAATTATCTTTTTCATTATGTTTAGTCTGGTGATAGTGCTCCTAGATTTATCTTAGTTTCTTGCATTCTTTGTAGGTGTTTAGATTTGTCTAGATAGTGCTCCTTTATTTCTTTGTTTGTTTAGATTTGTCTAGATAGTGTTCCTAGATTTGTCTAGATAGTGGTCCTAGAGTTGTTTTTTCGATTTTTGTTTACTTGTTTCTTACATTCTTTGTAGGTGTTTCTTTAGATCTTTGTTTCCTACCTCAGTGTTTCTTTGGATCTTTGTTTCCTCAGTGGTCCTACCAGTTATCTTTTTCCATTATGTTTAGTCTTTCGATAGTGCCTTTACATCTTTTTTTATCTTTATCTCCTCAGTAGTCTTGCCAGTTATCTTTTTCCATTATGTTTAGCCTTCCAATACTGCTCCTAGATTTTTCTTTGTAGACTTATTGTTTGGTCATGGTAGCTTCTAACTTCTTACAATAGTTTGCCTTTTTCTCCTTGGGGTACATTGATGTATAAAATTTATGTTCTTTCCACCAGTAGGTGAGTAAGTACTTGTGACTACTCATAAAGTAAATGCTACTATAGTCATCCAATAGGAATGAAATATGGAAATCTAGGTATAAATGGGCCTAAAGGATCATATGGGGGCAGATGTACCTTCAAGGGAATCATGGCAATGGGTTTTACCATTGACCAGGATTTCACCCACCATGGCCCTCCCCATCTAGTGTACTTAAAAGGATGTCGATGGTGGCGAGGCTGTAGTGCATATAAAATTTACATTCTTTCTACCATTCTTTCTACCAACAGGTGAGTACGTAGGTACTTGTGGCTACTCATAAAGTAGTTGCTACAATAGTAGTCAGCCAATTGAAATGAATAATGACAATCTAGGTGTCAATGGGCCTAAAGGATTAGATGGGCAAGAAACCCCCTATTTCTTCTTTCACACCTATTTTGAAAAAACAACTGGTTCTCATGCCATGAGGATCTCAAGATCATCACCAAAGTTTCAAGAGGAATCCAAAAAACAAGGCTTATTAACATTCAAGGTAATGACTAGCTCATCAACAACTCTTAAAATCCTGATTTTCATGCCATCATAAAACATATGATTTTTACGCATGTGTTAATTCTTACTTGTTGTTGCCAAACACTCTTGGAGAGTGGGGAATCACCATATGTATTCCGTCAAGCCATTATGGGCGCCCATCTAAGTAGTAAATATGGACATTGTTGCTTCATAGCTTGATTATACATACTTTTGGTGTGCCTACCTTTGCTCTTTGATGTAGAATGTTAGTGGCAGCATATGTTAATCCCACAATGGGTTAGCACGTATGGATAGAACCATAGGTGGTTAAACGATCATTTTTGTTATTACATTACTTTACTGCCTCACCTATTAAAATTACATTACCTCCTCCTCCTCTTCCACTCATTAACCTCTCAAAGAGTGGTATCTCCTTCGGGGATCCTAATATCCACATTATGAGTATCCTCCTCACATTATCCACATTATGATCTAAACATTCGTATCACCCTCACATTATCCACATTATAATCTAAACATACATAGTATGATCTAACCTCGCATTATTTTGGCAACCAAAATGTGAACTAATGCCTATGCCCCAATGCCATATCCACACTCATGCCCCTATACTTTTACCCATCGTAACCCACACCTATTTATAGTATGATCTAAATGTTTCACCGCGGGTACCCTCCTCACATTATTTTGGCAACTAGAGTATGGAGTAATGCCCATGCCCCAATGCCATATCCACACCCATGCCCCTATACTTTTACCAACCATAACCCACACCTATCCTCACACCTTCTTAGGCAACATGATTAACCTTGGATATGGCTTAGGATATCAATGGAAATAGGGAGGGGGTAGCCATAGAGGTTACACACAGTAGTTGCACTTTATGAGATTCGAGGGATATTTCAATGCCTCTTCCATGAGGGATTTGGTCCTAGTCTAAAATCTTGACTTCCTTAGTCGTCTCACTGCCTAGGAATTTACATTATGGAGCTTAGTAAGCACTAAGAGTCACTCTTTAAATGAGAAATGCCTAGGCATAAACTGCTAAGTTTTTACTAAATTTTTGGGATATGGAGGGCATGATAATCTTGGCTGAACACACAAGGTGTGTTGATTTTGAGCATGTATATGGAGCAAGCCCGTTTGCTTCATATGTTAGTCCAAGGGCCTACCAAGATGTTTAGAACCTCGGTTAGTAGGCATTGGATGTTCTAATCCTCAAGTTAGTAGGCATTGGA
Organism: Cibotium barometz; assembly: GCF_041138505.1. Taxonomy (NCBI): domain Eukaryota; kingdom Viridiplantae; phylum Streptophyta; class Polypodiopsida; order Cyatheales; family Cibotiaceae; genus Cibotium; species Cibotium barometz. The sequence continues at coordinate 14,434,184 of NC_141054.1, read as the reverse complement.
TGTTCTAATCCTCAAGTAGGGCCCACGGTATATTAGGACCTCCAGCAAAGTCTGTTGGTTGTTTTGGATCTCAAGTAGGACCATATAGAGATTTGTATAAGGCCCATAGAGGTGGTCATTTCTTATTTTCATGCCATGAAAATCTTGTGTTTTCACATGTTATCCCAAAACAACAAATTTTATACTTCTAAAGCTAATCATTACATTCAATGCCTTCCCAATCAGGTACAGATATATCAACCGTAAAATATTATGCATAACAAGTTACAAAAAACTTATAGTTTCACATACGTGATTTATGTAAACTGCATTTTTCATGCCACAAAAACAACATGGTTTTCTGGTTTGATTTTTGTGTTTTTTCCTACCTAATGCAATGTAAAATGCATTTTAAAAAAAACATAACTTTCAAAACTTTAGTCCATAAGTTCAGAGCTTCTACAAGGGTTTTTGGAGTAGCTCTCACTCTTGTTTACCTAGGCTAAGTAATCCCTCAACTTAACACAATGAAATCCACACCTTTTGTGTAAGGAAATCATGCAAATGGTTAAGAAAACCAAGGTTTTAACCCTTTCAAAACTTGCAAATTCAAATTACTAAGACCTAATGCAAACCAAGAATGAAAATAAAAAAATAAATATATCAAGGCTCTAATACCGGTGCCTTTCAGAGTGTGACCTCTTAATCAACACCAAGAAAAATTGGGTAGTCCCAATATCTTGGAATAGATCAGATTTGGAGCTAAGCACTAAGGCTAATCCTTGGTAGCACTGCTCTATATGTTTATTAATGGTTTATCAATCTTATCAAATCATTATTATTGAAACTTTGCTAAAGAGTCGTAAACGTAACTTCTCGTGTGGGTGCGCCAGCCCATCATTTGGAGATTGTCACTCCATTAACATAATGGAGAGTTTCATATAGCCATTAAGGTGTAGAGGAAAATCTTGACCTACCCTGATAAAGGCGAGACAAAGGACTCCTAAAATAAGAGGCGGAAAGAGATGTAAAACTCATGCAAGAGAGAGCCTACTACCATTCCCAACCAAGCAGCAATACAAGGGAGTAGAGAGAAGAGGGAAGGGAGCTCATACAAATTATCTTATATATAATTGGCTAGTTTTGGTATTGGTTAGCCATGACTTAAAAAAATACTCCATGACTATTTCTAACCTAAGCAACTATATATGTGAAGTCATAGATTTCCCCTATTTAGTGTTAAGTACATAGTAAGGCTGCATTCTGGACCTCCATAACACCTTCTTACAGAAGATAACTTCTAGTAAGATGGTGAAGCACATCTTACAAAAGTAAGACAAGTGAGACCATGCTAACCAGAGTGGTTAACAACTATGTGCTTTACAAAACAAGGTTGATGACATTACAAAACAGTAATGGGTGCTTTTTAAAAGGTTTTTCATATGTATTACAAAAAATGTTAACCATGGTTGTTAACACCGCTCCTTAAATTTATGTCTCTTTCATATAAAACATGCTAACTTTCATCTACACTATTGTGTTTGTATTTTCTTTTTTCCCTTTATGTGTGTATGGCTATATTTGTGTGAGTTTTCATGTGTGTGTGTGTGTGTGCGCGCGCACACATGCATATTGTGTGTATATGCCTTTTGTGTGTGTGTGTGTGTGTGTGTGTGTGTGTGTGTGTGCACGCATTGTGCATGTGCATGTGTGTGTGTGCATATATGTGTATGTGTGTGTGTGTGTGTGTGTGTGTGTGTGTGTGTGTGTGTGTGTGTGTGTGTGTGTGTGTGTGTGTGTGTGTGTGTGTGCACATACATGCATATGTTCATGTGCTTGTGCGTGTGTGATAAATAGAACATATTAACATAAGAAACATAATATATAGCATGTAGGTTGCGTTTATTTGCACACATTTAAAGAAAGTTGAGCTATGGGTCATAATTCATGAAATTGAAAATTTCAATTTGAATATGTAATAATTTAAATTTATTTCATAAAAGAGAAATTGAGCAAATTCCACCCCCCCTCCTATGGTGTTGGATGCATATTATCATTATGTAATAAGTTTCTACATGTGAATAGTTCATGAGCACTTCGTACATTTTATATTGAAGTTTGAAAACTTGACTGAGAGGAAGTGGAGTAAAGTCAAAACTCATATGATACTTCAACATATGTGTATATTCATCAAGAAATACATACATTAACATATGTGTATAACATCAAGAAATACATACATTAACATATGTGTATATCATTAAGAAATACATATAATGTAAATATACCTAGTCACTACCTCCATAAAGATGGCTAGCATCATTCGCATCCCAGGAATATCATAAGTAGAAGCTAGCTAGGTGTCTATTACCATCAACCCTTAACAATATGGCTAGGTATCTATTAGTGTCACCCTTACAACCATATGGCTAGCATCGTTCTTATCCCTGTCAATAAGCTGGCTAGCTATCTATTACCATCACTCTCAATGATATTATACTTTGTTTCCTACATATGCACTATGCACAAAGAGACAATTAATGATGATACATTCTTTATTATTCGTAATATTAACATGTGTATATCATTAAGAAATACATATAATGTAATATAGCTAGTCACTACCTCCATAAAGATGGCTAGCATCATTCGCATCCCCATGAATATCACAAGTAGAAGCTAGCTAGGTGTCTATTACCATCACCCTTAACGATATGGCTAGGTATCTATTAGTGTCACCGTTACAACCATATGGCTAGCATCGTTCTTATCCCCATCAATAAGCTGGCTAGCTATCTATTACCATCACATTCAATGATACTATACTTTGTTTCCTACATATGCACTTATGCACAAAGAGACAATTAATGATGATACATTATTTATTATTCGTAAAATATTGAAACAAAAGAGAATATTGTATTGATTCAAATGCATGGCTACATTACAAGATGAAATTCATACTCAGATAGTTACCACCACATCTATAAGGTCACATCCTTTCACTTGCCATGTCATGTAATTTCTTTATATATGTCAAGTTTATCTCGAAAGGTATAAATAATATTCCTCTATCCAAGTTTATTATGCACAAATGATACACACCATAAGCATACAAATGATACACATGTAGCTTAGAAATGATCCATGTTTTCTCAAAGTAAAGGTTGCTTACATGCCTAATTAAAATTAGTCGCGTATGCACTCAAGTGATATATATTGTGATATCTTATGTAACATGTAAATATATTTGTAGTATTATATACTATAATCCATGATTATGAATAATATTTAGTAATCTCTAATTTGTAGAATCTAGTAAAACAATCAAACCATTGCAAAAAGAGTTCTCACTTGAAATTTTGATAACTTACTACAATAAAGTGAATCATAATCTATCTTAAGGAAGCAATTTACTACGTATCAATTTCTTTTCTTTTATCTCGTTTTTGTTGATAGAATGGCTTCTTTTGTATAAATTTCCTATTTACTTATGGTAAATATCCATCTTATATACAAGATCCTTGCAAGGCCAAAGAGATTACAAAAATATAGCTATATTACACTCATGTATCATGTATACCTAATAAGCTTTCTTACCTTTCTTACCTTTCTTACCTCCAACCAACTTGTGCTAAAGGTGAGGCCCTACCCCTTGAGGAGTTATCCAAATTTTGATTATACAAATCAAATTCTATAATTTAACATATCACACGTGATATTTAAATTTTAGTAACTAGTATTTAAACCCATGCTACACATATTTAAGTACTTTTTAATAGAATTGTTTAATTATTCTTTGAGAGAAATAATTTGAGACATTTAAATAGTTAATGAGAGGCTTATTTTTTACGTGGGTAAAGAATACTTTACACTACATTATCATTTAATTTGATCCATTTAATGAATAGTTAATGAGAGGCTTATTTTTGACATGGGTAAGGAATATTTTACACTACATTATTATTTGGTTATGTTTTACTTGAGCAAAGCAAGCTATCAGGTCTTGCAAGATCATAAAGAAAATTCAATTCTTCATGTATTTCAAAATATGGGCCACCAAGGTCTCGATGTTGGCTGGATAAAATTGATGATAAAGTTTGCCTAAGAAATTTAGGTTCTCAAATGTAGTAACAAAGCTCAATATGGTGTGTTTACAATGGAAAGAAAATGTTCAGCAATGTTTTTGTGATCTAGCTCAAAGAAGAAGTTTGGACGACCAAATAAGATGAGATACTTTATGCTTATTTATTAGGCTTTATTATGGGCTATAGGGGTGATTATCAAGAGTGTTCTCAACAAAGACATAAGAATTGCAAATATCTTATTTCTATATCTTAAAGAATCACACTAGTCATCGATATTCAAAAAGAAAAAATATCTTAAAATTTTGAATTGAGGAGATTTTTATTTCAAAAAATTGGGTCAAGTTAACACAGATGATACTTATAGATAAAGTGTTTTATTAAAAATTTATTTCTTGAAGTGTGATAGGTATAAATACATTAACGTAATTGGTTTTAATTGTTCATAACCTATATGTGGCACATGAATTGGTTTACATAGGATGCACCATGCTACTCTTGGTAATGTTTTTAATATCCACATGATTTAAAAGTTATGACTGTTCATAGCCTATATGTGGCAAGTGAATTGATTTGCAAGATGCACCATGCTACTCTTGGTAATCTTTCTAATATCCACATGATTCAAAAACTAAGATTTTGCATAGCCTATATGTGGCAAAAGTGAATTAATTTGCATAGGATGCACCATGCTAGTGTTGGTGATATTTCTAATATCCACATGATTGAAAAGCTATGAAGATGATGCATTGATGGTCATTAGTTTTCCCAATACAAATAGTACTACTTACATCTTCTCAATGGGCGGCTTTCTCTTTTCTCATGCTTGAATAATGTCGTAAACTACTAAACAAAATTGTGCCTGGATGCAAAACCCATGATTCTAGTTAAGAGCAACATCTAGGGTATCAACGAGTTAAGGTATTATTTTACACTAATTTCCAAAAATAAATGCATAGTTAAAGGCACTACAGGAAAATTATGTGTCACTGGTGCCTATACTAGGACCAGAATATTATAGGCAAAATGCTTTGGATGCCGATATAAGTGTCGGTACATATGCGCCAGTATAGATGTTAATATAACCATTGGTATACATGCTAGAAAAATTTAGTTACCGACGATGATATCGATAGCTATACTGATGCTTATACGTTCGCTTAAACTGATGAATATACCAGTGGGCATACCGGTGCCTATATCGACGCTCTGTTATGATTTTTTTTTTAGCATAATGATGTAGCTCTGCAAATTGCACCATTATGCCTATTTTTATTAATATTTATACAGTTGTGTGAAAAGATGACAAAAAAAGTGACAATTTGCATTACGGAAACAAAAACAGTTACATAATTCCATATTTACATGACGGTGTTCTTCCAACACCATATATTTTCCAAAATGGCAAGCCTACTAATTAAAATGTCAAGACTACATACAAGTAGGTAGGATGTAAACTTAGCAACGCACTACTTGCCAAGCTGCAGCATATCAACATTTATTTGGCGCTCCCCAATTGATGGGGCATGCCCTCCTCCGACTCCAGTTGCTCAAGGAGCGCCTATGTGCCATACTTGTAACTCTCCTCCTATGTAAATAGAGGACGACCTACCATGGTCTCTTGTATGAACAAGCTTGAAAAAAGTCAAAATCCTATACCTAACATACATCATAGACAAACAATATACAAAGATATATAAAAAAAACTTACAAAGTACTTGTGGAAGGACTCATGGCCGCCACTACCAAGATGAGACGAGCCCACACTATCCATACGAGACTCCGGAGTTGCCTTTTGCTAGTTGTATTGATCAACGTGTCCCTATACTCTGCTTGAATCATCTAGCACTCCTTGTCCATCAAGCCAAACAAGTTTTTGCTTCCCATTCTTCAAAGCATCCCTCACCTTGGATCTACGTGATGCTGTGGTTTTAACCATGACATGGTTAATCCATTAGTTTGGGACTACTTCACCTGCACGACTGTACTCGCTTTTAATTTGTGAGATATTAAAGTTCTTCTTGTCTCGGTCTAGGGAATCCCACTTCTTCATAACCTCTTGTGCAAATTGAACCTTCAAGAGTTGGCAAATACTCCCTTTCATTTCCCTCCCTACATCATCTTGCACCACCGCACCATTACGTACATGATAGACTTTCCCACCCTGGGGGAGAGGACTATAAGGACTCCAAGGTGTGTGTGGTGTACTAAATGTGTGGAGGAGATGGGTGGGCATGATGTGGAGGGGTTAACCCATCTGTGCCACCACTCCCACCAAAACAACCACCCCCACTCACTACCATGTCTATGTGTAGACGAGCGACGAGAAGATGTTCACCATCAGACGATGTTTGGGTATGATGGCATGGGGAAGAGGGGGATTTTCCAAGGCTTCTTGAGCACTAGGAGACTTGAAAATGGCACACTCCTAGTGCTCGAGAGAGGCCTAGGAAAATTCTGCTCTTCCCCATGACATTGTACCAAAACATCATCCGATGGTGATAACAAAACTTTGCAAGCATGTGGGGGAAGTCCATCCTATATAATTGCAAAGTTTGGTCATTATCAGACAGTTTTTTATATTGCAAGTAGTGCCTAGTGTACATTTTTAAAGTCTCCTAGTGTTCAAAAGGCCTTGGAAAATCCCACTCTTCCCCACGTAATCGTACCCAAACATCATCCGATGGTGACCAAACTTTGCAAGCATGTGTCCCTCCCCCTACTTGCTTGCAAAGTTTGGTCACTATCGGATGATGTTTGATATGTCAAGTAGCACCCAACAATGTGCATTTTTTCAAGTTTCCTAGTTCTTGGAAAATCCTACTCTTCCCCGTGCCATTGTACCCAAACATCGTCTTATTGCGACCACACTTGTGGCAGGGGATCCCCCCACATGCTTGCAAGTTTTGGTCTATCGGATGATGTTGTATATGACAAGTAGCGCCTCAATATGCATTTTTCAAGTCTCCTAGTGCTCGAGAAGCCTTGGAAAATCCCACTCTTCCCCATGCCATCGTACCCAAACATCGTTCAATGGTGACTACCTTCTCTTTCCGATGCTGGTATGTTTCGACACTGATACCGGCACCTGTACTGATGCCCGATGTTTACAAATGGTTTTGAATTTGAACCTTTATAAATTGATTTACCACCCCTTGACATTTGAAATTCAATTTCCCATTGGTGGACCGACAGACTTGGTCTTGCCCAATATAAGAGACCTCAATGAGTCTAAACAAAAACATTCCAACAAACGTGTGCACAACATGGTGGACATGGAGTGACAAAACATTGGTGTGTTGGCGTCCGAAAACTTTGGTGATGGGACTGAGCCAAAAACCACTGGTGTACTGGCGCCTGAAAATGATGGCCACATGGAGCCACGAAACAATGATAACATGGCTACCATGGATTCCCAAAACACTGGTGTGGCACCCAAAGAGACGTCTGTCAATCTTTAGGAGAGATGCATGTGCCCGTGCACACGTTGTAAGTATCAAATAATTTGAAATGATAAATTTGTAACAACCATGTATGCCTGTATGGTATATATCCGATGGAACATCTATAAAATCTACATTTTTACTCCCATGAGGACCCTAGTACTACTTGTGCAAGGCCCCCATCAAAAGCCATTCTATAAACTCTATTTATATACTTCAAGGATGTGTATGAAGAATATTGAAAAAATCAAGGGGCTTGGGGCATCAAATCCTTAAGAGGCCACAAAAATGTGAAAATATAAAAGTCTTCAAAGATAGTCTTGTAATTTATTAAAGCACCTTCTTGCCCAAGGTCATGATTAGCACATATGAGATGTTACTTGTCCATTTGAGGTTTCCAAGCACTCTTTTTCAACCAAAAAATATATCAATGATCAAAGGAAATGTAAGCAAGGTATTTTGATACATTTTTCTCAAATGATTAGCAAATATTAATGATTAGAGAGAGAGAGAGAGAGAGAGAGAGAGAGAGAGAGAGAAAGAAAGAAAAAAAGAAAACTATACTAACGTCCTTTAGAGGCCACATCTGACCTATAGGACTAATCAGATACATCCATGTGATTACATTCCGCTTCGGGGGCAATAAAATGAAAATAGAGATAAAACTAAAAATAGTTCAAATTCCCTACATGACCGTAGGAGAATCCTAGACAACATGAAGGATTTCTCTAGCAGCTACTCTTCATTACTACCATGTTTGGTTGTCCTGAAATCTACAATAACAGCTCTACCTCTACGGTAGACTGCCCATTTTCCTTGTTTCCTTGCTTCGTATACTTTATTGAGTTCTTGTTTCCTGTTTTTTAGTTGTGTGGCTGTGAGTTCATCCGCCATCCACACCTTTGTTCCCTTAAGCGACCTTGTTTGCTTCATGACTTTAACTTTGTCTTTCATATCTGCGTACCTTAAAACCACATGTTTTCCTTTGATTGCCAGTGAGGGATCTCTAATGTCGATGAAAGGGATAGCTCTGCACAGCTTTCTTTGTAGAATCTCGCATTCCGGGACATAAGTATCATTCGCAATCTCCTCGTCCTCCAATACCTCCACCTGTTCCCAACCCTTTGACAAACCACCCACCCTAATTTCTTTTGCAATCCATTGCTGCTCGTTCTCTTCATTTATCTGTGATATTACTTCTTTTAATAAGAATTTCTTTAGGCTGTGGATCAAGTAAATTTACCTGTGTGATTTCCTCCCTGTTTTCTTTTTTGTGTTGTTGTTCCTTAATCTGTTTCTCTAGGGTTGAAAGATGTTGTTTTGTCTGATGTAGTTCATTTTGCAAGGCTGAATTTGTTTGCTGAAGATGTTGAATCATGCTCAGGAGGTACCGCTCCCATGGTGATGATTTTTCATTGGGTTTGGTAGGAGGGGAGATAAGGGTTTCGAAGAAGGTTTTCTTGCTGGCCATGTCAAACTGTTGGACTGTTTGAGAGGTTGCTCTTCCCCCATGAGGTGCAAGCCCTTACCTGCTTGGAGGTGGGTTACAACCCTACCCTACAACTAAGGTGCGCAGGTGGGCAATAGGTGCACAGGTGCGTATGTGAGTAGCAAGAGAGATGGGCAACGGGAAAGAGAGAGAGAGAGAGAGAGGGAGAGTTATGTTGCTGCCTTAGGGGCCTGAGCAAGGGCAGGTGGGAAACGGGGGGCGGCACGACCAGAAGCGGAGAGAGAGAGAGAGAGAAAGAGAGAGAGAGAGAGAGAGGGCGACGGAAGCGAACAGGGGCGGGTGGGAAAGGGGGGCAGCACGAGCAGAAGCGAAGAGAGGGAGAGAGGTCAGCGAATAGAAGGCGACGGGCAGAAGCGAAGAGAGAGAGAGAGAGAGAGAGAGGAGAGAGAGAGAGAGAGAGAGAGAGAGAGAGAGAGAGAGAGAGAGAGAGAGAGAGAGGGAGGGTGGGGAAATGGGTGTAGAGAGAAAAGCGAAGAGAGAGAGGGCGGATGGGGAAACGGGGGCGCAGAGAGAAGCGAAGCGAACAGCAGAGAAGCGAAGCGAGAGAGGGAGGCACGACCATAAGCGGAGAGAGAGAGAGAGAGAGAGAGAGAGAGAGAGAGAGAGAGAGAGAGAGAGAGAGAGAGAGAGAGAGAGAGAGAGAGAGGGCGACAGAAGCGAACAGGGGCGGGTGGGAAAGGGGGGTGGCACGAGCAGAAGCGAAGAGAGGGAGAGAGGTCAGCGAACAGAAGGAGAGAGAGAGAGAGAGAGAGAGAGAGAGAGAGAGAGAGAGAGAGAGAGAGAGAGAGAGAGAGAGAGAGAGGCGGGTGGGGAAATGGGCGTAGAGAGAAAAGCGAAGAGAGAGAGGGCGGGTGGGGAAACGAGAGAGAGAGAGAGAGAGAGAGAGAGAGAGAGAGAGAGAGAGAGAGAGAGGGGGGGGGGATTCTTGACTTCACGTTTAGAGTCAATGGGAGAAATCAATTGGTGCTTAATTGTACTTCTAGACTCTCATCACAATGAGTGCAAGTTATTGTACCACCTAGTTTAGGTGAGATGGCATTTGAGGTCATCACAATGAGTGTAAGTTATTGTATCACCTAGTTTAGGTAATATAGCATTTGAGGTCATTCAAACGACTAAGGTGAGTGGGTGAAAGTTTCCCAATAATTGTCCCTTTGAAAACATATGTGAATAGTTCTTTACTACTAAACCTAGCCCAAAGAAACATGGTGACTAGGTTTGGCAAACCCTTTTTTAATCATTTATATGTAGGTACATTTGTAAATCAAATTGATGTAAACATTATATATAATAAAGTAACAAGGTATGTAGGATGTGTTACCCATATAAATATTAATTAGAATATATACCTTAATAATCTAGTAATGTTGATCATGGGCTTTAGAAAAAAAGCTTTGAGGATCAATTGTACATGGAAGAATAAGAGATGAGAAGCTAAATAAGAACTAAGTATAAGAGTGTGTTCATGGGATTTGTGTAAGTTTTGCTAGATTTAGTGAAAATGTGAATCTTATACACAAAGAGTATTTTTATTTTCTTGTCTTTATGAGCACTTTTTACTATGTACATCCATGACTTTTTGGCAATTTATAAAATTTGTATGTAAATCGTCTTTAGGCCATAGTTTTTGTTTATAATAATATTCCAAAATCCCCCCTCAAATGATACTTAGTTTCCTGGGGTGGCTACCATTCAGGTAATTTTCACCATATTGGGTGGTCATGCTTATGTTTTGGGCATACCAAAGTATACACTTTTTAATATTTATGGGAGTTGTTAATGGATCAACTATGCATGGCAACAAAAGTTTTTCTATACCCTAATCAAGAATTTTAGATACCTCTTTAATATTATTATGCAATAAATTAGATTTTTTTCAAATAGAGCCTTAAATCCCAAGCTTCAATACCCTAATCAAGAATTTTAGATACCTCTTGGAGATTGATTTTTTTAAATGGAGACTTGAATCCAAAGTTCAATTTATAAAATTAGGACTTTCATACTACCCACCTCTTTTACGAGGTGTTTTTTAAGCATCACCCTCTATATATCAAAGACTAAGTTGGCTATCTTGCTTGATATTAATGACATCCTTAAGTTTTGTTTTGCAAGTTAACATATGTTGAAATAATCTACTCTGTCATGATATAATGGCACTAAATTCTTTGAAGGAACCTACAAATTTGATTGAAGGAACCTACAAATATGATAATGGGGAACCATTTATTAGGTTTCACTACACACATGTGCATGAATGTAAAAAATGTGTTGAGTTAAATTTTTTATTTATATTTAATAAATATATACCGATGATGACATTCTCAATAGTGTGTTATCCTCATTACTATATCTTCTATTTATCTTATAAATGATATAAGACATTCTTTCAATTTGAGTGAACATAGTTATTCGTAGGTTGGTATGAATAGGTGAGGTTACTTGTGTACCCCTTGTGATGATGAGGTGATGATTTGGGGTAGATCTTTCATGCAGGGACTAGATTTCAACTCTCAAAGTTATTTCTTTGAGTTCTTTATTAAACATACACACATAATTTAAGATAAAAATACCAACATAATTTAAGATAAAAATACCATCAGATGCTTTGTTTAATTGAGTGTACAAGATAGAATCATGTATCTTGGATGAATATTGTCTATAATTTTTTTTCATGTATCTCATATGACTAACTATAGTCTTATTAAACCAACTCACACAATTATAACTTAGAAGGGTGATTTCTTGTGTCAATATTTCTTTCATCACTTTAATGTGTACATCTCTATTATTTTACATTTATGTTCATACTTTCCAATGTCTAATTTTGTAAGGAGTACAAACATTGGTTGTCCAAAGAGATCACTTCATGGGGTGATGCACATAAAACTTTTGGTCACTTTGATACACATTTTATCTCCTATTGCACCAACTTCTTATGGGTTATTCTTGCTTTGGGTGGTAGGGTTAATGGTTCTAGACATAAATAGGAGCTCTCCTTTAAGTATTTAGCTTCACTTTTATAAATAGGAGCTCTCCTTTAAGTATTTAGCTTCACTTTTATGAATAAAAATTTATATCTTTACATTCACCTCTAGGTAGATATAATTATAAGCTCTAAAAGAAATATCAGCTCTCCTTTGGGTCTCTTTAACTTCGCCTCCTTTCAGTCTTTAGCTTCACCTCTAGGTATTTTTAAAAAAAATGCTTTGAGTCTTTAGCTTCACCTATATGAATAAAAAATTAAATCCTTAGATTCACCTCTACATAAACATGCCTATCATTGGTTTTTTCCACAAATGGTTTGTAGACCCTTATTAGTTTTGGGCCTAGTTCTCATATTATAAGTTTTGGACTTCATTAATCCTAATTTTCTTTAATCATCTTTACTTTAATCCTATAGGCTAGATATTGATTTTAGTGTACATCATTTATCCCCAACCTTTTAGTTCTAGCTGCATTTGCCTAGTTTCTCCAAATTTTCATTGAGTTCAGCTTTTCCACAAGGGCCCTTTCATCCACCATCATACTCCATATTCTTTTATCATGATTTAACCAATTATTGATTGATTTTGTTAAAAATGTGGTGCCAAATGTGGTACCATATGTGTGTGTGTGTCATGTCTATGTCAATTTCCTTATATTTTATATGTGGGTAGCAACCTTAGGATATGGGAAATGATGTATGGTTGGGTGTATGTGAGAACCATATGTATGGGTTCAATGAATGCGTGGGGGGAAAGACACGTGTAGCATTTATGTGGATGATGGCAAGTAGCATGTGGACAAGGCATTTGGACCAAAAAGGAAATCTTATCTCTTTGTTATATATGTAAAGGCCACATGTGGATGTAATATGGCGTTGCATGTCATTATCTCTAATGCAAGTTGTGATCATGTGATTAGTACCTCTCCCTCTCTTAATTATAGTAATTAGTGTTAATTTCTTGATTAAATATGGCATTTCTCATGTTTGAACCACCACAGCTTCCGTTTAGCACTCTTTTGCACATGAATACTATGATTCTCAGCGCGGTATCAGAGCCTATCATCTAACCTTCATCCACATTGACCCTTACTGTATTTATCTTAATTAGTCAAATTATCCACTTGAAGGATTCTATGGTGGCCAAGAGCAGTCTCTAGTGGAGGATCACATCGAAGCCCTACATAAAAGCATTAAGAAAGCCCTCCTAGGAGGGTCAAGAGAAACCTCTGTGTGCATTGGCCCATGAGAGGAATTAGCCTCAATCTCAAAGAAATGTGCACGGGATGGCCTATAAACAATCGCTTGAAAATTTGGGGGAGAATGCTACTACGCTTAACTCAATTGAAGATGATCTAATTGCATTGAGATCCAGGGGTTTTGGATAGCTGTGAACCCACATGTGAGTTCAAAAATTGAAGATATGTAGTAGCTATTTGTGAGATCTCATCTGTATGCTCCCATTTCCTTGAGCTTTAATTAGTGTAATTAATCATTTTCTAATAATCTTAATTATAAGCTTAAATTACAAAATAAGCTCTTTTAATGCTCTAAAGCCCAATACATTATTGCTTGAGCACAACCCCCTTGTATGATGCTTATTTCTTCAATGTTATGTGGTGGTAAGAGAGGCAATGGATGTAATGAGATTGTATGCCACACAAATCCATCTATGTTATGTGTTGATTCAATGCCACTTTCAACATACCATTATGATGATGGGATGCTATGTCAAGGCATTTTGAAGATGCCAAGCTGTGCCAAGTGGATAGATGTCAGTCTATGCTATGTCAAGGAAATGTATGGCACCTAATACCATGTACAATGCAATGTTTTTTCTGATGAGCCATGTATTTTTCAAGAAATTCTTTATGCCATGATGTAAACCATGTATGTAAGCCATGAATGTTCATGGGCCATGATGATGTATGGCCTCATGAGGATGATGGAGCCACATGAAGACCAAGATGAAGCGGCTTGTGTGAAAACAAATGTGAATGGAGCTCAAGATAAGGTCAAGATGGAGCTCAACATGAACATGAAGACCATGAAGCCAATGATGGCTATGTTCAACCATGTTATGTGATGACATGTATGTTTATGTTCTCATGTATGTCATGTTATGTGTATGGTCACCCCATTATGAGGCATAGTGTCTAATGTCCCCATATATGATCTCAATATTTATGTTAATGTCTACGAGATTATGTCTATGTTAACCTTGGGATTGGGCAGCACTTGGTCAAGATGTGCCTATATGTGTGTGCATGTGACGATGCTATGTTCATCTCCATGATGTTATATCATGTTGATGTAATCACCTCTAGCCCATCGATGATGTAGGATAAGTGATTTATATGTGTCTCCATCAATGGGGGGAAAAGAATGTCATGTTATGTATGTGTGTCCTACTCTTGGGATGAGACCCATTTGGGCACCAAAGGGGGTGTTAAAAATGTGGTGCGTATGTGTGTGTGTGTGTGTGTCATGTCTATGTCGATTTCCTTATGTTCTATGTGTGGGTAGCAACCTTAGGATATGGGAAATGATGTATGGTTGGGTGTATGTGAGAACCATGTGTATGGGTTCAATGAATGTGGGGCAAAAGGCATGCGTAGTATTTATGTGGATGATGACAAGTAGCATGTGGAACAAAAAGGAGATCTTATCTCTTTGTTGTATATGTAAAAGCCACATGTGGATGTAAGATGGAGTTTCATGTCATTATCTCTAATGCAAGTTGTGATCGTGTGATTAGTACCTCTCCCTATCTTAATCATAAGAATTAATGTTAACTTGTTTCATTAACTATGGCATTTCTCATGTTCGAACCACCATAGCTTCTGTTTAGCACACTCTTGCACATGAATACTATGATTCTTAACAAATTTTCAACAAGGGTGAAACAAATGGCAAAGTCAATGTCTTACTAAGGGTAAATACCCTCTCACTATTTTCAGAAGGTTTTCAATATGGTGGTAAGTCGATATAACCAAGGGTATGCTTGCTAATGTGTGTAAGGAAAATATTAAATTAAACAAAGAGGATTGCTAGAGAAGCACAAGCAAGCAATCATTTAAAGAAGGATTGAACTCCTTATGAGAAGGATTGGACTCCTTATGAGAAGAATTCCAATCATTTAAAGAAGGATTGAACTCCTTATGAGAAGAATTCCATCTTTATATGTTTCTCTAATTTTAGTTTGGAAGATTTGCAATAGATAATGCATGTTACAGTGAAGAGTGCAAATCACAATATATTGCAATTCGTAACCATAATGTAATTTGTTAGGTGTGTAGTGTGAATGGTGAGAGTAAGAAATAATTGGATTAGATGTATCAATCTCAAATCCAAAAACCTATAAAAGGTACAAAACTCAAGAAAGCCTAGTAATAAGCCAATTTTTTTGGCACTCCTTTGGTGACAATAGGAAGAGGGAGGAATGTTACGATTGGCCTCCTTTAGTCCTTGCATAGTACCACCATAATATCATTATATTGCAGGTATCCCCTAATGATGAGAAAATGGGGGAGGAGGGGGGGGGGGGGGATGATAGTTGCTAGACTCTTCCTTGACCAATTACCCAAATTTTGATGTTATTGTTAAGAAAACCACTATCATTATGGAGATAAGTCCATGAGAGACTTGAAAATTCTTACAAAGTGACTAAAGTAAAACACACAAGGAATCTGTAAGTTCAGGTAATCTCAACATAAGGGTAAAACCCACAATAAATTACTAAGTACACATGTTATTACATAGTTAAACATCCTAACATAGGTGTAAAACACAAAAGGAATTACTAAGTATAGAAGATTCATCTAAGAAGCACACTCTTTTTAACTAAATAGATTTTGTTCACTTAACACTAATATCTATAAGAGAAGTTATCTTTGTATTGCAATAAAAGGATCGTTTAGATCTTACAAGTCAATTGATGGTAGGACCTCTAGACAACATAACAAAGAAAATAAACATGGATTGACACCAATTTGTATACTATTTAATCTCTTACTTGACTTGGTTTGAAAGAAAGTGTTATAGACTTCATCATAGGAGGACCAAGTCCAAACACTTGACCGTAGCCAAGAACACACGATTACACTTGTTTTTAGACATGAGGGTGTGCAAAACTTCATGCAGCAATTCAAAACCACATGCTCAGTGGTACTGGATGGGCACAAGGAATAGGTTACAAGAAGTAGTATTTGCAGTTTGCTTAACTAGTGCTACAACTAATTGGTATTATACTTGCCAGAAACATTAAGAGCATGGGATAAAGAACGGAGGAGGCTAGATAATGGTATGGGAGGGTAAGGTTACAGTACCATGCTTTAAAAAATTCAACAATCTAATATCTGGAATCAATCAATTTTGGAGTTAAAGAAACGACAAGGCGTAAGATAACAACAATTCAACAATCTAAGCTTTGGAACCATGGAGCGAAAGAATGACAGGGCATAAGATAACATTGCTAGAGTGCGCGACGGCATTAATTTGTGTTCGACTGATGAGAATCCTAAAGACAAATGTATCATGATAAAAGACAAGTATCCACCAAGACTTGTTGTACAAAACGAATTACTTTTGGCAAAATTAATTCAATAAAAGTGGAGAACATCATTGGGAACACGATGACAACATGGAAGATGAAAGGGGCAATCACATTTTTGTGTATACAATTGCTTAATTTTCCCCAAGAATGCCGTGGCTGTGTGGAAAACTATTCGGAGAAGATCAAACATGGGGGGAATAGGAGATCTCTACATGAATCGTCTATTGGGGACACACCACATCTAATGTTGCTCCCTTATAGTCATGTACTTCTCTCAATTTGTTATTTAAAGGAGGAGGGGAAAAAAAGAAAGAAAAGGTAGATTGTTTTGTAATTATTCATTTGTAATTATTAAAACCTAAGCCATGAAGAATAATGAAAATAGGCAAGAATACATTTGTACTTACCCTAAGCCCTCCAAGTAGTTTGCTACACATGATCTAGAGTTTACTGTGGGACTTAGTGAGACACAATCTCCTTAAGTTGATGAGAAATGAATCCCAAACAACCACGAGCCTCCCACCGTGAAACTTTACTGTGGGGGCTAAGCCCATCGGTTGATTGTAAGGTGTAAAATCGCAAATTATAATGGACTGTGTGAATCGATAGAGAACATTAGGGTCCACTGGTGTCTAGCTAATTGATGGATGCTGCTTGTAAAGCGAGCCTCAAGTCACATACACATGAGCTAAGTGTGTAAATGATTGGACATATACTTAGGAGGGTTGCACTCATCAATCTTGCAGATCATGTGTAGAGAACTACTTGGAGGGCTTAGGGTCATTGCACTTGCTTGTTGGGCGAGGGGTGAGCTCCAATGGTACATACACATGATGGCGAGAGGAGCAATCCCATGATATAAATTTGGGTTGAGCTTAAGCTCATCTCGCTTATCACTTGTTTTTAAAAAAACTCCTTAAGACGCAAACCATCTTGTCAATGTGTTTTTGTTTTGTACCTGGCTTTCATCCCTTTGTTGCTTCTCCTACATGCCTTCTACGTGCCTCTCCCTGCCTCCCTCCCTCCTTCCCTCCCTCCCTGCCTTCCTGGACACCCAATACGCATTGCTTAATGCACACCTTTATGATCTTTAATGCACACATTTAGTGTTTGTGCCCCCATGCCCTGATCAGTCAGTGTTAGCTTTTCCCACAAAAGCATGCAAATCAGTAGCTCCCTCTGATCATCGCTTTCAAGGCGCCAAAACAATGGCCAGTCTCACTAGGGTTTGCAGACGAAAAGACCATTATTTTCAGGCACCCTAGCCTTAGTTTGCCAAGCTTTCGACGACGCATCAATGGAGGAACCTGCAGGACGCTGCTTCGAATACAGGAGAAGGCCTAAAAGGCCACCAGAATGCAGACTTGGTTGCCTTGGCTGCTCGCACTACAAAGCAGTAGCAGCTAAACAAGAGGAGGAGAAGGCTGCTATGGATGGCTTTTCGGATGATGATGATCATCATTTCAAAAAGGAAAGGTCACTGGATGACATTTACAGAAATGGCCCGTCGATGCATGTTGAATCCGAATCCGAAGAGGAGATGGAAAGGACACCCTATGATGACTTGGTCTGTAAGATCTGCAGGAAAGGCGACGCTGACCCGGAAATGCTCATCTGCGACAGCTGCGACAAGGGCTTCCACATGTACTGCCTCTGTCCCATGCTCATCAAGGTTCCCAAAGGCAAATGGTTCTGCCCGTTCTGCTCCAAAAAAGACAGAGTTGCAGGTCCAGGTTCTTTCTGGCCTTGCGCTGCAAATTATAGTTGTAAAAACAAAACAATGTTAAAGAGGATTAAGAGAGTGTGTGTGTGTGAGAGAGAGAGAGAGAGAGAGAGAGAGAGAGAGAGAGAGAGAATAAATACTAATAACCAAAGGATCTATCTGACCAAAAGTGTACAATCCATCCATGAAGTAACTTTATCATGGAATAGAGATAAAGCAGTCTAGCTTAAAAAAATAGAACATTCATGGGCATAGTGAGAAAAACTGCCCAGTTTAAGGAAAGGGAGGACTCAGCATCTCAAGTACATTCCCTTTATCTGGCTGATAGAACGAAAAAAAGAAAGAAAGATACATTAAGAGTCTACTAAAGACCCAATGGGCCTATGAGCCCAAAGTGATACAATAATGTCCATGGCATATCTCATCATGGAATGGAAAATAAAACAGAAAGAAAACATAAACATAGCTATCTCACTTGGGTGATACAACTGTCCATGGAAACTCATCATGGAAACATGAGAGCAGCATCAGCTCCACTCTCCAAAATATGTGTGTGTGTGTGTGTGTGTGAGAGAGAGAGAGAGAGAGAGAGAGAGAGAGAGAGAGAGTTATATTAACGTCTTGCAAAAGACACAAGGGTCTATTAAACCAAGATTATACATCAAAAGTGTATCCAGCATCCGCATGGGCATGAAAACATGTTAAAAGAAAAAACAATCAATCGACTAATTGATAATAGAAGCTGAAAATGGTTTGACTATAAAAGCTAGATATAAGGGTGGCATGAACCAAACACATGTGGCTCCGTGAGAGAAGACTTATAGATACCCATGTAGCATCTCCTCCTTGGCCTCTGCAATAAGCTGAGTCTTGGGTCATGAGCGGGCTGTGGTGTTGTATTACATCTCCCTATGATCGTGGCTACCTATCTTTATGCATTTGTGTGAGGTTAGGCCTCTGACATCATGGCAACATCTTCACTAGCTATGACATGTGGACATGGTGAAAAGTATCTGGAGGGGGCACACCCGTATGTTGTGTGTGTGTGAGAGAGAGAGAGAGAGAGGTTTTATTAAACTCTAACAAAAGACCACAAGGGTCTAAATGTTATATTATTAAAATCATTCATCATGCACACAATTCTTGTAGCAAAACAATTAAAATATATTGTAAACATGTGCATGACACCGAAGGGGGACACTGCCTAACAATGAATAAGGTTAGGGACAAAAAAGCATAATTAGATATCCGTATTGCTAGATGCAAATATGATTTTTGTCACAAACCTACATGCGAACATGAGGAAGCAAATAACGTTTTACAACAAGATAGAAACAAACTAACAAATGACCTCAATGGTTAAAGAGACTCAATCACTTGATATTATCATGCACAATAGCATGAAAGAACCGCTAGTTGAGAATGCAAAGAAAAAATGTGCCACAATATTTCCACACTATTGCAACTTAGAAAATAGAACCCTAAGATAAATGCTTACAAATGAAGAAGGCTAACTAGTAGAGAAGTGTGAGAGAGGAAATCATTTCAAAATGTGATTTGTGAAAACCATCAAGTATGTCGAGCAGCACAAAAAGTTCAACATAGTTCATGAAATAAAAAAGTTACGACATCGATGGATAGTATAGGACGTTATTCTATTTTGATTGTAATATTATAGAAAGAGGCATTGATGGATAGTATAGGAAGTTATTTTATTTTGATTATAATATTATAGAAAAAGGCATCGATGGATAGTATAGGAAGTTATTTTATTTTGATTGTAATATGATAGAAAGAGGCTCGCAGTGACAAGAAACATTTCATGTGTTTCATTGTTTCGAAGATCTTGCTTTGTAGGTCTTCGTTTCAAGTTTAAATGGTAAGGATTGGCAACAAAACTCTCCAAAATATCTACATCAAGTTAGCATTGCTCGCTTTACTTGAGGTGTGCAAAGCTTAGGGGGTAGGCTGAGAGCTATTGGGGTAGTATCAATAGGCAAAGAAAGCCTTCTTTGATTTGGGTAAAACTTGTGTTTCGGAGGAAGCATTTTGTTTGTTTCATGCAAGAAACATTTTGGAGGTTTTCATGTGACTGATTTAGGAAAAAGTTGCTCATTGAAATTGTAACAAATAGTAGAGACTAGTGCCTATGAGTACCAAAATGAATATTTTTATGTGTACATGAGAAACATTTTTTTACATCCAACAAAAGACCCCAAGGATGTCTCAAACAAAGATGGGGAGACTCAATAACTTGAAGCATGCCAAATGGCCGATAAGAAACTATTCAAATGTGAGTACTTAGTGAAGTTTAGAAGCAAGCAACAAGACCCTACAAACACTCAATGGTTTCTCTACAATAAAGAGGCATGTGTGTATGCAACATGTATGCAAGAGACTCAATCTTTACCTTACAATGATTACAAAGACGTTGCTTGTGTACTCTAGTGATGAGGGTCTCCAAGCTAGGGAGTGGGGGTGGGGCATGGTGAAAGCGCATTCTATTAGTGGCATAGTCGCAAGAAACGTTTCGAGGTTTTTTGGGTTTTGTTCGAAAGGTTTCGTCCCTTGGCTAAGAAACCGCGAGGTTTCTAATAATCAATAATTTCATAACGTATAAATACTTAAAGTACTTATAGTAGCCATCTAAAACATAGTGTAATGATGAAAAAATGGTGTCTTCTCACACATCTTGGGGAACCATCCTTATTTTGATGAGGCATTATGGTAATTTTGCTTGATTAGATGCCACAAGTGGTTCAATCAAGGACTCTTAAGAAATTGAAGAAGAGAAGGTAGAAATTGGGAAAGATTTATAACATTGAAGGATGGTGTATGAATAAAAAGGGGAAAGAAGAGAGGAGAAGAAGAGAAAAGGAGAAGAAGAGCAAGGGAGAAGAAGAGCAAGGGAGAAGAAGAGGAGAGAAGAAGAGAAAGGAGAAGAAGAGGAGAGAAGAAGAGAATGAAGGAAGGAGGAGTCGAGGTGAAAGAAGTAGCAGAAGATGGAAAAGGGAAGGAGGGAGGTCGGAAAAGATGAGGGAAGGAAGATGATGAGGAGGATATGAAAGAAAAACAAAAATAAAAAAATCCCATAAAAATTGGTGGGGAAAAAAAACCAAGCTTGAAGTTTGGATGAAACAGCCATATTGGAGAGGTTTTGAGGTTTTTTAAAACCGTTTTGAAGTTTCGAAAGCTAGACAGGTTTTTTTGTTACTATGATTAGCGGGCTTGTTTGGACTATAATGGTCCATGTTTTTGGGGTGGAGGGAGTGAGAAAAATGAAGGAGAGTGAATCTTTAGAAAGTCGGGATATCATATTAGAGAAAATAGCATAATGTGTGTGTAGAATATTGTAGTTGGAGGTGCCTTGAACATTGAAGCTTTAGCTAGGATTGCCATGTAGCTATAGCAGTTGGATCATGGATCATGGATCTGTTTGAGAATCTCATCATGTCTTGAATATGACTTTGATTAGCATAGTGGAATTCAGTTGAGCTTCCAAAAATTATCAAGCAATTTACATATTCACAAACTGCATCTTTAGCCAAGTCACATTATGCTTCTATATCCCACTATAGATTCCTTTGTTCTCTTCTATGAAATTGAGTCCAATTTAAGGCAAATTCCATGGGTGGAAATATATTTTGTTTCACAATAAATGCAATATCAAGGGGTGATGGTAGGTTTGTTTAAGTACTTGCTATCTGCATGAAAAGTGATTCGCCCATATTACATCGTGGTTAAAGCTGAAGGTTTTGATAATTTATGTGGAGAATGCTGGATTTTTGATCAATTCTCCTTGCAATGAAATGCCTTTACCAATTCTTGAATACCAACCTCGTGGAGCTTGCTTCAATCACCATATAGCTTGCACTATGGCTTACTTTTTATGCTAGTATACATATACTTCCTCTTTAAGGTATCTAGTCCATACTATGCATGATGGAGTTGATGGTTATTGTCTTGTGGATGACTACCATGAGGTTATAAATTGCACATATTATAAGGTGAATTTGGGCATGTTCTTGCATTCATCTAGATATATATACATCCATTGAGAATGGGCTTTTGACATTATGTTGCAAATCATTTACTTATAAAACATACACCAATTTGAATTCCACCATAAATTTAGGAGACACTTAGAGAATAGGAGAAGATAATTTCTTGATTGTTTTACAACCCCATCAAGGAAGCCCATAAGCGAATCAAACCATAATGGTGCTCCCAAGTCAAATAGAGATAGGAGACTACCTAGCATGTATGAATAATGAAAAATAACAAATGGGAGGTAGTACAAGTACCACAAGCAAAAATTCATAGGTTACAAATGAGTTCGTAAGATGCAATACAATAATGATGGCATCATGGAGCCTTACAAGTCAACTAGTGGAAAGGGTTCCTCACAAATCACTACAAGGAAACTTTTGCTTGTGTAGCTAAGATGAGTATCATTAGCATGGCCAGTGGCAAAGGGTTTCTCACAAATGATAGATATTACCTAGATAAATACTTTTTCTATATATCCAAGATGAGTGTCATTGCCATGGTCATAAATTGGCTACTTATTCCAAATGGAATATTAATCAACATGATGCAAATGTTATCTTTTTAAATATAAGGAGGTCTACTTTGAGAAGTAACTAGACTTAACAAAAGGGAACAAGAGCATCTTACTCTTGTGTGGGTTTAAACAAGCTTTTAGGGCTTGCATTGATGTGTACTTTCATAGTATGGACTTTCATGAGTGTCCTTATCACAAGAATGACGAAGGCTTTGTTGTTGTGTTCTTTATTAATGTGCTTATCCTCACATGAAGTAGCAAGGAAATGATTAAGGGTATATAAGATCTTGTTATAGGACCTTTGGTACATGCAGATTTGAATATTCCACAAATTGACAATAAAGGAAATAAATCATAGACACCATAGCATAACTCAAGAGCATAAAATCAGAGAACACAAGATTGGGTGCAATCCTCCTCTCGACGTGTGTGGCTCCACTCCCACACGTGGTATTTAAATTATATTTCATAAATTTAGCCCTTGGAGTCATAAATAGCGTAGTTTTTTCAAAATTGGGCTTTTACAAAATTGAACCATAGTCCAATGCTTCTAAAGTATCTCATAAAAAATAAACCTTGCCCGAATGGGCCAAACCATACAAAATTAACATAATTAATCGGATTCACTCACAATGTCTTCACATAAATAATTGGATTCACTCACAATGTCTTTGCATCATGCGTCGCACGTATTCACAGAGTTGATCGGATTCACTCATAATCAAACTCACATCACACGTCTCACACGTATTACCGTTGATCGGATTCACTCACAATCAAATTAGCTTGGACACGTCTCACGCGTGTTACCGTTGATCGGATTCACTCACAATCAACTTGACCCAAGATATTCTTTTCACTTGTTTGGTCACCCAACAATTAATAAATTAATTACCGTAACATCTCTCTTGCTTGGGTTGCAACTGTCCTCAGTTGTATATTTAAATTTGAGCAAGTAAAAAGAGTCAGGATAGAGTATCCGTCTCGCAAATAGAATCCTTTTCAATACTTAATTGTGATAAGTTATCCATCACAGATAAATATCATTAAAAGTATCCATCACGGACATCAAAAAGAGTATTTTTCATGAGCACTAGCACGAATGTGTATCATAGATAACTCATCCACCTTCTTTTGAAGTTGAAAAGAAAATAATTTGTAGAAAGTTTTTAGTTGAAATATATTTATAGATATGTTAAGCTCTATGGGTTCATTGTGAAATGACAATAAGTGATATATTCTTCAGTGATCAATCGAAAAACTTATGTGCATCATTGTTATTTCACTTAAGTCTTAATAGCAAATTGTCTAATATGTATTTTCTTCCGCGTTTAGAAAGTACATATCAGTCATTGAAACTATTATGATGAATAATTTGAATTTAACTAAGTACTATTCTTTGTCTATTTAGGAAATTAATAAACATACTCTAAAGTAATTTTTCTCCTCTTGCTTGGCAAAAAGGTCACCTATTCTAAATTTGTTTTCATATTGAACAATGTATAAGAATGAGTTTTAGGCTTACCTTGTTAGTTGTAGAAGTCATGATTTGGAGTATCCTCTTGATTTGTTTGGTAGCCGTTGTCTTCGTCTTCAATCACGTTTACGGCCGCAACTCGATTCTGTGTCTTCTCTGGGCACTCATATGCATAATGTCCTTTGTCACATCTGCAGCATGTAATCACACGAGGTTTTTACTCTCCATTGTTATTCTTCTTTGACAATTTGGTCTTCTTTCCATTCGCTTGTGTACCATTGTCCCTTGTTGCTTCACCTTTACGTTGAAATTTCTCAAAAGGTTTGAAAAGAGGGTTAGATTGAGGAAACTGAGGAATGTAAGAATCCGCCACTGTGGTGTTCTTGAAATATCCATTTTTCTTCTCACAGTTTGTCACTAAAGAAATGGCGTTGCTAAGAGAATGAGGATGGAACATGTTCACTTCCGCTCTAATGACTGACTTTAATCCGGCTATGAACTTCCGCTTTTGTTCCTTCGATCACACTCTCTCAATGGCTTGAAATTGGATAAGTATTTACCAAAATTTATCCATATACATCTGCATAGTTTTTTTATCAAGTTGGCGTAACATATCCATTGTTGATGCGCCCTAGCTTTGTGTTGAGGTGGAAGAAAATTTTGTTTGATGAGCTTTGGAAATTCCTTCGAAGTCTTTGGTCTACTTGGTCCTTGCTTGATGGCATTCCACCATAGAGATGCACTCTCAACCAAATGGTTGGTAGCACATTTGACTTTGTCCTTCTCAGAAAAATTTTTCCCAAAAAAATAGTCGTCAAGTTAACTAAGCCATGATAATACGATCTTTGGTTCCTTCTTACTATCAAAATTCTGAAAAGTGAAAGCTTTGTGGCTAATCTTTCTTTCCTTCTTCCTTGCCTGTACTTGAAGAGTAGCCTGTATTGTCTTGCGTATGCGATGCTCCTTAGAATCTGAAGAAACGGATCTGGAAGACGATCTTCTTCTTTTCTTGCGTGCAATTCTTCTCTCAAGTTCTTCTCTTTGATTACGCTCACTGACGAGTTGAGCTTGAACTGCATTTAATTGATCTTGGATAGTTGGTGGTAGAGGATAGGTTACCATTGTAGAAGAACCAAGTAAAATAATATGGAAGTGCGAAAATAAGATAGAAAAATAACAAGCTTATTTGACTCCGTGTATTCGAAAGAAGGCTTGTTGAAGCGCTCGAAGTAGATGGCATCCAACGAGAAATAAAAAATAATAATCTAATTATCGCCTTGATTCCGAAAATTTAGAAAGAAATTCTGGGACGCTTGATTTTTCACCTCGAACAATTTGCGAAAATTTTGTTATGAGTTCTTTTTTTTTCATAAAATCTGAAAATTTTGCTATTGAGATTTGGTGTCCACAAACTGCACAAACTGAGATTTTTTTGATGCCCACAAATTGAGATTTTTGCTGATATGTAAAAGTGTTACTTTAAGCTTTTATATTAAGCTTTTAAAATAATTAAAGCTTTTAAAACTAAGCTTTAATCAAAGCTTTGAAGGAAAGGTCTTATCATGAATCATCAAAGAGGTCTTAAATTGGGTTAAGCAGCATGAGGAGCTAATGTGCTAAATGAGACATTAACATATGTAAAGAGAGTGTTTGAATAAGGGTTTGAAGATAAGAGAATGGCAATGACACAAAATGCTCAATTGAGGAGGCTTCATTCATTGATTTGAAAGGGAGAGGAGGGCTCCTTTTATAGGTGGAGAATCACCCTCTCTATATGAAGGCCCACTTTTATTTTCCACTCACTAGCCTATCTACCATACCAAAGTATTTATCAAGCATACTTGTGGCATTTACAATGTGTGCACCCTAAATCAAGTAAAACCATTATATTTGAAGATAGAATGCTGTTAACAGGGTAGCCGCCGCATCACCACGCCGTTATTCCATTGTAGGTGCCACAATCTTCTTGGACAAGCTTCCACCTTATTACCATTGAGAAACCATCAAAATATGTACAAAATTGAAAATGAAAGATATCAATTTTTCATGTCACAGCACCACTACTATTCTCCCTTACATTGAAGGAAGAATGGCAATAGTGCCATTCTCATGACCTCCCATCACCTTGAAAGTGGAGAATAGCACCACTACCATTCCCTTACATTCAAGGAAGAATGACAGTGGTGCCAATATCTGGACCTCTCCCATCACCTTCGTAGACATGATGGTATTTACCTTAAAATTCCAAGGATCATGACTACCCGTATATACCGAGGGTATAACTGCAGCTCTTTATTGGCAGTATATACGAGTAAATCTAAGACTTGAAATTATAAGCAAAAATGCTAAGAAGCTGCTGACGGCTCTACAGATAGCGCATTAGAGAATCCGCCATTAGCGTGTAGGGAAGAAAAAAAAGTAAGAGTAGAAGCCCGACGTCGTCGAATTGTTGGGAAAGTAGAGAAGGAAATAATAATAAAGAAAATAAAAATTTGGCTTTTTAATTCTCCTAGGCTGTGCTTTAGCGATTAGTAATTGAAGAAGAGAAAATAGAAAATTGGAAGTCGTCTACATCGTCCATTATACATCTCTGACATGCTCACTGGTTCAGCAAACTTGCTATGAAGCTCAGTCACCCTTTCCTTGCCGATTTCATCCGTACAGACGGATTCACAAGGGGCCAAAGAATTCAGAAAACCACTTTTTCATAAAGAGGGTGGATTTGCAGAGTGGTTTTCCACCCTTCTTTGTCCTTTGGTCAATAACCACCTGTAATTTTCTTGTTCTTTGGATAAAGAATTGTAACTTTTTATATCTTAGTGCCTCTTCTTCAATTTTTGAGTTGACCTTGATGTAAGTATCCTTTGCAAGCTTTTTGGCAGATCCTTCACTTCCCGTGCAAGTATTTTGAATTTGTAGAAAAGTCTTCAAATTTGAACCAAGCAAATAACCCTTGAGAAAAAATCAATTTCTTTATTTTTCTTCAAGTCTCCATGACCCAAATTCAACACTTGAATTTGGCGTCCTCTGATACCACTGTTACAAGACCTTTGGTACATGGAGCTTTGAATATTCCACAAATTGACAATAAAGGAAATAAACCATAGACACCATAGTATAACTCGAGCATAAAATCAGAGAACATAAGATTGGGTGCAATCCTCTCCCTCGACGTGTGCGGCTCCACTCCCACACGATATTTAAATCATATTTCATAAATTTAGCCCTTGAAGCCATAAATAGCATAGCTTTTCTAAAATTGGGCTTTTATAAAATTGAACCATAGTCCAATGCTTTTAAAGTATCTCATAAAAAATAAACCTTGCTCAACATATGTACAGTGGGCCAAACCATACAAAATTAATTATTTTGCACACATGTGCACGGCTAGATAATTTTGTCTAATGTCCACCTTCATTGTCCCGAACTTATGATCAATACTCAAAGACAGTGTCACGTGCATCCCTCACTTGGATGCCACGTAGACATATCTGTACAGAAGGTGCAGGACCTGGGGTGGAAAATTGGTCTCATGTGAGCCCAGTTTGGGACGAGTTAGCCAGGGTTCCACTCCGGTCATCCGAGGTCAGGTGTGCATTGTCCTGCACATGAATCAGTGCCAGTCTGCCCTGAGAGTCTTCCTCTAGAATGATGTCAGTGGTTTTGTGTATTTGGTATGACATTGGATGCCAAACCGCTGTTTAGACAAGTAGGATTTGCATGTAGAATAGGGGGCTAAGCCTAAGTGGACATGGGGAGGTTTAGAACCACCCCAAGGGTCCAGGAGGGCCCCATGATGTGCCACTTGCCCTAGCCTTGGGCTAGGCAGGCTGTCGGCCAGCCCAAGGGGCCTGGCCAGGCAACCGACAGGGCCTATGGGCTAGCCCAGCCAGGCGGCCAGGCCAAAGGACTGCCCAGCAGCCAGTTGGCCAGTGCCCAGTGCCCAGGGGTTGCCCAGCAGCCTGCACAGGCCTGGACAGCAGCCCACAGGGCGGTCGGACCAGGCCAGATTCATGCGCAAGTGGCCAGATAGACTTGGTGTGAACACAAAAAATAGCATTTAATGCTAGATAAACAGGTCGTGGAGGGAAATATAGCCAGGCGACCAGCATAAGTTGGGGGTATAAATACCCAGGGCATATTTCAATTCATTCATCTCATATTTCACCAAGTGCTGAAGCTACTCAAGGGGCCAGGACAGCCAAGGAGGAGTTAACGCAAGGGTGGATTCTGAAGGTCAAGGACAAAGGATTATCCTCAGCTAAAGAAGGTTCAGGTTCAGTCTTTTATTTTCAGTTTTGCATCATTCTAATAAAAGCAAATACACCATTTATGGTGGGGGCTCTATAGAGGGTATTAGGAACCCAATACTGTGTCCTCTTCTCCCTTCCTCTCTCTCTCTCTCTCTCTCTCTCTCTCTCTCTCTCTCTCTCTATTTTTTTGCACATCTACATTTAGTTTTGTGCGTTAATTTCGTCGCGACAAGTGTGCTGATTTCTGAGCATTGAAGTTACCGATCTCCCCTGAAGCTTTCGCATGTTACGCTCATAAGCCACTTGCAGGCTAAACGAGCAATCAGGAAAGGCGCACATTGTGCGATGATCCACATCTAGACTGCCCAGACGGTGGCCAGTGCTTCCAAGAAGTATTTGGCTCTCCATGAAAAGTTCTAGAAGATTTTTCTTCGGAACAGTCTCCCTTTCTAGCTCCCCCTGTCCAGACCGGAGGACCACAAGATCGATCTCTTCCCAGACTCGGAACCCCCGAGTAAGTTTCCATATCGTCTTTCCAAGGCAATGGAATCGGAGTTAGACCATCAACTCCAAGAATTGTTGCAATCTAGCTTCATCCGCCCCAGCGTGTCACCATTTGCAGCACCGATCCTGTTTGTCAAGAAGAAAGATGGGTCTTCTCGTTTGTGTCGATTATCGTGCACTCAATAAGCTGACTATCAAGAGTAGATTCTCGATGCCTCGAATAGATTATATTCTTGAGAGGTTGAATGGAGCTAAGATGTTCTCGAAACTCGATTTGAAGAGTGGGTACCACCAGGTGAGGATTGTTGAGGGGGACATCCCCAAGACAGCCTTCCGTATGGAATGGGCCCACTATGAATTTTTGGTCATGCCTTTTGGCTTGACGAACGCCCTAGCCACATTCATCCGCATGATGATGCGTGTGTTCCGAGAATTGATTGGAAAGTGTGTTCATATTTTTGAACGACATACTAGTTTTCTCAACTACGGTTGAGCAGCATGACATTGATGTGTGGAGAAAGTCCTGAAGTTGTTGGAAAGTAACGAGCTCTACGTCAATGAGAAGAAGTCAGAATTTTATTTGTTTGAGGTTCATTACCTTGGATATATAATTAGTGCAGAAGGCATTCGACTTGATCCGGCCAAGGTGGCTGAGATTATGAATTGGAAAGTTCCATAGACTGCTTATGACATCAGATCCTTTGTGGGTATATGCTAGGCATACTCCACCCACATAGACAAGTTTTTTGACCTCTTGGCGGATCTCACCGATCTGCTAAAGGATGTCACGACAAGAAGGCAACAGATTTGAATGACTCCACGAGCATTGGAGGCATTCAAGAACCTCAAGGTAGCTTTGTCAGAGACGCCTTGTCTAGCACTTGCCTCGTGGGACGAGCCATTTCAGGTGATCACCCATGTGAGTAACATTGCAATTGGAGGTGTATTACAACAGAATGGTCATTCACTAGCTTACATGTCTCGTAAGTTACTGCCCGCAGAAAAGAATTACTCAGTCTACGATCGGGAATTCCTCGCCATTATACAGGCCTTGAAACATTGGAAACATTTTCTTTATGACTGTGACCATAGTTGCCAGATGTTTTTAAAATGGGTAGTATTATACGAGTTTTATACTTTTAAAAACGTTTTTTATTTTTTGGAAAGTTTTTAAAATAAATTTTTTATTCATTAAATTTTTAAGCTATAATTATGGCATGTATATATAGTTTTTAACCCTAGGAACCACAGATTTCATGTGTAAAAATTAAACTTGTGCATAAAAACTCAAGAGTGAACAATTTGAAGCCTATGGCTGTCATAATTCATTAAATCATAATGATAATACACTCACATGGTCCCAGGACTCCATGGGTTTGGTGGCGGCAATGCCAACTTTAATATTGATTTAACAATGACCATTCAACATTGAGCATTCTTGTTTTTAAAAAAACGCGTCTCAAAAAAATGTAAAAATATATTTTATTTTTTTTTGAAAAAATTATTTTTTAAAAAATAAAAAAACTGCCATAAAAAAACACTTTCAAAAAATTGGGACGTTTTGAAACGTACACGTTTTTTATTTTTATTTTTTTTTCTAAAAAATGCGTTTTTTGCAACTATGGCTGTGACTTTGAGGTTTGCACTGACCATCGGGCATTACGCTAGATTTAGACAATGCCAAGTGCACAATGGAGTGACCGACAATACCGCTGGAGCCAGATATTCCAGCAATTTGGTGGTCTGATTGAGTACCTTCCAGGAAAGACCAATCTAGTGGCTGATGCTTTGAGCAGGAAGGGACCACTAGACTCGATCTTGTTGGTACGGGACTAGACGACATGAAGCACAGGTTCTCGGATTTCGAGGAATTGAGTACACAGTGGGAACATGCGTTGGATGCCACGAGACCATGTCACTTTTTGATACGCGATGGTTGGCTTTTTTACAAAGGCTGACCGTGTGTCATGAAGTCGTTCAGGACAGCTCTTCTTCATGACGCCCATGATGCCATTACTGGTGGTCATAGGGGCATGAATTCGACTTTGGAGAAGTTGGAACGACAATATTATTGGCCAAGATGAGGCGAGATGTGCTTTCGTCATTGTGATATTTGTCAAAAGGTGAAAGCTTCTCATGGGAAGAAGATAGGGTTGTTACAGCCCTTGCTAATTCTTGAGGGACCTTTCCAAGATATTTCGATGGATTTTGTCATGAATCTACGTCCCAGTACGGGTAAGCGTAATACTCAGTGCTTAACTATAGTTGATAGATTTAGCAAATTTGTTATGCTTATTGCATGTAGGGTTAATGTGACCACCGAAGATGTTGTCCATTTGTTCATTCGGCATTGGTACCCGATTGGCGGGATCCCTAGGACCATCGTGTCAGACCGAGATGCCAAGTTTACCAGTCTTTTTTGGAAGGCATTGTTTAATAACTTCGGTACTAAATTGAATTTTTCCAATGCATTTCACCCATAGACGGACGGCCAGACAGAAATCTACAACCAGTTGGCCTTTGATATGGTGAAGTGTTATGTCCACGATCAGCAAGGTAAGTGGGAATCATATTTGCCTTTAGTTCAAGCTGTTTTGAATGATTCTTTTTCTTCAGCTATTGGTAGGACTCCATATGAGATAGCGTTTGGAAGACCATTCTAGTCGCTATTGACCAGAACCTCGTCTTCAGTACCTGAAGCGAACAGATTGACGGAGACTTACCAGGAGATTTTGGTGTCAGTAAAAGACAGGTTGGCTAAAGCGCAGGAGGCCTACACTCGACAGGCCAATAAAGATTGAAGGGATATGAAGTTTTTGGAAGATGATTGGGTTTATCTTCGGATTATGAAGCAAAGGTTGAAACATGTAGGCAAGCGATGCCCAAAGTTGTCATTCAGGAGCTTCGGATATTTTCCCATCTAGAGAAAGATTAATGAGGTGTCCATGAAGTTGAAGCTACCTCCGAGTTGGACTATGCACGATGTGTTCCATGTCAGTTGGTTAAAACCATATGCAGGTCCGATAGGGGGAACCAGATATCATTGATGAAGCTAAAGCTATGGTTCTAGAACAGATTCTTTTGCACCGCTTCAAGCATGGCTTAGGCCGAAAACAAAGACAGTTCCTCACAAAGTTTCATGACCGAGGGACCCACGAAACGGTATGGCTTGACAAAGAGTTTTTCGACAACTATCCGGCGTTATTGACGGATTATTTGGAGGCTATGCAGCTTCCGTCAAGTTATGTAGAAGGGGATGTCACGTGCATCCCGCACTTGGATGCCACGTAGACATATCTGTACACAAGGTGCAGGACTTGGGGTGGAAAACTGGTCCCATGTGAGCCCAGTCCGGGCCGAGTCAGCCAGGGTTCCACTCTAGTCGTCCGAGGTCAGGCATGCATTGTCTTGCACATGAATCAGTGCCAATCCGTGTTGAGAGTCTCCCTCTAGAATGATGTCAGTGGTTTTGTGTATCTGGTATGACACTGGATGCCAAACTGCTGTTTAGACAGGTAGGATTTGCATCTAGAATAGGGGGCCAGCCCATAGGGCTAAACCAGAGCCAAGCCTAAGTGGACATGGGGAGGTTTAGAACCACCCCAATGGGCCAGGAGGGTCCCATGATGTGCCACTTGCCCTAGCCTTGGGCTAGGCAGGCTGGCGTCCAGCCCAAGGGGCCTGGCCAGGCAGCCGACAGGGCCTATGGGCCAGCCCAGCCAGGCGGCCAGGCCAAAGGGTTGCCCAGCAGCCAGTCGGCCAGTGCCCAGGGGCTGCCCAGCAGCCTGCGCAGGCCTGGACAGCAGCCCACAGGGCGGCCAGACCAGGCCAGATTCATGCGCAAGTGGCCAGACAGCCCTAGTGTGAACACACAAAAAAAAACAGCATTTAATGCTAGATAAACAGGTCGTGGAGGGAAATATAGCCAGGCGACCAGCATAAGTTGGGGGTATAAATACCCAGGGCATATTTCAATTCATTCATCTCATATTTCACCAAGTGTTGAAGCTACTCAAGGGGCCAGGACAGCCAAGGAGTGGTTAACGCAAGGGTGGATTCTGAAGGTCAAGGGCAGAGGATTATCCTCAGCTAATATTTTCAGTTTTGCATCATTCTAATAAAAGCAAATACACCATTCATGGTGGGGGCCCTACAGAGGGTAATCGGGACCCAATATTGTGTTCTCTTCTCCCCCTCTCTCTCTCTCTATTTTTTTTCACATCTACATTCAGTTTTGTGCGTTAATTTTGTCGCGAGCGACAAGTGTGCTGATTTCTGAGCATTGAAGTTACCGATCTTCCCCGAAGCTTCCGCATGTGACAGACAGTCCATAGTGTTAGATCACAATTACTTTGGAATCACTCACAAAAATAATACTCACAAGTGGAAATCATTATCTACTATGCTTCACACATAAACCATACATCACACATAATTAATTGGATTCACTCACAGTATCTTCACATAATTAATTGGATTCACTCTCACATTGGATTCACTCACAATATCTTTGCACGCGTCGCACGTATTCACAGAGTTGATCGGATTCACTCACAATCAAAGTTCAAACTCACACCACACGTCTCACACGTGTTACCATTGATCGGATTCACTCACAATCAAATTAGCTTGGGCACGCCTCACACGTGTTACCGTTGATCGGATTCACTCACAATCAACTTAACCTAAGATATTTTTTTCACTTGTTGGGTCACCTAACAATTAATAAATTAATTACTGTAACAGATCTACTCAGTAGGGAATTCAAGATGGAAATTTAGGGCGATGAAGGAGGATCTTAAAAACTTCTCATAGAAGGAGTTGAAAGCTTGCATTAATCACTCTGAATTCTCATTATCTTAGTGTCACAATGCTCAAACATAACGATATGTGTAACTGATTCAATTATGTAATTGAATTAGTTACATATATCATTAGTGAAGGAAGGAAGTGTAATTGACTTAAAGTTCATCACTATAGGTTGTTAATCTTTAAGAGCTCCATCTTCTTTAAAGTTTAATGTCGACATTGATAGGAAAGGTTTCATGTACAATGAACACTTTTAGAGCTCCATCCTCTTTAAAGTTTGATGTCGACATTGATAGGAAAGGTTTCACGTACAATGAGTTTTACACTTTTGTAAGTTTTTTGTCATGTTGTCTTCTGAAAACCACAACACCCTAGTCAAGCATTTTCACCACTTGATAAGGTCTTTTTCAACGTGGTAGAATATTTTTGTCAAATGTCTTGTCTAGCCGCGCATCAAACATTAGAACTAAATCATTTGGGCTTTTTGTTGGATTTTATTAAGTCATTATCAAAGGCCATCTTTTTCTTAAGATGTGTAGTTTTCATGTTTTGCTTGCCTAACCTTGGAGTTTCTTCTAGCTTTTGAGTATCTTCTTTGCATCTTTTACATTAGGTTGCATTATTACTTTCAGTGTAGGAAGCTCATATTTCAAAGGCATGGTAGTCTATGTTCCAAAGCCTAACTCAAATGAAGTGTACCTGTTTGTTACCTTATATGTGATGATGTAAGTTTATTATACCAAACCTTAGGATCTTATCCCATTTTTAAAAATATTGAATAGAGATATTTTCTAGAATGCCATAAAAAATTTCAATAACTTCTCTACTACATCTCCTATAAATTGTGTAAGTTGATTTGATACTATCTCTAGATAAACATGCAAACCTTGTGTTTATGTGGACAATGAGTTTTGTAACTATGACAATATCACATTTACAAGTTACTATAGTCTTGGTCCATTTGGTGAAGTAATTAGTTACCACTAGTATGTAGCTCTTCCTCCGGGCTATGATTGGTAAGCATGTATAAAATCAATATCTTATTTTTTAAAAGCCATTAGAGGAAAGGTAGGGTGTTTCCTTTGAGGTCCTCCTTACCAAAGAATCAACATACTTCACAAGTTCTATGATATTTCCAAATATCTTGATGCATGATCGGCCAATAG
Source organism: Cibotium barometz (assembly GCF_041138505.1). Classification (NCBI taxonomy): domain Eukaryota; kingdom Viridiplantae; phylum Streptophyta; class Polypodiopsida; order Cyatheales; family Cibotiaceae; genus Cibotium; species Cibotium barometz. Next base: position 14,399,133 of record NC_141054.1, on the reverse strand, counting down.
TTCCAAAAATGTGCAACAAAAAATGTGTTAAGAAGTCGCGCACAAGAGCTATAATGATAGAAGAAGCCAATGTATATATTTGAAGATGGAGAAAATCTAGTTGATTTCATGCTTTATGATGTAAGGAAACATGTTTTTTAGTAGTCTTGTGTTGAGCTCCAAGATTCTAGAGATAAAGGGATCAATTGTCAAGAACTAAATCCTGTGAAGGTAGGTGAATATAGTTTCTGTTGATCTTAGGTCTGTGAACTTGGTGAGCATGATCTCATATGGAATTGATGGCTTGCTTGGATAACATTATCAGCAATTTCTCAATTTTGGCTCAATTCTTTTGATTAGAGCAGGCCCCTAAGAAGGCTTTTATAAACGGCCATTTATACTTAATAAATAAGAAAAGCCAAAAAATGCGAGAACACTAGCAATGTGATGATCATCATTAGATAGGGAGGAGTTAGAAGATACAACCATTTGGTATCTTCAATAATCACATAGAAGGTGACTAAGCTACAGTCTTTGGCCACTAATGCAACAATGATTCAAAAACTAGAGAGGAGCAACTACATGAAGTTTAGAGCTAGTGTAATAGTGCTTAAAGCCTTTATACAAAGGTTTGGCAGACATTGATGCTTGTTGAAGGCTTTAATTTTGAGCACTACTTCTTAGTTATATATTTCATGTTTGTGTCTTGCAAACAGTTTATAAAACATTTTGTACAAATGGCAAAGTTCTTCGTGTTGTACATTGTCTTTATTAGTACATTCATATTCCTTAGTAATATATCTCATATTTTTGTTTCGAAAAAAGCATATCTTTTTCTGTTAATTTCTCCTTTGGTGAGTTGCAGTAATGAATCTTCTTTGGTATTTTTATGAAATGCAGTCTCCTTAAGACTCAAAAGATAGATTAAAGTGTGCTTTGTTTTTTAACACTATTCACAAAGATAGAAAGTGTGCTTTGTTTTCATTGATCATTCAAGACTATTCACAAAGATAATAAGCGTGTTTTGTTTTCCAAGGCATTTCTCATAACTAGAATAAAAGACTCACACCAAGACCTTGATAGACGTTACACACAGTGGATTTTATGAATATTTTTTCTCGGCTTGATTGTAAGATTCCCCAAGACCTCCTAAACACAAGTAACAAGATCAGTACTAAATAGAAGGGGTGTAGGCTAGCTTCTCCCAACCATAGGTCTAAATCCATAGACCACCCTCAAGACCTTGGGCTAAGGCTTTCATGGACCATGCCCGAGGCCTAGGTAGAGGTCTCCGGCCATACGGACACAAAACAATATGGTAGTCCACACAATAAGCTCACTCCACTTATAGCCTTAGTCAACCTAGGAATACTTGCTCACTCATAAATAGCGATAACTTATGGGATGACACTTATAAATCGTAATTTGAGTAATCATAGCCTGTTGTACTAATTCTTAGGGTCCTCTAACCCCGAATTAGGTCCCTCTTACCATGTGGTTAGCGTCAGGTACGTAACATACTTTATCACCTAAGACATTTCCACTCTCGAAATTCGAAAATGAACTCGACAAAGTCTAGCTACTCAGACAACTGACTCCAACATTAGGTCTACATATGTCTCTGATCTTTCCACATAGTTACCTATATAGAAACCAGCGTAATCACAAGCCATCGTTTCTACATGACTATCTATGTGGAACAAAAGAAAAAATCAAAACCAAATCAAGGTCGTGAGAAATCCACACAACCCCTCAATCTCCAACTCACATGGAATCGGATAACCTAAAATTATGGAAACATTTTGTCATAGCTCACATTATCTATTTATCACATGCGAAAGCTCTGGGAGTCTTTTTCAGCCCTAAACACCATCCTAGAACATGCTTGATGCAAAACGCAAGGAGAAGATAGAGAAGAGAGAGAGATAGCGGAGTATTCAGTATATTCATAATGTACAAAAAGGAAGTACAATCTTTATAGCCATATGTTGTCTTCTTGAAAAGGTAGATACCCTTATCTATGCCTAGTCTATGACTTAGTCTTGGCTGGACTGAATGACTCAAAACGATGAGCATAGCTCCTTTTTATAGCGCTTCCTGGTGCATGACACCTACCTGCTCTGCTGTCGGCCAACATCAGCCTGAACCCAACCTGATTATCATGTTGGCTAGCCTTGTAACTACAGCCGGCAGGCTCTTGCTCCAATCCTGGGTTCTCCTGCACACTAAAGCGCATGGTTCATGCCCGCAACTTGTGTCCTTTCTGCTGCCTATCAGAGATCAGCTTCTGGAATGAGCATGCACGTCTTGCACATGACATCCCCCTCTGCTAAACTTGATGACGGGATTCCAACTTCTGTTCTTGGATGACTGTCATCATCCCATTGTCTATTCTTGGAGTCCCCCTGTTATCCCTCCCTTCTTGGCAACCTTTTCACTGAAAACCCAGCTCGGTCTCCAAGTCCACTCTAACTCTGATGAAGATTTGTGCATTTGTTCCATCCCCATTCCTACCCTGTCCGTGAACACTTTCTTTGGTCTTCTTTCCTGAGTATCGAGTCTGGCACTCTCACTCCACTCCTTGGAGGACCATCCTCCCTTGGAACCGTTGCTTGAAATCCTTTCCTGGTGTGTCCCAAGTGGCACCTGATCATAGGACTGCCATTCCCTTGGGTCTTGTGGAACAGCACCAACCAACCTCTTGGAAATTTCTTCCATGTCTTGTGTTCCTTTCCTTGGGCCTTGTACCTGTGCACTTTCCTGTACCTTGGACCTGTGCACCTTCATCTAGGACTGAATTAGTGTTTAGCCTTGTTGAGCCTGATGCTGAGACAATGTTGCTTGGTTTCCACACCACCAAAAGATCAAGACACGGGTGATGGTTTCATCCATGCGCGATGTAGTAAGGGTGGGTTGGACATGGAAAGCAACAATATCTTAGAACGTGCCTGAAGCTCTGATACCAATGTCACATGCGGAAGCTATAGGAGTCTTTTTCAGCCCTAAAGCAAAAGATAGAGAAGAGAGAGAGAGGTAGCGGAGTATTCAATATATTCATAATGTACAAAAAGGAAGTACAATCTTTACAGTCATAGGCTGTCTTCTTAAAAAGGTAAATACCCTAATCTATGTCTAGTCTATGACTCACTCGTGGCTGGAATGAATGACTCAAAACGATGAGCGTAGCCTCTTTTTCATAGTGCTTCTTGGTGCATGACACCTGGCTGACTTGTTGTTGGCCAACATCAGCTTGAACCCAACCTGAATATCATGTTGGCCGGCCTTGTAATTGTAGTCGACAGGCTCTTTTTCCAATCCTGGGTTCTCTTGCACACCAAAGCGCCTGGTTCATACCCACAACCTGTCCTTTCTTGTTGCCTGTTAGAGATCAGCTCTTGGAATGAGCATACACGTCTTGCACATGACTATCCACACGAGGATTGGGTAATTCTTCGTGCCTAGGGGATCCTCCATCCCCGTCCACAATGCCTCAGAACTTTTGGGTACTCTCAAATACACAAGCATTTCCTTGGAAAAGCTTCTCAGCGAACGCTTCCTATTAGCGTAAAACTACGCCGTGGCCATCATGAGCACCGTTGATAGAATTGTGCAGTGATCATCAGTATCTCTTGCACACGTCAAGAAATATTTAAGTGTATAAAATTGAATACCTTGGAGTCCCGTCATTATTGGGGATCTATCATTTGTACATAACATAAACAAATTATAACCGATCGTTATTGGTGTAGGTAAACTCGACCATTGGGATGAACCTTTCTGAACCATATGGTTGCAGATGTATGCCTGAAGCATTATCCTCTAACACCTGATTCACCCTCTCTGATTGTCCATTAGATTGAGGATGATTAGCAATTACCTCCCTATCCGAGAATCATATAACTATCAAGTGTCTCAACACTCTCATCTTAAGTAATATTAGAGAATGCAGACATCACAACCATGTTAAAAACATAACAAAATTAATAAAACATATGAGGCATGTGTTCAAACCAGAACACCGTTGATAAAAACCTCCAGTGTGAGTCAATATGTGTCAGCTAGAACCCCTATTAAACATTACCGAGTTGTCGCCATGAGTCATATGTTCACCACTAGGGGTCATATGTTCAGCATAATCATTGGCAAATCCGACCAATCAAATGATCTCCTTGTGTCAAATGCATACAACATCAACCGAAATCTTGGAGCCGAATGCATACAACATTCCACATAAATTTGATATATTATCTTTGTTGTCTGACAGACCAAGGATAATCACGATGAGCATGAACTCAAGTGAGTCAATCACTGATTGACTTAAGTGTGTAAAAAACTTGAAGTGCCTCTCAAACACTATGTCAGGGTAATTGTGCACCGAGTGCTCTACTAAGCGCGGATGGTGTTAGAATTTATGCATCTCAGTGTAATTGGGTTGTACCATTTATTGGACATTTACTGTATTTTCTCCTTCATTTATGGGTCGTGGACAATCGGCTTGTCCCTAGAGGCAGTCAGCCAATTCACTCATGCACTATATAAAGGAGGCCTCCCATTTCTCACTTAATCATCCAATCCCTTGCACAAGTTCAACATTCTCTTGTTGGCCAATTGCCATTGTAAAGCTTCAAGCTAATATAAAAGGTGATCTTGTCCACAAGCCATAGTTGCATCCAAACTACATTGTGAACGTGCACTTTTGATTTTATAGGTTAAAAAACGGACACAAGTCAACGTCTTTTTTTCTGCTTTTCCTTATGTGCGTGTGGCAGCCTTTGTGCGGCGCTCAAGTCTTCTCCTGCGGGCGTCTCTATGCGGCGCTCAACTCACTCTCTCTCTCTCTCTCTCTCTCTCTCTCCCCCCCCCCGCACACGCTCAAGTCTCTCTCTCCAGAGAGCAGACACACTCAGAGCCCGCAGGAGACAGAGGACACCTGGCTTTCGGACACCATGCCTATACCAGAGAGAGATGACAGAGATTAGAGCTCAGTTTCAGAGAGAGGGTGCGGAGCGACTGGCTCGCTTCAGAGCACACCCAGGCATGTTCTTCAGGGAGTTGTGGACACCCCCTTCATTGATGTATACCATTTTATACCCCCAGTATGGTACAGGATGGATCTAGCTAGGTTGCATATCATGATTGTATACTCCATGCATATAGCTTTGCATTCTCCTAGTAGTAGAGCTCCATCCCCTTCACCACTTATTGTACTTATTGCACGCCCAGATTCAGCTTTTTAGTTCAGTACTTTTTCATTTTGTTGGGATGAGAGAGGATATCCCATACAGGTACACTAATTTGTCTCATAGGCCGAGTTCGGTCTTTTGAAAGACGTTAATAAAATCTTTCTTTCTTTCTTTCTTTTCTTTCTTTCTCTCTCTCCCTCCTGCAAAATTGAAACTAAAGGTTGTATAGTATTAGTAAGTGCTTTAATGCTCATTGATGAATCTTCAGACTTCATATTTCAAAATTTTATAAGTAAACTATAAATTTTGTATATATATATATATATATCGGGGGCAGCGTTTACTACGTTTGGAATCTTTTCAACACGTTTTCCAAACGTACTAAATGTATCGTTCACTACGTTTGGAACCACCTTGCCACAAGCTCTCTCTACTCTCTCTCGTCTTTTTTATGCTTCCGCTTGTGCATTCTCCAACATGGTATCACTCGCTTAGTTTCAGGCTGCTCCATCTTCTGCAAATCTGCCCGCCTTCTCATCTGCACCTTGCGTTTTTTGCCATAGCTCCTCCTGGCTGCAGATCAGTCCCATTCAGTGGCTGCGTTTTCTTGCCTTCCTACGTTTTGTGGTCCAACCAACCCTCTTCTAGCCAGTTTCTTGCCTGCGTTTTCTCCTACAACGGCAAGCTGGCTAGGTTCTTGGCTGCGTTTTCTTCTACAGAGGCAAGCGTTGGAGTTTTGGCTGTGTTTTGTGCTTCGGCATTAGTTGTTGGTGAGTTTCTTGCATGTGGAGTGGCGAGACAAGTGGCTGTACATCTCCTTCTTCCTCCATGAGTCCCTGCCCTTCCGGTAGGAGGTTCCCGATGGTTTCTTGTTCTGTTTTGCTGCTGTCCAGCCTCCTTCTCTCTCAGGTTTGAGAGGGGGATGATTGGTTTTGGAGCCTCGCTTTGTTGGAAAGCCCTTGAGAGAAGTCTTTGAGAGCTGAGATGTGTGTTTCTTGTTACTGTCGATATGGCTCCCCCTTGTATGAACAAGGATGATAAGTTGAAAGGACCCAACTATGCCCATTGGAAGCTTCAGATGCGGATCTGGTTCATCCACAAGGGTTTGTGGGATATTGTTTAGGGCACTGAGAGGAAGCCCGAGCATCCTCAGAACTCTTAAACTTGGAAGAAGAAGAAAAAGAGGTGGAGCTAGAGTGCTCGTGCACAAAAGTCCAATTGGCCCCAAAGCGTGGCGCCAAAGCTCGTGCTCCTCTAATTGGGCCCCAAAGCGTGGCGCCCCCGCACGTATTTATTTATCACTTGAAGTCGGCGTAGCCCTTGTACAACTCGCTAGAAGAAAATCTCCTTGCTCCACGTAGAGGTAGCTTTTTCCCCTAAGAAAAAATGCCCAGTACTTTTCCTTGCGTTGAGTGCGCTTGCTCGCTTCTCTTGCGCTGAGTCTTGCTGAACTGCAAGCCAGGCCTGCCCCTGACACGTGGCAGTGCCTATGCCATGTCATCACATGTAGCCAGCCGTGTCAGCGCTTGTGCAAGCTACGTCAGCGCCTGTTCCTGTAGCTAGCCATGTCAGCTTCCTACAGCGAGCCACATCAGCTGTGTGTGCCACGAGTACCACGGAAGCTGCCTACATCAGTCACCAGTGCCACGTCAGCTGCTGCATTGGCTGCTGACTAGTTGTAGACCCACAGATTGCCTTGAGAAGGAAACTTGGAATCGGAATGAAAGGGTGTAAGAGATCTGCAATAGCTTTCCATATAGATCTATGATGCATCCCAAGATTGTATTGTTGGCATGCTGCTGCCGGAAAAGAAAGAATTTGCCCTCTAGTATCCACTACGTCGTCAATGAACCGGATGCCCATTGTAAGCTCTGATTGGTTGTTGTACAGCAAGGGGAGAGTAAAAAACAGCACTCCAATGTATGCTTTCCATTCGAAGCGAGGAAGCTATAGAAGCAGGATGGGGAGACCATTTGATGCGAGAGAGCACTTTCTTCCAATCCTGAATCAAGGAAGTAGAAAATGGACAACCAGGGATTTTACCTTGAAATTTGCCAAGTACTACTTCCGATGGATCAACCAACCAACGACCATAAGCATTTGTGCGCATCCGACCACACAAAATTGCCAACATGATAGACCAAGGCTGCTCTTGTTGAAAAAAGGTTTTGAGCATAGTGATCTTTCTTGCCAGCACATGAAATTTGATGTTTATAATATTCAAACCACCATGCATTTTTGGCGAGCAAAGCAGGTCCATTTTGAGCAACCTTAAAGCTTTTTTATGAAGCTTAGTTTTCCAAAAAATCTCCATGGCTTGAGACATAAAAGAAGAAAGATCTCGAGATGACCAATGTAAGAGAGGAAGGTAGAATTGGACATAAGCCAGAACAATGGACTGAACAATTCGAAGCCGTACATGTAATGGCCAAGTGGAGATCTTCCAATATTCTTATTTGTCCTTAATTTTGTTTAGCACCCAAGATATTTGTTGCTTATTTCTGATTTTCCAGCCAATGGGATAGCCCAAGTGTCTTACTATGCTTTCCGGATAAATAATCTGGCCGGGCCACAGGATAGCATGCCAGTCACAATGCTTGAGAGGTAAGAGTTTTGATTTCTGAAAATTTTAAACCAGCTGCCAACCCAAAATCTGAAAGAGTATCCATCAATAGACGAAGCTCCAAAGGACTGTTCTTTGGCATGAAGAATGAATCATCTGCATAAGCCTGTGCAATGAAAGGCCGTGAACCAGAAATCTGAAGCCCCTCTAACTGTCTAGTATCAACCAGATGATCCATGTAAAGAAGCAAAGGATGCGAAGCAATAGCATAGAACAGAGCACTGAGAGGGCATCCCTGTCGAACTGATCGTTTCTAGAGTCCAAGACTCAGACAAATGTTTCCCTATAAAGCATTGAGCAGTGGAATCTGAGTAAAGCCAATATATGACATTAACTAGCTTTGGCCCAAAACCAAGTTTAGACATGATTTGAGAAACATAATCCCACTGCACCGTATCAAATGCCTTTGCCACATCCACTTGCATGACCAAGACATCTTGAGCAGAGTATTTTGCATATTCCATTGCAATGAGAGTATTGGAGATATTATCATGTATGTGCCTTCTTGGAACAAAACCATATTGCTTGGGATGAAGTCCATCATGAAGGATATCCTTTATCCGGTGTACTAACATTTTAGCAATAAGTTTATATATAACAGGCATCAAAGTGATAGGCCTCCAGTCATCCATTGTCTCACACAGAGGTTTTTTGGGCAGAAGCTTAACTAAACCATGCTTCCAAGCTGAGGGAAGATGTTGATGCTGCCAGGCTACATTAACGAGCTTCAAGATTGGACCCTTCAATTCAGCCCAGAAGGCTACAAAAAATTCAACCGTCAAACCATCCCAACCTGGGGATTTATGTTTACCCAAATGCTTGAGGGCTTCATCCAATTCTGTATCTGAAAAGGACATTTCCAGCATTGAAGCTTTTTGCAAAGAAACAATAGGAGAAACAAGCTCAATAAATCTGCTCCGAGCCAATGCAGCCTGAGATGTAGAAGAAGATGGTAGAGAAAAAAGAAGCCGAAAATGATCCAGACATTGTTTTTCTAGCTGCGATAAAGTCTAGGTCCAAAGACCATCCGGTTTCCTGACTCTCATGATAGATTGACTTTGTCTGTACGTGTGTAAGTTTTGAAAGAAAGATTTCGAGGAGCAGCCCTTATCTAGCATAGGTTTAACTCTAGCCCTTGTCTGCCATTTGGAAAGCTTGCGTTTATCATTAGCATCAATTATGGAAGAAGCACAAGACAATGAATTTTGTTCAGAAGCAGAAAGAGACCTTTGATGGCTAATCTGTACCAAGGAATGCTTGTATGATTTTGCCCAGTGGATATGCTGTCTGGTTTCTGCCATGTACCATCTTCCATATTCCTTAATGACATTTTGAATACAATGTACAAAAGAGTTCCAAGCAAAATCCAGATCCTCCTGAGCATGAGATAACAATGGCTTACAAGCCAATCTGATCATTTGCTGGAATTTTTCATGAGAAAGATATAATTGATTAATCTGCAAATGTCTGACTAAAGAGAGCTGAATATCATCGAGAGGCATACCAAAAGAGAGGTTGAGCCAGAGTGGAGTATGATCAGATAGTTGTTGAGAATAATTAGTCCACATTTGACATGTATAATCATCATATTGCTGAGCATGAATAAGATACCATCTATCAAGCCTGGCCCAATATTCTGTAAAAGCATTATGATGATATGTGAATCCCAAAACCGAAGGGTGAGTTGCTGTCTATAAATCTGCAGTATGAAGAGAAGAAGTCATATGTTCCCATCGGTGGATTTCAAAGGGAAGCATATGGGATTTATGTGTGGTATTGTCCTTCCAGTGAGGAGAATTATTAAAATCACCACAAAGTAGAGCATTTGAAGACCAAGGATATTGGTTTATGGAGTCCCACATTTGAGCTCTGGAAGCTGAAATTTGAGAGGCATACAAGGAGCCTATTTCAAAAATCTCTCCATTGATCATGCATTGGATAATCATCCATCGGCCACAAATATCATTATATGCTACACAGGGTTGCAGATCATGTCTGGCTAAAATGCACAGCCCAGAGAATTGTCCAGATCCTGCATAAAATATATCATAGCCTGAAAAGAACCCATGCTGGCCAGCAAAAGAATGCTAATTATGCTCTTGAAGACACACAACATCTGGATGAGTATTATTTATATAATGCCATAGGAGCCTCCATTTATGCTGATTGCAGAGGCCCTGTATATTATAAGAAAAACATTTAAGAGAAGTACGCATGAAAATATGTACAAGAGATGAGCAGTCCTCAAAGAGAAAGGGAGGCATCAAGCCTCTGCCATTGCCACAGGGTCTTGCTGACCCTCAAAATCCAGTTCCCTGACTAAATCATCTTCTTCACAAAGTGGAATACCCTTCTTAACTGCATTGACCCATGCCTTTGAGATGGGGCTGTCCGAAGAGGTAGAAGGTTGACCAGGAGATGGAGCAGAAGCATCCCAATTGCGAGATTGGAGAGGTCTTTGTTTGAGAGGCACCGTCTTCTTTGCATTCTGCCAACCCTCGTGAGAAGATGAATTATTTTCCACTAGCTTGCTTTTTCCTTTATCCTTGTTTTGGGCTAAATTGGCTTGGTTCCCTATATGAACTGAAGGCTTTGCTCCTTTAGCTTCAGTCTTTTCCACATAAGTCTTTTGACCTCCTTTATTAGATGGCGGAGGAATGGCAGCTGGAGGAGGCGGATGAAGGATTGAGGGACACTCAGAAGCTAGATGCCCGAACTTGTGACAAGAGAAACAAGCTCCAGCAAAAATGCCCCATTTCAAAGTGAAATATTTCTTTCCCAAATTAACACCCTCAATCTCAACTGCAATAGAAGAGGGGGTTGGTCTATCAGTATCCCATAAGATGCAAAAACGATTTTTGTTACCTGTGGGATGAGGGGGACAAATCACTTGTCCCAATGTCATCGCTAAGCCTGGAAGCTCTGTTCTCATGTAATCTGGGAAATCAACGACTTCAACCCATACAGGGCAGTGATGTTTGATGAGATTCTGATAATCCTTATTAGGAGACCAAGGCATGATGTGCACCATTTGACAACCAAAAAATAAAGGGGACATTTCCAACATCTTTTGTTTTGTCAATGCATCCAAGAGATGAACTTCATAAAATCCTCTGGAGGCAAAATAGACTCCTTCTACATAGCATCCACCTAGGAGAGAATTCACCCATTGTCCCACATCATTAGCCGAGGGTATTTTACTTGGAAAAAAGATGATGCCTGCAGTTTGAGAGAGCTTCTTCAGAGGATGCACAAGAGAAGGCAACTTCATCTTGTAAGTGAGTTCCGGAGCAGGTAGTATCCATTCTCTTCTACTTTGTTGAAAATCCTCATTCAACATGTCAAAACACATAGGAAGCATCTTCAGATGAAGGAGCTATGGGGGGCAGAGATTCCCTTGATTGTCTTTTAGGTTCAGGAGAAAGAGCTCTCTTGACATAATACTTGCTTGTTTCTGCCATCGAGACTATTCGATTCAGCAGGAAGACACAGATCATAAAAAAAGGGGGGACAGCGCTATTGGAATACAATCTTACAAGGAGGGGAAAAACAGAGACCTGTAGTAGCGACTTACACAGAAGGGAAAAAAGTGACCTGTAGCGAGGCTCAGACACACACGCACACACACACACTCTCCTATACACGCACAGGTCGCGGAAGAGAGGAAGAAGAGCAGATTGGCGATGAGAAAAAAGTGCATCTGGGAACCCTCAGAAGGTCGCGTAGATTACTGCAAGGCCGACACAATCCAGGAATGAAGCCCGATACAGTCCAGGGACAAGCACCTCACCACACGTGCTCACCCAAAAGGGGCGAGCAGGTCGAGGGAGCAGGTGAGCAGGTTGACGGAGCAGGCGAGCAGGTCTTCGGCGGCCAAGGAGCGCACCTTCTCACACTCACACACACACACACACACGAGACTTACATGTACACACACACACCAAACATGTATCTGCATCCACACACGTGTACACACACACACCAAACATGTATCTGCATCCACACACGTGTACAATCTTACACATGCACATACAGAAAAAAACATGATCAGTGAATGCTAAACATGTTTAAATATAATCACAGTGCTTAAGAAAAGAGGTAAAATACTCAGTCCTGTAACATACCCCCCTCTTAAAACAAAGCAATTGTCCTTGATTGTTCATTCAAAGGATCTGCCAAACTGAAACAGAACCTAAGAGACCCATAAGAAAGCTATGTCCTGCCAACTGAAACAGAATATCTGAATAACATAAATCAAGAGCATCCACCTTGTGAATAGTCATGTCCCCCTGGATGCTTTACCTGCTCCGCTCTACTTCAGAATTCAAGCTGAACCTGTTGAAGCACTTTCTAAGGTAGGCTCCAAACCAAAAGCCTCAAGGTAAAGTTTTAGTATCCTCGGTGAATCTGCCAAGTCACCCTCCTCCATCCACTTCAAATCCATAGGTGAATAGTTCACAAACTTCACTTCACCAGATATCGACATGAAACTTTTCCTCTGACTTTTCTTTCTTTTTGTGCCAAAATCTGTTCTGGTTAAAGAATCTCATCTAGTTCTTCGACTTCTGGTTGTGGCTCATCAACTTGATCTGTAGGCACCTCACCTCTTAAAGGTTAAGAAGACTCACATGGAATGCATTATGAATCCTCCAATGATTCGGTAGCTGAAGACGATTAGAAACATCACTTATCTTCTCAATCACCTGAAAAGGCCCATAGTACCGCATACTCAGTTTAGGATATAAGTGCTGTTTACCCTTCATTTTCTTGAGTCTAGCCTTCTCAAATCTCAAAAGCACCCAATCACTCAAATCAAAAACCAATGATCGACGGTGAAGGTTTGCTGCTTTCCTCTGTTTCTCTCGAGTCCTTTGAAGAGCCAACTTGACCTTCTTGTAAGCCTCATCCATATTCTCTACAAAACGATTTGCCTCGAAGATCTTATCTTTTGTATGCAGGATCGGAGGTACTTTCTTCCCGCCTTCCACAATCTCTAAAGGTGCCTTACCTGTCGAAGTGTGAATGGTGTTATTGTAAGCAAACTCCACCAAAGGAAGATACTTTTCCCACTGCTCCTTATGATCCGAAACATAACACTTTAAAAGATCCAATACAACAGAGTTGGCAATTTTCGATTGCCCATCTGCTTGTCGATGAAAAGACGATGAGAATTTCAACGAAGTCTTCATGTTCTCGAACAATGCTCTCCAAATAAAACTCGTCATTCGAGGATCTCAGTCACTAACAATAGATGTGGGCATCCCATGGTACTTGAAGATATTTGTCAAAAATATCCTCACCATTTGCTCTGCATTAATCTTCTTCCTGACTGCAATGAAATGGGCCTGCTTGCTGAAACGATCCACGATAGTCCAGACGCCATCATTCCCACTCTTTGTCCTAGGAAGATCAAAGATAAAATCCATAGCAATACTCTCCCACGGTCTATCTGGAATAGGCAAAGGATGAAGTAACCCAGGTGTCTTTTGACGGTCATACTTCACCTTCTGACAAATGATGCAACCACGAACAAAAGCATCAGCATCTTTGCGCATACTAGGCCAATAAAAGAATGCCTCCAAAGCTTTCACTGTAGCCTCAATACCATGATGGCTTGCATAAGGCGGAGCATGGCATTCTGTCATAACCTTCTGCCTCAACTGAGATGTGACACACAATTTCTCATGCATCATCAAAAATCCTTTCTTGAGAGAATAATGATCAACTCGCTTTGCTTCAGTCAAACGATCAAAAATCTGCTCAAAATCCGTGTCATGAGCATATTGTTCTCGCATATCATCAAGTTCATGATGAAAGATAATAGACACAGCGGCCACATGTGGTTAGACAAGGCATCCACAACCACGTTTTTTTTTGCCATCCACATGAACAATCTGAAAGTGAAACATGGACAAAAAGTTTGCCCATCTCGTATGCTTCTCTGAGAGCTTCATTTGAGTAAGGAAGTATCGTAGAGTCTAGTGATCACTCTGAACAATGAAATCAGCCCCAAGAAGGTAATACTTCCAAGTAGAAAGAGTATGAATCACCGCAAGAAGCTCCTTCTCATATACTTGTAGATTCCTTTTTGCTGGTGACAAAGTTCTACTCTCATAAGCAATAACATGTCCATCCTGCATAAGAACAACTCCAATGCTATTTCCACATGCATCACACTGTACCATAAAAGGTTCATGTAGATCTGGTAGAACCAAAACTGGACTAGTGGTTAGCTTTTCCTTAAGCTTGTTGAAAACTTCCACTTCCTTCTCTGTCTATCGAAATTTTACATCCTTTTTGGTCAGGTGATGTAAAGGTGAAGCAATTTTTGCAAAGAATCGGATAAACCTCCTGTAATATGAACAAAGTTCTAAGAAACTTCTCACATCATGTATAGTATGCAAATCTGGCCAATTCTTTATCGCTTCAATTTTCGCTAGATCCATCCTGACACCATTCTTAGACACTATGTGTCCAAGAAAATGAATCTCTTGCATGAGAAATTCACTCTTCTTTCCATTGACAACCAACCTATGCTTTCTGTGTTTCTCAAACACTTTGGTCAAATGCTCCCAATGCTCCTTTTCTGAATGAGAAAACACAATCATATCATCAAAGAAAGTGCCCACAAAAGCACGGTGGGGTCGAAAAATCCGATCCATCATCGTGTTTAAAGTCGCTGGAGCATTCGTAAGACCAAAAGGCATGACCAAAAACTCATAAAGTCCAAAAGTTGTCGTGAAGGCTTTCTTGTGCACATCTTCTGGTCTGATGCGAATTTGATGGTATCCACTCTTGAGATCAATGCGACTGAAGTAAGCTGCTCCTTGTAACCAATCCAAAATATCATCGATTCGTGGTATAGGGAATCTGTTCTTGATGGTAATCTTATTCAGTGACCTGTAATCAATGCACATCTGCGAAGAACCATCTTTCTTTTGTACCAAAAGCACTGGTGAACAATAGGGCGAAGAGCTCGGTTGAATCAACCCTTTGTCCAACAGATCACGCACTTGGCTCATAATCTCTTCTTGTTGGGCTGCACTCACCCTATAAGGTGGCTTATTCGGTGGTGAACTTCCAGGAATCAAATCAATCCCATGATCCTCAGGCCTAGCAGGCGGCAACTCCCCTGGCAAAGCCACTGAAAAACAATCTTGAAAACTTGTGAGAAAATCCATTCTTTCCTTGTCCAACTCAGACAGGTTGGAATCTGTGGTATCTTGATTCTCTTTAACAAACACTAAGTAAACAGGAAGATGTTTCTTTATTAAATGAGAAATGGCTGAGGCCAATACAACAGGAATAGATTCTCCTTTAAGCTTTACATCAAGAGTGTGTTCCTTATTCTTGTGAGTGAGAGTGATTTTCCTATTGAAAGTATCCACCACCGATTTAACTTTATGGCACCAAGGCATACCCAACAAGACATCACAACCCTCCAACAGCATAACGTAGAAATCATCCTCTCTGTCTGTGTAAGTCTGCACACTGAGACACAGTTTCCCAATGATCGGTGTAACCTCAACCGAATGTCAAGGACAAGCCAAAGTAGCCTCATGCAACACACCCATCACCTCTGGTTTGATGCCCAACTTTGCTGCAAGCTCGGGGGTGATGAAGTTTGCACGAGTCCCAGGATCGAAAAAGATCAAAACCTCCCGATCTCGAAGTCTTCCCCATGCTTTGCACAACTCTGAAGATGCATCCCCTTGCTTCAATCCTATCAAGTCAGGTACTAGTCCAGCAGAGGGTTTTTGTTTCTTTGCTTTAGGTTCTTCCTGTGAATCATCTGCGTTTTTAAGTGCTCTCTTCGGACACCTATAGTACCGATGTCCCTCTTCTCCACAAGAGAAACGTTTGTTGGCAGCTATAAGCTGTTTCTTTTCTTCATTTGTTCTTTGAGGTAAGGACTGAAATTTCCTCTTCTTGGATTGCCCCTTCTCTCGTGGTTCAGTGTCTTTGTTGTCCTTTGACTCCTTTGCCTCTTTAAATGCTTTCTTTGAGAAGAGACGTTGATCCTTAAAATCCTGACATCTGACCAATAAGCATGGCATATCCAGTCTGAGCATTTTCTATCATTTGAGTCATATTGATGACCGTTGTTTTAATGCAATAGTCATGAAGCTCCTTGGGTAACCCACAACAATATGTCTCAACTTGCTCCACCAGTGATACGGGCCTAAAGGATGTGACCGGTAGTAGCAGAGCATCCCAAAATTTCTTGTTATATTCTTCCAGATTACTACAATCTCTAGAATCTAATCGATGCCAAGCCGTCATTACATCCATCCCAAAAGTCGGTGTCAACCATAAAGAAGAGAAGATTTGCTTGAACTCCACCCAAGTGCTAGGTGCTATACCCTGATGAAGAAGTGTCGACCACCAATGAAGAGCATTTCCCTTTGGGAAAGAAGTTGCCTTCCGTACCTTAGATGCCTCTGTGAAGTTACCACCAGAAAATGCCGCATCAAACTGTTGAATGAAGGTGAGAGCCTTCAAACGATCCTTTGCACCACTAAAAGTATCAAATTTTACTGCAGCACCACCCTCTTTATAATCTTTTGGCTTTTCGCCTGGAACAAGATTATCATAGGGATGTGGTTTGAGAAAAGAATTGCCCACAGCATTAGATCCCATGCCCATCATACCATACCAGGCATACCAAAAGCACTTCCACCACCACCACCATAAGTTCCATACATACCTCCTGGCATACCTCCATACATAATTGGTTGCATACCATAGCTCCCAGTCATGCCCATGTTGGGTACACCTATCATGGAATGAAAGACAGAGCCTCCGCCAAAGTAACCAGGATGAGAAGTATTAAAAAGGTTTCCATGGGTAGGTGGGGGAAAAGAAGAAGAAGAGTCGGGGTATGGCTGAAAATTTGGGTAGATGGAAGCCGAATGTTGAGGCTTAGTTTTCTTCTCAGACCCCTGTTTCCGTGGTTTAGAATCAACTTTGAAGTTTTGTGGAAAACGTGAATCCTTCGCGAGTTCCATTAATCCCTCCATCAAGCTCTGCATCCTTGCCTCATAGGTGGCATCATCATCTTCAAATTCTGGCATTTCGGGAGGTAATTCTTGCTCGCTTTCCTCGTCTTCTTCGAAGTAGTCTTCCTCTTTTGAAGATAAATCCTTCATCTTCGCACTAGTTCCAGCCATAGTATTAAATGTCTCGACCACAGGCTTGCCCTTTTGAAAAAGTCAACGATGAATGCCGGCAATGGAACCTTGAAACCGGCCTTATGAAACTTTACGGGCGGTGAGCACACTTAATCACACTTAAAAACTCTTTATGACTTGGAATAATAAACTTGGAAGAAGAAGAAAAAGAGGTGGAGCTAGAGTGCTCCTGCACAAAAGACCACTTGGCCCCAAAGCGTGGCGCCCCCACAGTTATTTATTTATCACTTGAAGTCAGCGTAGCCCTTGTACAATTCCTGAGAAGAAAATCTCCTTGCTCCTCTCTCTCTCTCTCTCTCATGGGTAGCTTTGAAATGCTGATCAATTTGTTCATATTTGCAATCCAACTTCCAAAGTCAGATACTCCGCTTCATTATTGCTATGTGCACGAATTTGCAGAAATCATGGCTTCCTCGGGCTCAAAATGTTCAGCTTCAAATGCTACTTGGTGGTACGAGGTTGAAAGGCTAGAATGCTATTCATCTGTGACATGTGGGGGATTGACCGTAGTAATCAACTTTAGGCTAATACTAAACTTCACTTAATGATTCTTAAGAGATAGACAATAAATGCAATGCAGCTATATTAAATGCAATGGTTACAACTGAGATCTATGAATAGATCTATGCTGAATATCCTTCTCAGAATGAGAGAAATATGCTGAATGCTGATGGTGAATGACTTTCTTTTCTCCACTGCTAAGGTCCACCCTTGGATGCCGGCTTTCCTCTATGTGGGAGATAGGAAGATGACTGAATGCTGTCTATGATGCTATCTACTGACTATATGCTGACTGTGCCGCTGATCTGCTGATCTCTCCTTGCTCCCTAGGAAGGAAACGCTGAGAAGAGAGGAAGAGGTTATGCTGATTATGATGCGCTTCTATTTATATGAGAGAATGCTGCTGGTCGGGTACTGTACAGCAGTCGGCCAGCTGTCTATGTCCTCACGACTTCCTTAAATGCTTATTATCTGCTGTCAGCTGCTGAGAACTGCTGTTGGCTGCCATAAATGCCCACAACCTGCCATGTTGCATGCTCTACATGCTATGAATGTCTTATGTAGTTGATGTGGGTGCTGTAGAAGCCCCAAAACACATGTGCATGTTGTGCTATATGCTGTAAATGCTGGATTAATGCCATGCTTAATGCTTGATGATCCTGAATGCTATCTGATTGATGTTTATGGATGCCATGTCACTGGTAGACCTAATGGGTGTGCATGTGACATCATCTAAGGGAGGTGAAACACGATGGAAATGTAAGCAATGTAACAACGAGAAGTCAGGAGGAGCAAACCGTGTGAGAGCACATCTATGCCATGCTAACAATGAAAAAGTCTGCAAGTGAACAAATGTCCAGGGACAACACCTGAAATGCATAGAGAGATTTTGGCAAAGTACCCAAGTGAAGAGGAGAAAGCATGTGCATGAAAGTAACTAGTAATTGGTGCATCTTACTTCACTAGACATGGGGACGATGTAAGCACGAGAGATGGATTGCAGTGTGGGGGACTTGGGAGCTTTGCATTTTCCCAAGATTCATAGCCTATGGGTGCAAGCTCCGGCAAGCACCAAACCTTGGGAGCAACTTGGGATCCCCACAAAGAAAGAGATGATAGAAGCAGCTGTTGCAAGGTTCTTTTATCATGATCATATACATTCAATGTTGCTAGGTCCCCATATTTTATTGAAATGGTCCAGGAGATTGCACGGTATGGCCCAACACACAAGCCTCCTTCCTATGAGACACTACGCACCACCTTGTTGCAAAAGGAGAAAGCAGCAATTGAATGTGCTTTAGAACCTGTGCATGAAGGCAAAGAACGGTGTGTCACTTATTGCAAATGGCTGGAGTGACACTCGAAAAAGGTCCATTCATGACATGGTTGCTTATTCTCAAGGAAGAATGCAATTAATTTCCTCACATGATGCTTCTAGGACTGGAAAAACTGCAGATCAGCTTATGGAAGAGTGGGCCCAAGTATTGAGAAAGTTGGCCCACAGAATGTTATTCAGTTCTTAGCTGATGGTGAGGCAACGAATAGAGCAGCTCGTCTAAAGCTTGAAGAGAGGTATGCGCATATCACATTTAGTCCACGCTTTGCTCATTGTTTGAGCAACATACTGAAGGATATTGGCAGCTTGCCATGGGTTGATCCACACATTCAGAAAGGCAAGGAGATAATAAGCTTCATTCAAAACCATCAATTTATTTTGAATGAATTCCGCAAGAGATCGCCTAGAAAGGATCTCTTGAAGTACTCGGAGACATGCTTTAGTTATAACTTTCTCATGATGAAGAGGTATCCAAAGTGAACTTGCCTTTGAAGTAGTTGGTTGTATGCAATGAGTGGATGGGATATGCTCCTTCTCGGTCAAGAGCCAGCATAGAGGTTGTGAGAACCATACAAGACTTCACATTTCGGGATGAAGTCAACACTATCAATGCTGTGATGAAGCTGATCATGCGCTTGATGTGGATTGCTGATGGACGGGAGCCATGCATTGCCAAGGTTTATAAGGGGGCTGACCGAATGATCGAGAAAATAGGGGAAATGGGCTTGTTCGATAAGAAATATGAAGAGCTTTGAGAATTATGTGAAGCACGATGGAATGGTCATCATTCTCCCATGCATGCTGCTGCATATGTCTTGGATTCCGACTTCTAAGGATGTGGACAAGAGGCCGACGATGAGGTAATGGATGGTTGGGAGATGGTGATTTCTAGGTAGGTTCGTGGTGATGATAAATGAAGGTTAGTGAAAGACCAACTTGGATTTTATCGTAGCAAGTTGGGAAGGTTTGGATCGGCCGATGCACAAAGAGACAAGTTTAAGATTGGGGCTGCATTTGCGCTTGCTTCGTGATATGGCTTCTCCCAAACCACAAAAGTTTATATTGCTTGATGAGGAGTCCTCGGATAATGAGGAGACAATGTACTTGCAGATCCTGGTTAGGATGGGGTTAAAGCTTTGGATGCTACAGATGTTGGTCTTGATGATATGGCTTTCTTGGATGACATAGATGATAGTCTCCTTGAAGACATCACTGGCAGTAGCCATACATGATATCCCCTTACTATTTGCATGTCACCTTGAGCCTTGGACTCTCGAGTCTGAAGCCCAATATTTTGTGTCATTTGCATGTGCCGCCTTGGACAAGTTTATTGCTTGGGACCTGGGTTGTTTCTTCTATCTAGGCCGTGGACCACATTTTGTGTCTTTTGTCACCTATGTCATGTATGATGTGGAATAATTTATTTTGAACTCTGAGATCTATTAGTATGTATTTGCAAATTGTGTGGTGCACTAGACTTTAGTGTGTCTTTGATTTGGTTACATCTAAACTTTTGCAAATTCTGTAAGTATGTCTTTTCGTTTTTCAGTTACGTAATACGGGTTTTAAAATGAGGAGTGTATGTTAAGATTTACTGTCATTTCTAGGAATTATCCAGGTCGTTCTCTCTCATTCCCATTCTCCCTATGGCCCATTCTCGTTCCCCTGATGGGGCTTTTGTTTCATTCCCATCCCCGTTCTCGTTCCCCTTCCCGTTCTCATTCCGTTGCTACTATGCCGTGGAAACAAGACAGAAAAAATAAAACCTTCTCAGTCCTTGAAGAACATAAACGATCCTTCAATCCTCCAAACTGGAAACCTAAAATCACCGAGACAACTATTTGTTAGCCACAACATAATATCCATCCTTTTCAAGATCTGCTAAATCCTCGTACCTAGGGGTGTCCCATACCACTAGGATACACACCATATAAAATTTCCTTAAGGCATTTAAAGCTGAGTCGGAGTGATCTATTTTTTCCCAACTAGGTCTTGGTGCACTACACCTCCACTGCATGGCATGGTTCACCCTATAGGTAAACCTCTGGAAGAAACAATGAAATAATTCACACATCCGACAACTCTCGTTGGAATGAAGCTCCCAGAGGGAAATATACCTTGTGATCTGTCCCAATCCTGAGATATTCCGACCATTGTTAGACAATCTCGTCCTCCCCCAGCTGGCTCGTCCTGTAAGATGCAATACTCACAAGTTGAGACCCTAGAATCTAAACAATCCTATGATCAACCAACCGTCAAGCTAGAAGATCACAAACTGACTCAACAAAGAAAACACCTCTGAAACCCCGCATTGATGCTTTCTAATCCACTGTCCCTCAAACATCTAACTTAACTGTTATCAACTACAATTCACTTCAGATGAAAGGGTACAAAACACATTGAAACAATTCATAGCAAAATATTACATTACATTTCGAAGTCCTCCTGAATTTACAAAATAGAGGGTGGGACTGCAAAATTACCCTACTGAACTATCTTCCATTACAAAGGATAAAATATGACCCTTCCAATCTACATGTATGTCATGGCTATAAAACCATTCTTTACCTAGTATAACATCGACCCTGTGCAGATTCATAATCAAAAAATCTAGGGACTCTATATAACTTTAAATAGATATCGGTAACTGAGACACACGTCTGTCCCAGATCTATCCATGTCCCGTTGCCGGGTTCACATACACGTGATCACTTGGTTGCATACTCCGAGCTTCTACACAAGTTTGGCATTGAAGAAGTTGAGTGCTACTAGGGTAAAAAAGAATGTACACAGTCTCCCCTAACACCGACCCATACATACGTATGAGGCCGTTAGGTCGAAAGATTGCCATGTTGAAAATACATTCCATGCAAGCACTCTGACCTAAAACAATAGTATCCATGGAAGAAACTTGAGGGTTACATGTTACTTCGGTCAAATGAGTTGCCTTGCCCTTTGTCTTTGGACAACGCGCCTTCATATGGTCATTCTGAGTGCAAGTGAAGTACATATCCTCCCTAATGTTCCGAAGGGTCTGGTGGTGCTTTTGATCCTTCTTCGGATTGGGTTCACCCGAAGCCTGGGTTGGTTCTCCCGAGCCTTCAAAGACTTAAACTTTCATTTACCTGGAAACCTATTAAGAGGTTTCTATCGTTTGAGGTTTCTGAGAGACATTCAAGTCTGGCCGGCAATCGTCTCCTCATAAATCCTAGCATACCGAATGGCATCCTCAAGTGTTGAAAGACATGTTCTTCATATGCAAGTCCATAAACTTGGCCACAATATCAAACTCATCCTTTGCCTGGAGGAACTTGTCCTGAAACACCATCTCGAACTCCCCCCAAGTACAAGGTTTATTCCTAAGTTCTCTCCACCATGTCAAGGCTTTCCCCTTCAGGAAACTCCTAACCATTTGAATGTTCCGGGCTTCTGAGAATGGGTGGAACTTGAAGTGTGCATTCCAACGGTTGAGCCAAGAATCAACCACTTCCTAGGTCCTCTCCTTTTTTTCACCCGCAAAAGCCTTGGTGCGAAAGAAGAACCCCGCAAGAGCCAGTAAAGAACTAAGGTTTTCTTTGCAAAACAGGAATTTTTGGTATTATCTACACACCCATGCATACAAATCCCCCCTTTCTCTCTCAAAAGTCACATGAACCCTATCATGTCAAAAAAATCTAAAAGGGTATCTACTTCTTGGGAGATTAAAACACAGATATGGTGACCGAAAGATACCTAGATTGGGTGACCTTGAAAAAACACAAACGACATGCAAACCTTGCTTAGCTCCACAATTAGGTTAGCTCTAATATCAATTGTAAGGGACTCCTCCCGAACGATCACCTAATACATAGGCATAAACAAGATTAGTACAAACAAAGAAGGGTGCAAGCACGCTCACCACCCAACTATAGGTTTGCGTCCACAAAACCTCCCCCAAGCCAAGGGCTAAGGTTCCACTCTCACAAGTCCATGTCAAAAATCCCTGGCGTTCTATACCACCAGTGCTTGCCCACAGGGTCCCTCAGCAAGATTACCCATGATCCACCATGTCCATGGCAAGAGTAAGCCTCTTGGTCCAAGTTCTGACCACAATGAATCAATAATAAACCGACTCACTTATACAGAGCTTTTTGTTGCTATAAATAATAGTCCAGACATAAATAAGCAATAACCTTGGATTTATCAAATCTGAACCTTAGCCACTTGAATCCACCTGTTTTTCCTAATCCCAAGACTCCCCTAACCCCAAGGGTTAGTGTTAGGCACGTAACAAATAAAAACCTAATATTTAATGATAAAGTATTACTTGAATAAAACACCTTGATTTGTCATATAAAGAAAACAAATCCATTAGTTTTTCATAGAAAAGAAAATTCCCTTTACAAGCGGCGTTTCTCCTACATGTCACCAATATTTTATGTAGTCCTACATAAGCAATAATGACAAGTGGAACACCTTTGTCAAATACAACCCATAAAGTTACTGAAAAATACACATATCTAAGTTTCCTACTTTATTTGCAGTTGTGTGCCATGCACACATGGATTCGTTTTTCTTTTAGAAAACCAAAAATAGATGTTTCTAGAAGAGAATTAATTTTTCGTAGAGGTATCTACAAAATCAAAGAGGGAGAAAATATCGTTGACTCTATAAAATAAGCACTGCTTCAAGAACCCCCACCTACCAACACCAACAAGAGAAGAAATAAGTCTTTTAACTATTATTGCAAAAAAGTTGAAGCCAAAAGGAAATTGTGTATTTTCTAGGTGCATAAAGCACACTAGTCCAAAATAAGAAACGAGACAAGACCTTATTTATAGCATGAGTAGAAGGTGGAGAAAATGGTCACCTACAAATAAAAGGATGTTGTAGCCATCAAGAACACACAAATGCACTTTTGTTTTTGTTTTTACACAAGACAAACTCAATCCGACAACTCCTAGCTTTTGTTTTGTTGTGACTCCTTGTGACCTAAAAGAAAGCAAGTCCAAAGTTTCAAAGTCATAATGCATGACCTAGAACACACATGGAAAGAAGCTTCAGATTTAAGGTGTCCTTTTTGACAATTTTATTCGATATCGAAGGAGTTGGAATCTACAATGGAGGTGAAAATTTGGGGAGAAGTAAGAAATTGGGCTTCCTAATGTTGAATTTCAATTACTTAAATTTGAAAGGCTAAATGAGAAACTAGAAATAAATGGAAGAGAAATTGGTCATCATTTGACTTCAATTCAAAACATGTATATATAGATCTACATCTATATATATATATAGATCTACATCTATATATATATATATATATAGATCTACATCTATGTATATATGTGTACGTATATGCAAGATTTAAACCCAAGGTTGGGGGGGGGGAAATCAACCTAAAATATGACTTTTGGACGAAACATCATTTCAACCCGGAGGTTTCGTGCTGTTTTGAAACATTTCATCTCGTTTCGAAGGGACCAAAAGCGTTTTCATATGACTATGATCCAAGTGATGAATAAAGTTAAGACAACCATGTGCATGTTTCGTTTGATGATGGGAATACTGACATTTTTATTAACACTTTATTTGTTCAAAGACTTTATATTCCATGGTGTCCATTGACTATCAATACATTGTAAACTTGTGCAAAGTGTAACTTGGTACTCTGGCAACAAAATTTTCCTCGGATTACAAGGAGCTTTCTTTTTCACTCCTTAATAACATACATGTTTTGCTTGGCAAAGAGTGGTTTTTCCATAAGAGCTCCCATGTAAATATTGACCATGTACATCATGTAATTGAAAGAAAGAGCAAACACAGGTTGTAGGCCCAAACCACAAACTTTAGAAGGCTGGGAATAGTTGATTATTGCTGAAAATGAGCACGAGAGAAGCCTGTAGGTGCTTGCAAGCATAAGAGACTGTCTCTACAACCAATGACCTCCATCAGATATGCAAGAATGAGATGGAATGTGAGGGGAAGGGTGTGCACCCTTATATATCCCTCCTATGAGCTGGTCGGCCAGCCGTAGTAGGCCGACAACTACCATGTAGCATAAAAATGCTATAAAAAGCCTTTAAAATGGTAGAAAATTCCTAAATAATGTCTGCTAAAATATGCTAATGCAAGGTCTCATAAAATGACCAATACAAGCATGAAAAGGTGTATGTAGACCCTCTGGAGATGATATATATTCCAGCACCTCCTCTTTAGCACCAGAGGGCTGGTCCAATACCAGCACGCTGAAGTAACACCTTCAAAGTAGCTCTCGGAAGTGGTTTGGTGAAGAGATCAACTACATTGTCCTTGGTAGAACAATAGGCCAACCGAAGAAGTCCCAACTCGATCCAGTCACGTACAAAATGATAATGCATTTCAATATGCTTGGATCGTTTCCGTATCACGGGATTCTGAGCTAGAGTAATATACTCTAAGAATCCGAGAAGATGGTAACTGGGGAAGTGTTGACACAGCACAAATGCTCCAGAATCTAATGAATCCAAAGTGCCTCAGTGGAGAAAAGAAGGTAGGATTTGTACTCAGTCTCGGTGGAAGTAGCAGAAACAGTCCTCTTCTTTTGAGACTTCCAAGAAACCAATCCAGTACCATGCATGAAGCAATATCCAAATGTAGACCGAGTATCAATGCAGCTTGTCCGACTAGAATTTGTGAAACCAACCAAATCAGCACCACTGGAATAGGTGATGCCATAATCTGAAGTACCTCAAAGATGACGAAGAACTCTCAAGGCTGCCTGCCAATGAGACCTTCGAGCGGTTGATGAGAACTGACTGAGAACACTCATAGCATAGGAGATATCTGGATGACGAGTGTTGGCTAGGTAAAGCAATAAGCTAACAATCTGCCGGTATTGTGTGGAATCCGGCAAGGGTGTATCATCCTCGTTGGATAACTTGGCATTGGGATCCATGGGACAAGAGAGAGGTGTACAGTCTGACAACCCGTAAAGTGAGAGCAACTTCTTGACATACTTCTGCCGAGAAATGAAGATACAGCCATCTTTCTGTCAAACCTCCAGCCCAAGAAAATAATGAAGAAGGCCAAGATCAGTCATCTCAAATGTTAGAGAAAGCTTGGACTAAAACCTGTGTGACCAACTCAGTATCTAAGCCAAAAAGGATGAGGTCATCAACATACAAAACAATGACACAAATATACCCATCAGAAAGAAGCACATAGAGATTGATGTTTACATATGCCCTCTCAAAGTCAAGAGATAACAAGAAGGCATCAATCTTCTGATACGAGGCACACTGTGCCTGTTTGAGACCATAAAGAACCTTCTTCAAAAGATATACATGGGTGTCCTATCCCTGAATCACAAAACAAGGAGGGTGCTGAACATAAACTTCCTCCTCTAAATCTCCATTCAGAAAAGCGGATTTGACATCCATCTTGAACACGGGCCATTTGAAGTGTGCAACAAAAGCCAAAACAATCCTGATGGTGGTATACCTGGCTATAGGAGCAAATGTCTCATCAAAGTCTTCACCTGCCTTCTGAGCATATCCTTGAGCAACAAGGCGGGCTTTGTACTTGTCCAAAGTACCATCTGCATGAAACTTGACTTTGAAAATCCATTTCACACCAATCACACGACGATGTAAAGGCGGTGGCACCAAAGACCAAGTGTGATTCCTCTCAATAGAGGACATCTCTGCTTCCATGGCTTGCCGCCACTGTGGCTGTGAAAGAGCCTCCTCTGGACTCTCAAGCTCATCGATCTCCTGGAGAGAACTCATGAGAGCATAATTCACTGTGTGATGAGACGTGGAAGTTCGAGATCAACGACGAGGTCCAGGGGTCGTGGTAGAGATCTGGTTATGGAGCTGTGCATGAGCGAGACCAGAATCTCTAAAGAGTTGCTGAACCCATCGAGGTAGGCCAGCCTTCCTCTCAAAGCGTGAAGAAGAAGAAGATCCAACTGCAGTAGAGGACTCATTCGATGCTGCTAGGAGAGGTGAAGAAGTAAGCACTGGTGGGGGTAATCCCGGAGTCAAAGCAGGATTTGTAGAGGGACTGGGAGCTGCAGATGCTGGTGCAATAGGAACTGGTGGCTGTAAAGTAGCAGCTGTCACCGGAGTTGGAGTAGGAGGAGGAGGAGGATGAGGAGGAGGAGGAGGAGGAGGAGGAGGAGCTGGATATGGAAGAGGTATAAGATCACCAACATCCGTCGGGAATGGATCATCCAGAAACTCTATAGATGCATCAGGTGGAGAGAAGTCAATGCCAAACAAGCTCTCATCAAACCAAGCATCACGGGAAATGATGATGTCATTAAATTTTGGATCCCAGAAGCGGTACCCTTTAGATCTCAGACTATAGCCTGCGAAGATAATCCTCTTTGACTTTGGTGCGAGTGTGGTCCTCTTCTTATCTGAGACATGCCAATACAGTCATGTGGGCCATCTGATTGCAATGACCGCCCGACTGCGAATGTCCAATATATTTGGCATCGTTGCCGTCCAATGGGTCTTCTGGCATTGTTGCCTCCCATATACAAAGCTTGCTCCTTGGGTTTTTTGGCATCGTTGCCACCCAAACTAGAGCATATCCACTCAAGACCATTACATAAGCAAGATAATGATCAATTCCATTTCAATATGAATATGTACAATGAAGAGGGCTAGGGCTACAATCCCTCCCTCTTAAATCTGTCTTTATCTCAAGACATTTCAAGCCTGTACTTCAAATACATCTAGACCAATTGCTTCCTCATAAGCTCGAAGAATATCTGGGTAGTCCTTGAAGTACTCTTTTGGCATCCATTTCGCATCCATAGGTGAGTAGTTCTTAAACTTCAAGAGGAATTTCTTGACCATTGTCTTTCCTCATTTTCTCATGGAATGGAATACAATCTGTTCCGGCTGTAAGATTTCTTCTTGTTCTTCCACTTCTGGTGGATCCTCCAATATAGGCTCCTCTAGGGGTAGTCCTGTATATGGTTTCAACAAACTGACATGGAAGGCATTATGTATCCTCCAATGATTTGGAAGGTCCAAACGATAACATACATCGTTGATCTTCTTGGTAACCTGAAAAGGTCCATAATACTTGGGAGCAAGCTTGGGTTCCTTGAGCGTATTGACCTGAGAGTTCCACTCAAGTAAGGCTTGCGTGAGACTGGGTAATACTCCAAGAGGCTGCACAACCAATGTTATCTTTCGCTGATGTGATCAGTAAGTATTGATATGATTAGTCACTTTGACATGTGACTTGAGCCTAGCTCTTTCTCTGTAGAGTGTGATAGATGTCCACCTGGGAGTTAACTAGTATATAGTCGCTGTCTATGGATGGATGGCCTTCATTTGAGGACTCTAGTATGACTAGATCCGGGCTCATTCTTTTGGATGAGAACAACCTTGCTTTCCCGCAAGGGAGCTATCATAGTTGCGGTAAACTGTTTAAAAGGCCGGGAAGATGTCACCAGCCTAGACATTTTCTAGTATGAAAAAGGGTCTGGTGGACTCCAAGATGTCCAAATATTCGGAAAGAACAAGCTTTGGGAATGGGGGATTATCTTGGGATACAAAGAATCACACTCCTAAAGTTTAGGAGAATTGCTATTTTTGGCCCGACTCCGATGGAAATTCTATTTGCGTCATTAAGTCTGGAATTGAGCAGATACCAAGAGTTACCAAGAGTCCAGCTCGTCTGAGTCGCTCCCTCTCCCTTTCGTCGTATAATTGCATAGAGAACTCTAGTGCTAGTCGTGGGAGGTGATCTCTATCAAGCGTGTATACATGCTGAATATAAGTGACAGTCTGAAAAAGGGCATCTGTAAAACGAGTGGGGCCACCCCAAACTCTGCATGTTGAATGTCATGTGGTACAGATGGCTTACTCCTGATCATGTGTGACAACATCATCACCTGTAGCCTCTCTATGCTCCTCCAGTGATCCTTCCCTAGGCTTGGTCCCCAAAAGGCTGCACCATACATAGCCGTTGGTCGTACTAGAGTATCAAAGAGCCAGCACTTAGTGCGAAGCTCTTGGAACTGTGCTTGGAAACACTATCTCTCCATACGGGTTAGGGAGGCGTGCCCCCTCGCAAGTCGGGCAGTTGTGGTCATGCAGAACAAAGAGCCTGTAAAAGTGACTCCTAGATACACACACTTCTGCACAATCTCCACTGGGGTATCTCTGTATATGAAAGAAAATCGTGAGGTGACTGCATAAGATGTGTTGAAGACCATAACCTTGGTTCTGCACAATCTCCACTGGGGTATCTCTGTATATGAAAGAAAATCGTGAGGTGACTGCATAAGATGTGTTGAAGACCATAAGAAAGGTCTCTCTCCCTACAAAATCTGTCCAATGCATTTAAGTGTTTCTGTAAAACCTCAGCTGAATCTGAGATCAAGACAATGTCGTCAGCGTATAGCAATATGGGCACTATTGTCTGAGCCAATGGTGAACCTCTACCACCGAAACTATCCATAAATACTGCGATCTCATCAATATATAGGGCAAAGAGTGTAGGTGAGAGTGGGCAGCCCTGCTTAACCCCAATACTGCTACATATATCTCCCGAGGTCCCACCGGGTGCACGTACTCGGCTGAGTATTGCCTCATATAGTGCCATCACACCCCATATCATCTCATGTGAGAAATGGAGCTCCTGCAAGCGTCCTATCAGACGAGATCGAGGGACGGAGTCAAAGGCTTTGCGGAAATCCACAAAGCAGCAATACACGTGTCTCTTTGAGGACCTCGCCGCGTGTATGATGGCCCATAAAGTAAAGATATGGTCCAGCATGGGGAAGTTTCTCCTGACGCCTGCCTGGCCTGATGCTGTGTTTCCCATCCTCTCTACCATAGAGCTCATCATGTCCTCTAGTACTGCCCCATAGATTTTTGCCATTGTGTGACCAATCATGATAGTCTTGTAGTTACCTGGGTCCGTGGGGTCTCCTGCTTTGTGGATGGGGACAATGGTGTTGGTAGTTCAGGAGGGTGGGAAGCCTTCAGAGAGTGCTATGTTAAAAAGACTGGCAAGAATGGGAGCCAAAACGTGGTGCCCGTGGGCAAAATGTTCCGCGCGTAGATCCTCATGATCTTTTGCTCTCCCATTATGCAGTTTTATAAGAGCCCTAGTAACATTGGGGGAATCAAAGAGATCACTGGCAAACTTGCTGTGGAGCATGTGGTGTAGGGGAAGCTGGCGTGGGCGGAGTCATGGATTGGGATGTGATGGTGGAGATAGGGAGGGATAAGTGGAGAGCTGAAATGTGGCGGGAGAGGTGGTCCTCATAGATGTGTTCAAGATCATGATGAAAATGAATCTGGGTGAAGGTGGTGACAGGGGGTGTGGGTGTGGGCGGTAAGATGGGCCATGAGATCGTGAAAGAAAGTAATGCGTGGTCAGCTAGTATTGGGGGAGGAGGGATGGTGAAGTCTGGGATGTGTGGTATAAGAGCGGGAGATCCCATGAGGTAATCCACCGTACTAGTGCCTCCCCCATGTGGAAAAGATGTAAGGCTGTTCGAATGCGGCCATCTGGACAACCCATTATATATAACCAACTCATGCAAAGCCCCCATCTCCACGAAGTGTCTACCATATGGTGTTGCATTCCCCATATCCTGGTTGACCCTCTGGAGGCCCATCTCAGCCAAGTCAATTTCTGACAACATAATGGCATCTCCCTAGAAGTCATATGTCTGCACTTGTTCCCCTTTTGTCCGTGCATTAAAGTCTCCTAATAGGAGGAACTCTCCTTGTTGGGAGAACTCTGCAATGTCTGCAAATAATGGCGCATATGGAGTCTCCCCTTTCTCTGTCAACCTTGTCAACCTGCATTTATATTCTGATTTCTTTGGTGGGAAGTAGCATATTGCAATATGCATCACTCTCAAGCCAGGCTTGGCTAATCGCATCCTCATAAAGCGAGCCTCCTCATTGTGTCTAACCATTGTGAGCAT
Source organism: Cibotium barometz (assembly GCF_041138505.1). Classification (NCBI taxonomy): domain Eukaryota; kingdom Viridiplantae; phylum Streptophyta; class Polypodiopsida; order Cyatheales; family Cibotiaceae; genus Cibotium; species Cibotium barometz. The sequence goes on along the minus strand of NC_141054.1, from coordinate 14,368,394 downwards.
GCCTCTCAAATGAGGGCGAAACAATCATGCCACTCCTCCTGAGCCATGCACCCCCCCACTGGTGCGTGTTTGTCCTCTGAAAGCTGACTCCCATGTGTAACCCTCCACATTGGGTATCCCTCTCTTAGGGCTTTGATGCGTTTCTGTGTAGAAGATAATATCCCTATGTGTGTAAGTCTCTGTGAAGCCTCCTGTGTCTGACCAGAGTTCCATTACAATTGCATACTCCCATCCTCAATGCATCTACGGTCTCATAGGCCCCGCACGGTCATGTGGGGTGTTTGTCTGTGATGATGACTCAGTCATCCCGATAAACGGCTCATTTTCTTGCCTTGCGAGCTTCCATAACCTGAACCATCCCGGCTTTCCTGTCTTCCACCTGTAGGGGGGTGAGGTCATCTCCAAGGAATATTGTGGTGGTTCGGAGGGTGGCCCTCTCCTCAAGCAAGCCAAACAGGACTTTGTATCTTTGAACTTGAGGAGGAGAGGGCTCTCCCTCGTCAAGTCCTTCCCGGCTCACCAAGCCTCTACAAAAGAGGTGTCAGTGAGGAGAGAGAGAGAGAGAGAGAGAGAGAGTTGTATTAATGTCTTCAAAAGGCCAAAATGACCCATGAGACTAAAAGGTTACATCATATCCATGAGGTACATAATCCTGGGTACAAAATAGTAATAAAGAAAGATAACAAAAATCTAGAACTTTAAAATCGGATCTAGGTACATGAGCAGAGAGCTCTCATATCACCCTAATACATCCCTCATGGGCCGCTATGACATGGTGCTTAAGGTGGTAAAACTGAGCTGGCGCGAGAAGGTCCTACGATGATGGGAGATGATGGCCCGGATCTTCCTGTGGTCGTGTGGGCGCAGGCGAGGGCCATGGGGTCTGGGGCGTCGAGCTCTGCATAGCTCAGTGGCTCTGTCCAGTGTCACACCTCTCGGCCAAGCTCCTACACTAGCCTGTGGTTTGGGTATGATGGGTGGATCGGCCCTCGGAGTGCTGGTATGGAAGAAGAAGTCAGTGAGAGCTCTCTGTGCTGGTCCTCGAGCAAGTGCAACTGATCTGGATCTCACTAAGGACTCCTTGTGTCTACGGAGCTCTAGAGGAAAAAGTCCCAGGCATCTCTGATCCGGAAGTCCATGATCCTGGAAAGTGGTCCGAACCCAGCTCGGAAGAGGCAGTGGAACCTCCCTCGAATCTCATAGTACACGGGGCATCGACATATGTAACGGTCCTCTGTCTCGGGCTCTGTGTGACAGAGCTGGCATATCCTGTCCTCTGGTGCGGCCGCCCTAGGCCCATATCTGGCAGTCTCCACTCTCAGCTGGTGGGACGAGGTGCGGATTTGGCCGATCGCACATCTCACCCCAAAGGATAGGTGTATGTCCATGTAGCGTGGACGGATGATGAACCCATCCTCTGTCAGGCATAGGAGGTGATCTCTGTAGAAGGCCATCTTTGTCCCCAGTGGACGACTAGGTGAACTCCATGTCCTTTGAGTATCGAGTCTGACAATGTAATCCTTGATAACCCTGCTCCGCTATGTGTGGTTGAGAGCAAATGACGGGGCCTCTTTGCTGTATTGGAAGGGGGGGAGTGCCTCCATTTGCATACCGTGCATGCCAAACCAAGTGCCTACCTGTGCATACCAGCACTTTGTATCTCCCTCAAGTGTCAACTGTCTCGAGGACTCCAGGGCTAGCCGGGGGTATCTATCAAGTGGAAGCTCCCATAGCCTATGCCAATATGTCACTGTCTGGAATAGAGCCTCTGTCACTATCGGTGCGGCGCCCATCTTTGCCCGCACAATCTCATGTGGCACTAATGGTTTACTCCTAATCATGCGTGAGATCATCGCCACTAGGGGCCTCTCCATCGGCTTCCACCCATCATATACCTCCTCTGTATCTGCCTCGGCCAGCTCTCTTCTCTCTCTCCTCCTGTGGTATAAGCTAGGACCCCAGATGGGGCCACCATATAGTAGTGCAGGTGTAACTAGAGTATCAAATAGCCAAAGCTTCGTCCTCGGCTCCTGAAACTGTATCTGTGAGCATTGCCTATCTAGCGAGCGAGGGGCTGCATATCCCCTCGTCAATCTAGCGTCGGCCGCCTTCCACATCGAGAACTGAGGTCCAGCAAAAGTGATCCCAAGGTATACATATGAGGTAACATACTCCACAGGCTCTCCACTGTATGTAAACTGTACTGTAGATCTAGTTATCCACTGTGAGGAGGTGTTAAATATCATGAGAGAGAGAGAGAGAGATTAACGTCTGTGAAAGGCCAAAGTGGCCTATGAGACCAAAACATAGTACACAGCTGATGGTGTCTCATCAAAAGTAAGACAAAAAGGACTAAAACTTAAAAGTCCTAAAACCGTTTTAAACAGCTATGAAAGGAAAAAACTCCTACTGAGGTACAACAAAAGGTTGTGTATGTATGTATGTATGTATAGAGAGAGAGAGAGAGAGAGAGAGAGAGAGAGAGAGAGAGAGAGAGAGAGATATTAACGTCTATGGAAGACCCCAAGGGCCTATGAGACCAAAAGTAATACAATGGTACCATGGATATGCTGAGCCATGGAAAATTGAAAGAAAAAGTAAAATGAAAATATCTGACAGTACATGTGATCAACAGATGATCGTGTGTAGAGTGAGATATGCTGTGATCAGCTAATGTCGATACCCGCCTCGGCAAGAACCGATCTGATGGTGGAGTGAATGTCAGACCTCTGTGATGGGAGCGTGACATGTCGGTGGAGAACCTCACGAATCCGTCTGTGTGGTGGAGGGTCCTGATGCTCTGTGTTGGGGACGTCTGGCTCGCAGAATGGATCGAGCTCTCTCACTAAGAACTCCTCTCGGCCGTGGAGCTGGAGAGCGGGTACGGGTGGTGGGCTCTGATGTCGTAGCAGAGGAATTGTTGTGGGCAGTAGATTCCGATGTGGATGTATGTACCACAAAGAAATCTGTGATGGCTCTCTGTGAGGTGTCCTGTCGGAGCTGGGGCTGTCTCTGAGCATGCTGCCGCAACACTACATCCCTATGTCGTCTGAGCTCCATCAGGTACATGCCCAAGCACCGCTAATCCTCAAACTGTATCACCCGTGTGAGTGGTCCGAATCCCTCTCGGAAGAGGCAGTGGAATGTCCCCCGTATCTGAGAGAGAGAGAGAGAGAGTTGGCCAAGGAAAGAGAGCGAGTTAGAGCTCCCTAGGCTATGCTAATATGCAACCAATTACAAAGCTCAAGGCGTCCACATAGACATGGAAAATTACATCCCACAGTGGTGCTCGTAATATTGGCATATTTACTAATACATGTATGAGCTTATCATAAGCTTTGTCAACACCCTTTGGTGCACTCATGCATGCAATGGCACATTTGCCAATACATGTATGAGCTTTTGTTAATACTCTTTGGTCCACTCAAACATAATGAACAATTTTTACACTGAGGGTCATGCTAGGTTAGCATAGAAGATCATGAATCTTTGATTATAACCCGCATGTTGTTAGCTACAGTCTCGGGAAGTCTCTGGTGTGAACAAGATCTATCCACGAACACTTTTTACCTTGCGTAGACGGGTTTTTTTTCCCTGTGGGAACATGCTCCAGTGTGTTGGCCTTTTGGACTGAGGTCTCATATATTGTACTTTGAACTTTTATTTAATTATCATTGAGTACAACTTTCCAGCATACTCTCTCTCTCACACTTAGTTTTTTGTTTGTGCTGTGTGTGTGTGTGTGTGTGTGTGTGTGTGTGTGTGTGGTTGCAGAGCTTCCTCCATACCCAACATTGGTATGACAGCCCGCTTAGTTGGTTGGCCTGCTGCCCATACACGAATCCACGTTGACCAGCCCGTATAACTCTTGCAGCTGTTGCCAAGCTCCGCCCTGCACCCGTTGTCCTACATAGCCGTGCAGCCCTCGCCCAACAAACAGCGGTCGTCGCCTGCTCCACCCTTTGCTCCGCAATTTCGCCTACACTAGAATACTCGCCTAGGTGTTAAATAGCAAAGCCCCACATCAATTTTTTGATTTGGGCAACTCCGCCTCCTCCACCCTAGCAGTGCCTCTCCGTCGGTTGAGCTGCTTGTTCCGCCCGTCGGCGCCACCATTGCAGAGCCCATTTTTGGAAGTGAAAATTTTTTCGCTGTTTCTGCACGGGTGTATTCCTCGTCATTTTTCGAGTCTCCCAAGTTGAAGAAGTCTAGAATCAAAGCCTGTTTAGGCCATCAAAATCCTTCAGCAAATTTTCATCTTTTCCAAAAACACAGCTGAATTGAGTCGTGGGTTGAATCCAGCATTCCTCGACCTCTCTTTTCATGCACTCGGCATTGACATATGACACTGACACCCATCATTGGGGTCTTTTTTGGTCATCAAGCCTCTATTTAGATAACTTTTCTATCCCTACACTGTCATTTCAATACACTTGTAGGTTCTTCTCATCTGTGAATCATTGGGCATCTCAAAAGGCTGCCTTTTAGTGGACATTTGAGGGTCTGCATTGCATTGTGCAGTGACATTTGCTTGGGGAAGATTGTTAGTTTGCTTTGAGTCATTTCTAATAATGATGTATTCAGGATGCTCTTTGTCTAGGACAAGCTTGATGGTACTAACTATTCCATGCAGACATATATGATGAAACATATACTCGTTGCAAAGAATTTATGGGTATATGTATCTGGTGCTCAGTTAAGATTTACTAGTCCTGCACCTGCAAGTAGCACGTCTGGGGAGTCCACTGTTGGGACTAGTGATTCTCGTTCTAGTGGAAGTGCACCACCTGCACTTGTCCCTTCTACACAGGAAAAACTTAGATGGGATGCTAAAGATACGTAGACTCATGCATTGATTGCTCTTTCATGTAGACGATAAGTCATTCCTTTTTTTTTTTTTTTCGAGAAAAGATCCTTACATTAGTTATAAAAAAACACCCACTGGGCTACAAAACCCCTCCCTTGCTCATAAGAAGGCAGAGGAGAGATGCAATCAAGGCAGCTAGGGAGACTCTCCCTAGGTGCAAAAAAGTGCAAATACAAGTACAAATAATTGAGAGGCTATATCATACAATAGGAGGGGGGAAAATCCAAACAGGTGGCCTGTAGTGCCATCGGGGGGTACCCGCGTGTAGAGTATAGAAGGGGCCGCTACGCCAAGTGGTGTGAAAGGCTTGGCGCCGCAAGATCGCTCGATCCGAGTCGCCCCGGATGCGGTCATACTGTCCTCGCAGGGTGTGAATCAACTCTTGCCAGATACTCCGAACAGTCTCTGCTGGTGGCTCCAGTCTCCCCTCAAAGGCCCTGAAACAACGGGCTCTCCAGTTGAACCATATGGTGAGGCTATTGAGAAGCTCCCATTGTAGATCCCTCTCCTGTGTCCAGCCGGCGGACGAGAAATCCGGTGAAGGAAAAAGACGAGGCTGGCCCCGAATGAATCTGATGGCCTGGCTGTCCTGCTCCGACTCGTATCCCAGAGCAGGCCCTGACGAAGTCGACCAAGCACGGCTCCCCACGTATACATGCCCTCTGGAGAGAGGGGGGCCAAAATGCGCAGAATCCTCAGCCAAATCTGCTGCGCCTGTGGACAGTCCCATAGGCAATGTCGCTGTGTCTCCAATGGGTGGCCGCATCTGGCGCAGGCCGATGGAAGGTCACTGTAGACAAGCCAGGTGCCAACTGCAGAGCCCCTGTGCAACCAGCCACTGGAAAATCGAGATCCTGCGTGCCTGTCGGCTAGCCGAGAGCCTGGTCCGAAAATCCTTCAGGAACTCCTATGAGAGTCCATGTAGCCTCCAATGCTCCGATGCAGCTGGAGCGACCATCCTCCTCGCTGTCAAAATATGCCTCCCCAACTGAACAGTGTACTGGAAAAAGGTGACCTTTGTGGCCTCGGGGGACGCATAAGGATCATGCCACTCGTACTCGCCAGGGTCCCACTGGAGCCGGGCCAAGGGGCGCGCAGCATATGCCCATATGCGCCAATCAGAGTCCACATCTGCAGGGTCTGGATCAATATGCCACTTCCGAGAAGCGGCGGCCACTACCCGTATCCTCTGAAAGATGCACTCTGCAACCAAAGGCGACTCCACCTCCACTCTTTGAAGTCTGCCCTCATCTTGTATCTCATAGAAGAGGCATCTACCATCCTCAGTGCAAGCTCTGATAGCAATTAGGATCTCCAATTGTGTAAAGGCTCCCATCCACCGTGGGGCCGCTAGCTCGAAAGGCATGAACCACTCCTCAGTGAGTGCCTCCTGAATGTCATCCCTCATAATCAGCCCCCCTCTGAAGTGACTCAGCCTCTCCGCCTAGATCTCCTCCGAGAGGCTGCAAAAGGCCTGCCAATCTCCAAAACTGCGTGTTGGGCCTGCCGCCAATGGTCCCCAAGCTAGACGAGCCCGAGAACCCAGCATATGACCATGCTTTGTGCATATCGCGGGGCTCCAGATGAGCGGTTGTCTGGCCCGCTCCTCATCACAAGTGGGAGGTCTCTGAGAAAGCTTCGATCTCAGCAGCTCCCAAGCTCGCAGGATGCTCAAGGCAAATCTGTCCTCCCATCCTCTACTGAGGCGTGTCCTCCTCATCTCTATGAAGATCCACCTTATCTCTGGTGCCCAAGTGCCCCCTGTTGGGGGAGCTCTAGCATGCAGCCGCTGAAAAAGAAGCTCCTTCCAAGGCTCAGCGCCTGGAAGCAGCCCCCGAACAATAAGCTTCCCCAACAAGGCTCTACTCTGATTAGCTGGATCTATAATGCCCAAGCCTCCCTGGGCCAGCGGAAGAGTGATAACTGCCCAAGTAACCTTAGCCCGGGCCGGCTGACCATCCCGCCCAGACCAAAGAAAGTTCCTGATCAGCCTCTGTACGTGGCTGATGCAAGAGCTCGAGAAGATCCAGCAAGACGTGATGTACCACATAGTCGCTAAAAGCACCTGATTTGTCACCACCACCCTCCTAGCCAAGGATAGCCGAGCTGTACTCCAATATAAAAGCTTCTTCCGAATGCTCAGAAGAAGTGGGGCGATCTGCTGCTCAGGTGACAAATCAAGTCCAATCTGGCATCCCAGACACCGCACCGCTGTGCTAGGAGGAATACATCTAAAACCCGGGTCTGGGCTCCATGACGGAGCGGGAGCGCTATTGATCCAAAAAGCCACTGTCTTGTGCCAATTGATCAATGCTCCCGAAGCCACACCAAAAACTTGTAGCGACTGCTCTGCCCTCTGCAGATTGGCCTCCTGGCCATGTAGAAACAATCCTGTGTCATTAGCAAACTCGGAATCGAGCAGGTCCTCCCCCCGGGAAGCTGAAGTCCTCTCAAACGAACCTCCTCTGCTGTCAGATACATGCTCATAGCCTCTGCAAAGAAGAGAAAAAGGAACGGGGCGAGAGGGCATCCTTGACGGACTGATCTGGTCAACTCAAAACTCGGCCCCTGTCCTCCTGCCAATCAACAGCTGGCTATGAGCTGTGGAGTACAGAGCCGCCACTCCTCGAATCCAGTATGGCTCAAAACCCAGGCGAAGCATAGTGCCCTCTAGGAAGCCCCAATCCACTCTATCGTATGCCTTCTCAAAATCCAGAAGCATCACGACCAAGTCCTCACCTAGAAATCTAGCTCGGGCGGTCGCCTCCCAAAAGGTGAAAATGTTGTCAAGGATACTGCGCTCCTTGACGAATCCTGTCTGGGTAGCATGAATCAACTCCCCAAGGAAGGGCTGGATCCTCAAACTCAAGGCCTTTGCTAGGACCTTGTAGACAGTATTGAGGATCGTAATAGGCCTCCAATGCCGAATATCATCTGATACTCCCTCCCCTTGGGGATAAGAAAGATCAAGCCCTCTGAAAAGCTCTGTGGCATCACCCCAGTGTCCAAAACATACTGAAAGCCCCTGCGGAGGCCTGGCCCCAAAAGGTCCCAACAGCGCATAAAGAAGGCAAGCATCGATCCGTCCTCCCCAGGGCAACTATGACGCGCAAGGACTCTCAAAGCCTCAACAAGCTCATCCTCTGAAAGGGGCTCACCCAAAACTGTGCGCATACGATCTGTGACCCTCCTCTGGACATGGGCCCACACAGTGTGTCTGCAAGCATCACGTGCCTCCGTGGCTGGCTCTGCTGAAAGCAAGTCTCTATAGAACTTAGTGGCAATGGCTCTAATCTCCCCGGGCTCAGTGGCTAACGATCCGTCCTGCCTCCTGAGCTGGCGTACTCCTGCTCGAGCATGGCGGGGTCCGATGATCTCAAAAAACTCCCCAGTCACTCTATCACCAAGCTGCGTGCACTGAGAGGCCTGGCGATGATAGTAGAACTCATGTCTCTGCTCCTCTGCCTCTCTAACCTGCTGGCGTGCTTGGGTCAGCTGGGACGCCACCCACTCACATGTAGGCAGCTGCTCCTGAAGACGCTGAAGCGAAGCAAGGCTACGTCTCAAGCGACGCTCCCGCTCTCGAGTCTCTCTCAGCCGTGTCAAGGCTGTAGCGTGCAGGAAAGAGCTAAGCTCGATGAGTCCCTGGGCACACTGGCCTGCTGCATCCAGGTCAGAGCTCTGGCTATCATGCCATATCCTCTCAATGTCCTCAGAAAGACTGGGATCTGTAAGTATGCTCTCTGGGATCCTCAACTGCAAGCTGGTCTCCCGTCTCCTCTCCTCCAGTGTCAAAATAACTGGCGCATGGTCTGAAAAAGAGGTGCCAGCGAGAATGCCAACGGAGCCACCCCGCTTCCCGAACCCGTCGCCCACATAGAAGCGATCAATCCATGATAGATTAGTCCCTCCCTGTCGCGGCGATCCGACCGAGAAAAACTAAGACTGTCCTGAGAGCGAGAGAAAGCCTCATGTTGCCATGCATCAGTGATCCGTAGTGACATACAAAATCGCTCCCAGGCTACAAGCTTTGTGCCGTGCACTGTAACATGACTGCCTCCCACCCTATCGGCCGGGTCCTCAAGCATGTTGAAGTCTCCCCCAACACACCAATGTGCGGCCTCGGGCAATGCATCTGTAATAACAGGGGTCCAGAACTCTACTCTGGCACTAGCATGGTTGGGCGCATAGACATTGAGCACACCAAAAGCCTCATCGTGCATCCTCAAAATAACATACTATGCTCTACCAAGCACAATGACCCCGCGATCCACAATGGCCTGCCGCGATCCACAATGGCTTGCCGCCATACATCCGCAATGACCATACATACTCCTCCCTGCCCACCCAAGGGGCCAAAGCCTGCAGACCAAAATGTGTCCCATCTACCAGGCATCACCGACCCATATCTCTGAATCCTGCTCTCACTCAAATGGTGCTCCTGCATCATCAGAATATCAATACTGCCCCGAACCAGGCATCTCTGAAGCTCCTGCCTCAAGCAACCACGATAACGTACATAGTGTGCGCCGCCAAGGCCCTGTACATTCCATGAGATGATCCTCATGGATGACCTGCTGAGGTGGAGGCTGTCTCAGCCATACGGCGGGCCTTTGCAAGCGGCTTGGATGGAGAGTAATCCCCATCCGAGTGGCTACGAATCTGCCCACCCGGTGTGCCTCCCGCTCGGAGAGAGAAACCTCATGTATGCATACATAGCCAGGGTCTCGTGCTAGGTCTGCCACTATGCGAACCACCAAATGTCGAATCTCGGCGGCATCCACACTCTCGGTATCAAAGAAATGTGCCAACTCCCAGAGTTGGCCTATCACATCTGTCATCTCCAAATCGCTCACATGGTGAGAAAACTCAACTGCTTGAGTCTTCAACACACTAAGAGCGAGATCAAGAGTCCACTCCCGGGGAGGTTTATGAAAGCCGCCAGATACGTCACCGGCTCACTGAAGCTCTCGGCCCCCCCCCCCCCCCCCCCTCTGCTCGGGTTGACTGCACGCCATCCCCCCTCTCCCGCCCTCGCGTCTGCCCCCCCCCCCCACCTGCCCTCTCGTTTGCCCCCTCTTCCCCGCCTGGCTGTCCCGCGCGCCCCAGCGTTGCAGCGCCCGCCGCCCCCAGCTCCTGCTCATCCCCTTCGCGCCCTCCCATTCTTCTTTAGCGCCCCGCCCCCCCTTTCGCCGCCGTCGCCTTATCTCCCCCCCTCGGCCCCCTTCGCGCTGCTTCCGTCTCCCCCCTAGGGGCTTTTTTGTCTTCGCCGCCCCACCCCTCCCCTTTTTTTCTGATTTTTCCGTCCCCTGGGGCTTTTTTTTTCTTTTTTGCCTTTCGCCTTCCCCCTCCGTCCTTTGTGTGCAGCTCGGTTCTTGCAGGACTCTCCGCTTTCGCTCCGCCTTCGACGTTGCTTCAGACACTGATGGAGGCTCCTCCCGCCCCACCTCAGAGGGACTCTTCCGCAGCCCCCTCACCCGCCCCTGAGGATACCCCCATCAGGCTTTCTCTTTCGAGGAAGCGAGCCTCGCCGCAGAGGTGGAACGCCTCCAGGCACATTCCACCAACTGCCGTATAGTCGGCACTCGCCCCAGTAGAGGGGAGATCCGGGATCTTCTCCAGGCCCGCCTTCTTGCAGATGTGGGCAACATCCTGGACGTTCAGCTACTGGGCCGTGGACACTACCAGATCGAGTTCGAGACAGCCCAGAGCGTGGCCAAGGTCCTAGCCATGAGTCCCCTTGACATCAGGGGTGCTCGGGCATTCTTCAGACCTTGGCAGCATGGTTTGGACCCAGCAGCAGCGGCCGAGCAGGGAGAGCGCCTTTTCCATGTTACAGTTTGCTTCCCTGGACTCCGCCGTGAGTACCTTCCGCTCCTTTCAAGGCTAGGAGCATTGGTGGGTTCGGTGCTTCAATGGTGGCCAGAGCAGCTGGGCTACCTTTGGTCAGAGTTTTGGTTCCCGACATCTCCTCCCTTCCGAAGGTCATTCAGCTACCTAGAGAGGGGGGGGAGGATGGATTGATGAGAGAGTGGAGTTCTCGGGGCTCCCGAACCAGTGCTTTATTTGCAGGCAGGTCAGCCATCTGGCCAAGGCCTGCCCTCGCAGGAGACCCCGACCTTCACCGCAGCAGCAGGCCCCTGATGGCCCGCCCACAGATGCGGCTCGGCAGGCAGCCTCCGGGACACCTGCTCAGGCCACAGAGACCTCGGAGTGGCAGCCTGGACAGGGGTGCCGTCGAGGGAGACAGCCACAGCAGCACGCCCAGGCCTATGCAGCAGCAGCCACAGTCTCAGGATCACTGGGTTCCTGTGAGGAATAGCTTTGCTCCCCTCCAGGAGGAGACCCCTGCGACGACTGAGGACCAGGAGATGCCAGCACCCCCTCCCCCTCCCCCTCCCCCCCCACCGCCGTCCCCCCCTACCGCCTTGCTTCCACCTTCGCCTCCTCCCGTCCCCGCTCCGGTTTCGGCAGCGGCTCCTTCTCCACCCCCCTCGCTCCCCCCCCGCCCGCCTCAGCTCCCCGGGAGGCCCTGGCAGTCCCCTGGCATTCACCTGTAGTCCGGAGGGCTCTAAGCACCGACCTTGCTTGAGCACCGCAGAGGAGACTTACCATGCCGATTCAGGCTTCACGGATATCATCTATTCGCAGTCGGCTGAGTCGCCTCGGCACTAGACAGCGCTCGGAGGCTTTTGATTACTCCTTCACACGGCTTTTTGGAGCAGAGGGCCCCCATGAGCCAGCACCCATCAGAGTTCATGTAGTGATACCTCCGGCCCGCGGGGAGGAGGCACTTGATTCAGCGGTGGCCTTCTCGTTCCCTCTATGTGGCCCATGCGATCGGGAGTGGATTCTGGAGCTCGCTCTTAGCACTTTGAAGACTCAGGCAGTTGAGTTTTCTCATCATGTGAGTGATCTGGAGGTGACAGATGTGATAGGCCGACTATGGGAGTTGGCTCATTTTTTCTTGGATCCCGGGAGTGTGGATGCCTCAGGGATTCGTCATTTGGTCGTTCGCATAGTGGCAGACTTAGCACGCGACCCTAGATATGTATGCATACACGAGGTTGCTCTGTCTAAGCGGGAGGACACAGCCACTGGTGCCTGATCCGTGATTCTTGCAACACACCGGGTGGGCAGATTCGTAGCCGCTCGGATGGGGACTATTCTCCATCCAAGCCGCTTGCGAAGGCCCGCCGTACGGTTGAGACAACATCCACCTCAGCAGGTCATCCATGAGGATCATCTCATGGAATGTACAGGGCCTTGGCGGAGCACATTATATACGCTATCGTGGTTGCTTGAGGCAGGAGCTTCAGAGATGCCTAGTTGGTGGCAATATTGATATCTTGATGATGCAGGAGCACCACTTGGGTGAGAGCAGGATCCGGAGATATGGTTCGGTGACGCTTGGTAGATGGGACACCTTTTGGTCTGCAGGGTTTGGCCCTTTGGGTGGACAGGGAGGAGTATGCATGGTCATTGCAGATGTATGGCGGCAGGCCATTGTGGATCGAGGGATCATTGTGCCTGGTAGAGCACAGTATGTCATTCTTAGGATGCATGATGAGCTCTTGGGTGTGCTCAACGTCTATGCGCCCAACCATGCTAGTGCCAGAGCAGAGTTCTGGACCCAGGTTACGGATGCATTGCCAGAGGCCGCACATTGGTGTGTCGGGGGAGACTTCAACATGCTTGAGGACCCGGCCGATAGGGTGGGAGGTAGTCATGTTACAGTGCACGGCACGGAGCTTGCAGCTTGGGAGCGATTTTGCATGTCACTGAGGATCACTGATGCATGGCAGCATGGGGCCTTCTCCTGCTCTCAGGATAGTCTTAGTTTCTCTCGATCGGATCGCCAGCAGGGAGGGACTGATCTACCACGGATTGATCGCTTTTATGTGGGCGACTGGTTAGGGGAGCGAGGAGGCTCCGTTGGCATTCTCGCTGGCACCTCATTTTCAGACCATGCGCCAGTGATTTTGACACTTGAGGAGAGGACACGGGAGCCCAGCTTGCAGTTGAGGATCCCAGAGAGGGTACTTACAGATCCTAGTCTCGCTGAGGACATTGAGAGGATTTGGCATGATAGTCAGTGCTCTGACCAGCATGCATCAGGCCAGTGTGCCTAGGGACTCATCGAGCTTAGCTCTTTTCTGCACGCTGCAGCTTTGACACGGCTGGGTGAGACTCGCGAGCGGGAGCATCGGCTGAGACGCAGCCTTGCTTCGCTTCAGCGCCTTCAAGAGCAGCAGCTTGCATGTGAGTAGGTGCCGTCCCAACTGAGCCAGGCACTCCAGGAGGTTAGAGAGGCAGAGGAGCAGAGACATGAGTTTTACTATCGTCGCCAGGCCTCTCAGGTGATTCCACAGAGCTTTTCAGAGGGCTTGATCTTTCTTATCCCCAAGGGGGAGGGAGTATCAGATGATATTCGGCATTGGAGACCTATTACGATCCTCAATACTGTCTACAAGGTCTTAGCAAAGGCCTTGAGTTTGAGGATCCAGCCCTTCCTGGGGGAGTTGATTCATGCTACCCAGACAGGATTCGTCAAGGAGCGTAGTATCCTTGACAACATTTTCACCTTCTGGGAGGCGACGGCTCGAGCTAGATTTCTTGGTGAGGACTTGGTCTGATGCTTCTCGATTTTGAGAAGGCATACGATTGGGGTTTCTTAGAGGGCACTATGCTTCGCCTGGGCTTTGAGCCAGGTTGGATTAGAGGGGTGGCGGCTCTGTATTCCATAGCTCGTAGCCAGGTGTTGATTGCAGGAGGACGGGGGTCGAGTTTTGAGCTGGCCAGATCAGTGTGTCAGGGGTGTCCTCTCACCCTGTTTCTTTTTTTCTTCTTTGCTGAGGCTATGAGCATGTATTTGACGGCAGAGAAGGTTGGTTTGAGAGGACTCCAGCTCCTAGTCCGGGGGAGGACCTGCTCGATGCTGAGTTTGCTGACGACACGGGCTTATTTTTGCATGGCCAAGAGGCCAATCTTCTTCGGGCAGAGCAGTCACTCCAGGTTTTTAGTGCAGCTTCGGGGGCATTGATCAATTGGCGCAAGACAGTGGCCTTTTGGATCAGTAGCGCTCCCACTCCGGCATGGAGCCCAGACCCAGGTTTTAGATGGATTCCTCCTGGCACAGCAGTGCGATATTTGGGATGCCAGATTGGACTAGATTTGTAACCTGAGTAGCAGATTGCCCCTCTTCTCTTGAGCATTCGGAAGAAGCTTTTGTATTGGAGTACAGCTCAGCTATCCTTGGGTGGGTGGTGGTGGCAAATCAAGTGCTTTTAGCGACCATGTGGTACATTACGTCTTGCTGGATCTTCTCGAGCTCTTGCATCAGCCAGGTACAGAGGCTGATCAGGGACTTTCTTTGGTCTGGGCGGGACGGTCAGCTAGCTCGGGCAAAGGTTGCTTGGGTAGTTACTTTCGCTGACCCAGGGAGGCTTGGGCATTGTAGATCCAGTCGATCAGAGTAGAGCCTTATCGGAGAAGCTTATTGTTCGGGGGCTGCTTCCAGGCGCTGAGCCTTGGAAAGAGCTTCTTTTGCAGCGGCTGCAGGTTCGGGCTCCCCCAGCAGGGGGCACTTGGGCACCAGAGATTCGATGGATCTTCATAGAGATGAGGAGGACAGGCCTCAGTAGAGGATGGGAGGACAGATTTGCCTTGAGCATCCTGCGAGCTTGGGAGCTGCTGAGACCGGGGCTCTCTCAGAGACCTCCTCCTTGTGTTGAGGAGCGGGCCAGACAACCGCTCATCTGGAGCCCAGCGGTTCGCACAGAGCAGGGTCATATGCTGGGTTCTCGGCCTCGTCTAGCCTGGGGACCTTTGGCGGCAGGCCCAGCACGTAGCTTTGGAGACTGGCAGGCCTTCTACAATCTCCCAGAGGAGATCCAGGTGGAGAGGCTGAGTCACTTCAGAGGGGGGTTGATTATGAGGGATGACATTCAGGAGGCACTCACAGAGGAGTGGTTCATGCCTCTCGAGCTAGTGGCCCCACGGTGGATGGGAGCCTTTACACAGTTGGAGATCCTGATTGCTGTCAGAGCTTGCACTGAGGATGGCAGATGCCTCTACTATGAGATTCAGGATGAGGGCAGACTTCAGAGAGTGGAGGTGGAGTCGCCTTTGGTTTCAGAGTGCACCTTTCAGAGGATACGGGTAGTGGCCGCTGCTTCTCGGAAGTGGCATATTGACCCAGACCCTGTAGAGGTGCTTCCGGATTGGCGCATATGGGCATATGCAGCGCGCCCCTTGGCCCGGCTCCAGTGGGACCCTGGTGAATACGACTGGCATGATCCTTATGCATCCCTTGAGGCCACAGAGATCACCTTTTTCCAGTATACTGTTCGGTTGAGGCGGCATATTTTGACGGCGAGGAGGATGGCCTCTCCAGTTGCAGCGGGGCACTGGCGGTTACAGGGACTCTCACAGGAGTTCCTGGAGGATTTTTGGGCCTGGCTCTGGGCTAGTCGACAGGCCCGCAAGATCTCGACTTTCCAGTGGGGCTGGTCGCCCCACAGGGGCTTTGGAGTTGGCACTTGGCTTGTATACAGCGGTCTTCCGGCGGCCTGCGTCCGATGCGGCCACCCTATAGAGACACAGAGACATTGCCTATGGGACTGCCCTCAGGCGCAACAGAATTGGCTACCCGGACAACCAGGCCATCAGATTCATTAGGGGCCAGCCTCGCCTTGTTCTTTCACCGGATTTCTCGTCCGCCAGCTGGACACAGGAGAGGGATCTACGATGGGAGCTCCTCTGCAGCCTCACCATCTGGTTCACCTGGAGGGCCCGGTGTTTCAGGGCCTTTGAGGGGAGATTGGAGCCACCAGCAGAGACTATTCGGGGGATTTGGCAGGAGTTGATCCACACCCTGCGAGGACAGTATGACCGCATCCGGGGCGACTCGGATGAGGCGATCTTGCGGCGCCAGGCCTTTCACACCACCTGGCGCAGCGGCCCCTTCTATACCCTACACGTGGGGTCCCCCCGTTGGCACTACAAGCCACCTGTTTGGCTTTTCCCCCTCCTATTGTATGATATAGCCCCTCAGTTCTTTGTACTGATACTTGTACTTTTCAGCACCTAGGGAGAGTCTCCCTAGCTGCCTTGCTTTGTTCTCTGCTCTGTTTTTCTTGGGAGCAGGAGAGGATCTTTTGTAGCCCTACGGGCGTTTTTATATAACTAATGAAAGGATCTTTTCTCGGAAAAAAAAAAGAATCCACTCCCGGTTGCTAGTGCCGCAAAGAGGGAAGGAGAAGGCCACCGCTGAATCAAGTGCCTCCTCCCCTCGGGCCGGAGGTATCACCACATGAACTCTGATGGGTACTGGCTCATGGGGGCCCTCCGCTCCAAAGAGGCGTGTGGAGTAGTCGTTGAAAGCCTCCCAGCGCTGTCTAGTGTCGAGACTACTCAGCCGACTGCAGATAGAGGATATCCGTGAAGCACGAATCGGCATGGTAGGTCTCCTCTGCGGTGCTCGAGCAAGGTCGGTGCCCAGTGCCCGCCGGACTGCAAGTGAGCGCCAGAGAACTGCCATTGTCTCCCGAGGAGCTGAGGCAAGCGGAGGGGGAGGAGGGGGGGGAGAAGGAGCCGCTGAAAAAGCGGGAGCAGGGACGGGAGGAGGCGAAGGTGGAAGCAAGGCTGGAAGGGGGGGCGGGGGAGGGGGGGTGAGGGCGAAGGGGGGGGGGGTGCTAGCATCTCCTGATTCTCAGCCTGCGCTGGGGTCTCCTCCTGGAGGGGAGCGAAGTTGTTCCTCAGTGGAACCCTGTCATGTTGAGGCTGTGTCTGGTGCTGCGTCGGTCTCTGGGCATGCTGCTGTGGCTGTCTCCCGCTACGGCGCCCCTGTCCAGGCTACCAATCCGAGGTCTCTGTGGGCTGAGCAGGTGTCCCGGAGGCTGCCTGCTGAGCCGCATCTGTGGACGGGCCATCGGAGGTGTGCTGTTGTGGTGAAGGTCGGGGTCTCCTGCGAGGGCAGGCCTTGGCCAGGTGGCCGACCTGCCTGCATATAAAACACTAGTTCGGGAGCCCCGAAAACTCCACTCTCTGATCAATCCATCCCCCCCCTATGCTAGGTAAGTGAATGACCTTTGGAAGGGAGGAGATGTCAGAAACCAAAACTCTGACCGAAGGCAGGCCAGCTGCTCTAGCCACCACTGAAGCTGCTGTGGGGCCAGTCTCAAGCACCGAGCCCACCAATGATCTTATCCTAGAAAGGAGCGGAAGGTACTCGCGGGCGGCGAAGTCCAGGGAAGCAGACTGTAACATGGAATAGGCGCTCTCCCTGCTCGGTCGCTGTTGGGTCGAAACCATGCTGCCAAGGTTTGAGCGCCCCTGATGTCAAGGGGACTCATGGCTAGGACCTGGGCCACGCTCTAACTCAATCTAGTAGTGTCCGCGGCCCAGTAACTGAACGTCCAGGATCTTGCCCACATCTGCAAGAAGGCGGGCCTGGAGTAGATCACGGATCTCCCCTCTGCTGGGGCAGGTGCCAACTATACGGCAGATGGTGCATAGTAACCTGGACCGGCAGAAACGGTCGGTTCGGACTGGGTTGGAAACGGTGTTTCCGAGTTTCCGCGAGGTCGGAAACGGCAAGAAACGAAGTTTCTTTTGAATTTATTTTAGACATGTAAAAAACATGCATAGAGACATCCTATTAAATAAACTTATGTCAAGAGATGCAAAAAACATGCATAGAGACCTCAAACAAGACACATCAAAGACTCAAGTGGACATTAGAATCATAACACTTAACAGAATGTAGATAATGGACATGTATGATGTCGCGGCAAATTCATGTGAACCATAAAAAACTGAAGGCTGAAGGCTGAAGCATACATAGCGAGCTGCAAATTGTGATCATAATACATCATACATATCAGCGATGATCATCAAACTTGGGAGTCAGAGGTGCCCACTGTGGCACTGCCAATTTTCAAAATTAAATGGTTCAAAAACTACAAAATAACCGACATGCCGGCTGTCCATAATCCGGGATCCCTAAGGATAAGAAAAACTAAACAAAAAACATGGAACATCAGTGAATCAGTGATCACTGTTGAGCCTCATCTGAAGCACCCAAGGAGTCTGAATCCTCCTGAGAGTCCTCATGGCTCTCGCGTGTGTCCTCACTGCAAGAAGATGAGTCCTCTCCAGTAGCCTCCTCTCTAGTAGCAGCACTAGTACTAGCTGCAGCAGCCGGCCTCCCTCTCCTACGACGACCACCACGTGTGTCGTGAACTGGTGTTGTGGCCTCCTCGTAAAGCAAAGTGTAAAGATCTCGGTCCTCTTGTAGAATTGTGGGAATATCCTGCACCTTCTCAATGTCAAATCTTGTCGACATTCACTTGCATTGGCTCAGGACCCATAGCTGCCCGCTCAAGAAGCTTCAAGTTACAATTGCAGAAAACAAGACGCTCAAGTTGGGCTGTAGTCAACTTGTTCCTCCTCTTCGTATGGTAGAGTGCCCATGTGCTCCAATTCCTCTCACAAGATCCAGAGCTGCAATCTTGTGAGAGGACTCGAATGGCAAGACGTCTCTGTTCAAAGAGCAGATTTAGGATTAGTACATTATACAAATAAGGTGTCGCCGTTAAAGCTTAAGCGGAGGGGCTTCTTACTCACCAATGTAGGCACACCATGTCCATATTTCTCCCACCATGAGACCGGTTGAAGCTGCGTTTCTCGAAGTTTTGCATTAGGTCTTGTGAAGTAGCCAGTGTTGTTCCGGAAAGCAAGGAGATCATCCTCTAAGCATCGCAACATCTCCAAATTGCCACCACACTATTTCTCCACATCAAGGTGATCCTCGCTACGCCATAGAGGATGCAACACATGAGCCACGGCATGGATTGGTCTATGAAACCAAACCCAACGGTTTTGCCAAATCTGCTTGATCTCCGCGATTCTACAAGTAACAAACAAAACCAAAGAAAGACTTTAAAGTTAGAACTTAGAAAAGAGCCAAGACAAAAAGGCAATTTGGCAAAGGCTCATGAGCCATGAGTCGTGAGCGAAGAAGTACGTACCTCTCTACAGATAGGTAGGCATTGTTGTCTAGTGCCTTCCCGATCCTATCCATGTACTCATAAATGAGGCCTAGTGTACTCTCCTCCATGTCCGTAATGCGTAAGACTCTGTAGATGAGATTTAAGGTCTTCCCTAATGCCTTTGCCTCTTCCCACCATGCTTCATTGAGGATCTTGCGTCTAAAATCCACAAACTTTGGAGTCATACTCTTACCCGACTGGATCCATGCATCACAACTAATAGTGCGAATCAGATTTGGCCGCACACGAAGAAGCCGCTCAAGCAGTACGAACATGTATGCAAACCTCGTAGTGGATGGCTTGAGAAGCTCCAAGGTACTATTAGCCCTGTACATGCTCAAAACCTTTGGTCTTTGTGTCACAAATTTGACAATGCTCCTCGCGGTTGCAAAGATTTCGCTGACCCAAAAAATTCTCCCCAAATCCTCAATCAATAAATCAAGACTATGGGAGGCACAAGGGGTCCACACAATTGTTGGGAATGCATCCTCCAACATACTCCCCATGGAGACACAATTGCTTCCATTGTGCGTAATAACCTGCACAACATTTTGTGGGCCAATCTCCTCAATCACCTTCTTGATGTGTGTCCAAATAAAGAGACCTGTAATGGTGAGACCTGCAGCCAATGCATCAATGGCCTTGTAAAACATGGTGCCTTTACAAGAGGAGATAAGCACATTATACACATTCCTCTTGCGTACATCTGACCATCCATCACATAAGATAGTGCAGCCATATTTCTTCCATGTTTCTTTAAAAAACTCAAGCTGGCCTTCTACATTGAGTTTCTCCTTCTTTAATTCTCGTGTGCGGATTGTCTCAGCCGAGGGACCCTACCACTCACAGTCGATGCGGCTAACGGCCCGCATGGTCTTCTTCCATTGTATGGTGCGAGCCACATTGAAAGAGATAGCACACCGTATAAACAAGCGCGTGACCTCCCTTGTTGCCTCCTTCATGGCTTGATTTTGCAAGCCTGCTGTAATGCTTGCTCTTTGCAATGAACCCTTTGCAGGCACTTCCACACTAGGTAAAGGCGTCCTCTTTGCACTAGGGCCCTCACCCACACTCGAAGATACATGTGCACTGTCAACATCTATCTGGCTCTCAACTCTTGTCCTCTTTGAAGAGGCCACTTGGCTCGAGGATGCTTCACCTGTTGCATGTGCTGCCATATGTTGCTCACCAACATCCAAACCAAGGCGTTGCTTTCTCCAACCCTCAAGTGATGCCAATACATCGGGCGGCACATTTTGACATAAAGCGACATCTCTGCCCGGGACATGCCCCAAATGGTCTTTTACCCGGGTCACTGAACCTGTTTTTTCATATCCACAAAAATTACATTTCCACTTGCTGGAACCCCCACCTCCGACATATCCATCCCCTTTTGTTGCATACTGCCAATAGGGATCTGTAGGCATAGTGAGACTTGAAAGCACTTGCCCTTGAGAACACTTGCCCTTGGAGGCTTGGGCTTGAGCCTTGAAGCCTTGAAGAATGGGCTGCCCGGCAGCCACCTGTGAGACTGGAGAGCAGGCTGCTGCAGAGTACAGGCCTTGGGGCCTTGTGGGGGCAAAGGCTTGAGCCTTAGGGCCTTGGCCTTGAGCCTTGGGCCCTTGTGTGGCAATGGGTGATAGGCGTAGCGTTCGCAGAATCGCAGGAAAGGAGGAGCGCAATGAAAAAATCGCACATGCCCCCCCCCCCCCCCCCGTTTAACCTACCAAAAAAAAATGTACGGAAATGGCGTTTCCGCCAGTCTGCCGTTTCCGGAAACGGCCGAATCGTTTCCAGAGGGCGGAAACGCCGTTTCTAGTTACTATGCATCAGATGGTGGAATGTGCCTGGAGGCGTTCCACCTCTGCGGCGAGGCTCGCTTCCTCTTTTGGCGAAAGAGAAAGCCTGATGGGGGTATCCTCAGGGGCGGGCGAGGGGGCTGCGGAAGAGTCCATCTGAGGTGGGGCGGGAGGAGCCTCCATCAGAGTCTGAAGCTGAGTCGAGGGCGAAGCGATAAACGGGGGTCCTGCAAGAGCCAAGCTGCACGAGAAAACGGAGCGGGGAGGGGAGGAGAAGGATGGGCGGAGAAAACAGAGGGGAGAGGGGGGCGAAGAAAAAAAAAAAGAAAAAAAAGGAAAAGAAAAAAGAAAAGGGGGAGGGCGGGGGAACGAGGGGGGGGGGCAGCGGGGAACGAAAGGGGGGGCGAGGAAAGCGCGCAAGGGGGGGGGGAGCGGGGAGCGTAAGGGCAGAGGCGGAGGAGGGGGCTTGTTACATGAAGAGAAATCCCGGTCCAAATCCCGGTCCAACCGGAATAGTATGATTACTGCAGATCAGGCATTTGCAGCCTCTTTTCGTGGCAAAGGGAAATCGGGATTTGGTAGCTCTCTTGTGCAATCCCGGTCCAACCGGAATAGTATGATTGCTGCGGATCAAGCATTTGCAGCCTCTTTTCGTGGAATAGTATCTTCTTTCTACGGGCCATCATAGATGAGGCCATGTCATGGAAGCCATTAGATGCCACTACCCGCGATCCTCCACCCTAGAGGGTTCCGTAGTGATAGAGCTCGATCTAGATGTCCCCGACCTAGAACATCATGATCATGACCCTCCACTGGACAAATGTGGATTCAAGAGGTTCTTCAATGCCATGACATGCTTCCATCACAGAAGCTAGATATTTTCTCAGCCATCACATCCATATTGGCTGAGAAGGGCATCATTATTAATTGATCATGGCTAGTTTCTCCCCTATAGGGTCACATGCTGATATCACATCTGTATACTCTAGTGATATATGTTTTTCCTCTCCTCTTAATTACTTTTTCCAGGGCTCAATATATCCATGGTATCATTGTATCACTTATGGTCTCATGGACCCTTGGGGTCTTTTGTAGATGTTAATATTGTTGGGTATTTCGGAGTTTGTTGGTGTGAACACCCTCTTTGGGTGTGAACATCCCTTATTTGGTTTTGGTCAAAAGATAAGGCTTGATGCCTATAAAAGCATGTACTTGGGTGGTTCTAATACATTGAGCATCATTTTAGTTTTGCAGTCTCTCTCTCTCTCTCTCTCTCTCTCTCTCTCTCTCTCTCGCCCGAGAGGAGTTACCTCAGACCGAGCCTCTGCACTCCAGCGTGCCCGACGCCCTCGACCCCCCCGTCGGCCACGATCACCTCATCAGCTCCAGATCTAGGACATGCTCCACCGCCATCGAGCTACCTTTCCACGTGACATAGCTGAGGCAGATCTCTCGGCCATACTCGTCAACCCCATGCTTGACATTTTGGAGAGTGGTATACCATCTACTCGGAGCTGATGTTGTTCCCATGTTTTTATGTTCTTAGTATTCCATGACGAGTTTCCATGGACAGTTTTGTATCACCCCAGTGAGATAGCTATATTTATGTTTTCATTCTGTTTTATTTTCCATTCCATGATGAGATATGCCATGGACATTATTGTACCACTTTGGTCTCATAGGCCCATTGGGTCTTTAGTAGACGCTTAATATATCTTTCGTTCTTTCTTTCTCTCTTTCTTACTCTCTTTATCTCTCTATCTGTGTGCAACAACTTGTCATGGCTTGAACCTCCATCTCTCTCTTTGCACATGCTCCACTCTTGGCACCATGAATGCTAACTGTTATGAGAGCCACCTAGCTATGCTTTCTATGTGCGCTTTGCGTTTTTTGCGTTGCCTTCAATGATGAGTTTTCTACTGTCGCCATCATTTACTTTCTGAAGATGTACGTTTTCTCATCTGAGTTGTGCGTTTTCTCATGAGATTTGGCCCCTATGCGTTTTCTCATTAGTATATCAAGGTTGATACTAGGGTGTGAGGCAGCCATCAGCCATTAACACAAGCTACAGAGAGGTCTATGTGCAGTCGGCTACAGCTATGAAGAAAAACACAGGTGTAACCAGCTTGTAGAAGCATAAACTCACATCACAAAGCTGTCCAGCAGATGCTACATAAGAGGGCGAACATTCAGCCCTTTAACGTAGCATCTGTTGGACAACTTTGTGATGTGCGTTTATGCTGCTGCCTTCAATGATGCGTTTTCTAATCTTTAGGATTAGTGGTCTAATCTAGTAGTGTTAGGGGAGCCCTGGGATTAGAGGAAGCAGGTTGATACAGACGGCTGAGTCTCATGGTTAATAATACCAAGTATACTGGCTATTTATGACCGGACAATTATTTATAGTAGCAGTAGCCACTATGTAAGTGAGACTTGCGGTATTATTGTTCATAGAGAGTTATTCACTTTGTGGTGTGTGATGGACTGGGATTACCGTCGGGAACATGATTGGATTCAACGGATCATGGATGGTCATGCCGAAAGCCTCGGCGGGTAGGTGTTGGTGGTATACGAGTGCTGACTGGCATGGTTTGTGAGATTGGAGCCTTCGCCTCTCGCTTGGGGGAGGTTTGCGGATGCTAACCTACGGTTGGGTGGTGAGCTAGCTTGCACCCCTCTTAGGGGGTTTCTACTAATTACTTGTGTTTCGTGCTTAGGAGATATGTGGGGTTGTAACAACACTTGCTTAGTCCAGCTTTGTGATGTGCGTTTATGCTGCTTCATTCAATGATGCGTTTTCTTGCTGCCTCCATCATCACAATTGCGTTTAGATATGCTTCATATGTGCTCTTTGCATTTTTTGTTGCCGCCATCATCACTGCTGCGTTTCCTTTCTGAAGCTGTGCGTTTTCTCATCAGATCTGCCTACTCTTTGTTTTCTCATCTTAGCTGCACGTTGTCTCATCAGATTTCGCCCCTATGGGTTTTCTCATCAGTGCAGCCATCTCTCATCATTCTTGTACACCCAAGGTCGATACCATTGCGTGAGGCAGCCATCAGCCATTAACACAAGCTATAGAGAGGTGTATGTGCAGTTAGCATTGGCTATGAAGCAAAACGCAGGTCTAATAGTCTATAGAAGCATAAACATACATCACAAAGCTGTCCAACAGATGCTACATTATTGAACCCAAGACACCAGCTTTGTGCAAGTCTTACGGTCACTATTTTTAGGGTGCAATAGCCCACAAGCCCTACGGCAAGTGATTATAGCAAAACACATGCATCATGTGAAAGGGGCTTTTCTGAAATATGGAGAAATTCATTAGATTGAAGCCTCTTCATCCCCATAAATTTGGGTTTTTTTTTTTTTCAAAATCTCAAGTTGGAGATTCTGTAGTGCCATGGAAGGTACAAGCATCTACATTGGCCCAACAAAATCTGCGTTGGCAGTGGCATGGAAACTTCACTGAAAGAGACTACTCTTCGCCAACATACTCTCCAGGGGAATTTTTTAAACTTCCAAAATTATGTTTTGTTTTCTATTATGTTTGAGTCATGGGTTCTCTACCTAGAAGTCCCCCAAAATCTAAATTAAATATTTTGTGTGTGTTTTCTTTTGTAATGCTCAATTATTCCCCTTTACCATTGCTTAGAACAAGGGGGGTTGTCTTGACAAATTGATGTAGGTTGTCATCTAGTAGTCAAGCTCTTATACGAGACTCAACATAAGAGTTTGGGTGTTGCCAGCAGTGTGCTCTTTTGTATCAGGTGATTGCAGCTTAGAGCCCATATCACTGTGACTAACGAAAGTTTGTTAGGCATCACCTCCATCACTCTGAAGGGAGTTTTTTTTTGGGGTATTTCAGAGTTAGTTGGTGTAAACACCCTCTTTGGGTTTATTTGGTTTTGGTCAAAAGACAAGGCTTGATGCCTATAAAAGCATGTACTTGGGTGGTTCTAATACTGTGAGCTTCATTTGAGTTTTGAATTCTCTCTCTCTCTCTCTTGTTTGCTATCACATCTCTCTCTCTCTCTCTCCCCCCCCCCTCTATCACTCTACCTCTCTATCTTTGTGCAACAACTTATCATGGCTTGAACCCCCATCTCTCTCTTTGCAGATGCTCCACTCTTAGGGTGTCACCTGTTGGAGAATGCACAAGCGGAAGCATAAGCAAGACGAGAGAGAGCAGAGAGAGCTTGTGGACAAGATCACCTTATATATTAGCTTGAAGCTTTACAATGGCAATTGGCCAGCAAGAGAATGTTGAACTTGGGCAAGGGATTGGATGATAAGTGAGAAATGGCTTAAATAGTGAGTATGAGCACTCGGCTGACTGCTCTAGAATAGGCCGACCAGCTCACGACTTCATAAAAGAAGGAGAAAATACAATAAATGTCCAATAAATGGTACAACCCAAATACACTGAGATGCATAAATTCTAACACCCCCTCTGCAATTCATAGTGTGCAAGAGTCGGAAGAAGATAAGCGGATGAAGATGCAACCATGGACCCTCTAGCACTGCGAATACTGGAATCACCTCGAAGAGGTTACCCACCAACTTGTTTCCTCAAAACAAAATGCCACCACGAACAACAAGGAAATTTGCATGGCCACCAATTTCCACACAAGTATGCAGTGAACTCCAAGAATAGATGATGAGTTGTTGGACACATTGCGCCCATAATCTCCAACAGTGGACGGAACACATCACGTCCCAAAAAGCCTCGAACAATGAACTTGGAACAGATCCAATTCATAATCCTTGCTATACAAAAGATAACCATGTCCTGCCAGATATCTAATGCTTGGAACTCCGAATCACGGTCCCCATGCACCAGTAAGTGGGGCTGTAATCAACCCCCTCTCCCATCCACAAGCCTCCTCTGGCTGGAAGTACATGGGGGGGAACTGCATGTGTACTATAGAGAAGTACACCATCTGGGTCCTCCTGAGCCGGAAGCGCCCTGGGAGCCCTAGAAGTGGTACTAGAATCTGTATCCTTGTCATGTGTCGTGTCTTTGTCCTTTCTCTGAGATGAAGCCTTGCCCTTGGTCTTGTCCTTCTTCTTGGACAAACAATCCTTAGACAGATGTTCTCTTTTCCCGCAAGAGAAGTAGCGACTCCGACCTTTCTTCTGAACTGATGAAAGTGCTTGGTCAGAACTGCTGACTAACACCTTTAACTTACCATGTGAAACGAGAACGGACTCCTCCTCCAAAAGTAGGGAGCTAAGATCATCAAGATCCAACTGAGTGGATGTGACTTGGCACCGCAAAGATCGAGAAATCACAACATAGTCCGAGGGAAGCTTGGCGAGGACAAGTGGAGCCAGTTGAGCAAAGGACAAAGCAACACCCATAGCCGATAACTGGTCATGGATAAGCTTGGCCTTCATAAGGAACGACTGCATGGAACTGCCTTCAGGGAATAACAAACCGTAGAGCTGCCTTTGCAAAGTAAGTGCCCTCATCAATGAATCTCGAGCAAAGAGATCCTCCAATTTAGACCATACTTGATGAGCACTGGTGAGATTTTGCACGGCCGGTGAGACCTCCTCTATGATGGTCCGCACAAGCACAGAATGCGCCTTCGAGTCCTGATTCTCCAAGTCTTGTAATTCTGAAATAAATTCCTCCTCCTGATCTTGAGTCCACCTCGTACAGTTGTGAGGACACTCGAGCTTCCTTTCAGTGCCCTGAATAATATCCCTCAAACCCTTGTGGATGAACTAGATCCGCATCTGAAGCTTCCAATGGGCATAGTTGGGTCCTTTCAACTTGTCATCCTTGTTCGTACAGGGGGGAGCCATATCCACAGCAACAAGAAACACTGATCTCAGCTCTCAAAGACTTCTCTCAAGTGCTTTCCAACGAAGCGAGGCTCTAGAACCAATCAGTCTCAAATTTGAGAGAGGAGGCTGGACATTAGCAAAATGGTCCAAGAAACCTCCTACCGGAAGGGCAGGGACTCATGGAGGAAGGAGGAGATGTACATCCACTTGTCTAGAGACTCCACGTGCAAGAAACTCACCAACAATTCATGCCGGAGCAGAAAACAAAGGCAAAACTCCAACACTTGCCTCTATAGAAGAAAACGCAGCCAAGAAACTAGCTGACAGCAAGAAGAGGGCTGGTTGGACCCGAAAACGCAACAGATTAGGGAAATGCAGCCATTGTTTGGGATTGATGTGCAGCCAGGGCAGATTTGCAATAGATGGAGCAGCCTGAACCTAAGCGAGTGATACCATGTTGGAGAATGCACAGGTGGAAGCATAAACAAGACGAGAGAGAGAGTAGACAGAGCTTGTGGACAAGATCACCTTTTATATTAGCTTGAAGCTTTACAATGGCATTTGGCCAGTAAGAGAATGTTGAACTTGTGCAAGGGATTGGATGATCAGTGAGAAATGGGAGGCCTCCTTAAATAGTGAGTATGAGCACTTGGCTGACTGCTCTAGAACATGCCCCCCAACTCACGACTTCATAAAATAAGGAGAAAATACAATAAATGTCCAATAAATGGTACAACCCAAATACACTGAGATGCATAAATTCTAACATCACCAGCCTAGACATTTTCCAATATGAAAGGGGCATGGTGGACTCCACGACGTCTAAATATTTGGAAAGTACAAGATTTGGGAAGGGGGGATTATCCTGGAATACAAAGGATCATTATGTTTGGAAATTGAGGAAATGAGGGGACACGCCAAAGCACATTTAGCAGAAGGTCTACGAGTTAGGATATTTTTAAAGGTAAAGATTATGGGAGAACCCATCTCTTAGATTGCGACATGTGGCAAGAAAATGGATCAAAGTGAGACAAGTGGCCTCACACTTGTCAGAAAGTGGATCAAAGTGAGACAAGTGGCCTTACACTTGTCACTTCAGCTTTTATGTAATTCTCCACTTGTCATTATAGTCATCTCTTGCCATTTTAGTTCATGGGAGGCCCAAATCTATAAATTGGAGCCCTTTCTCTTCATTTGGAGGAGGCTCTCTTGTTGCACACTAGCCTCTACCACCGTTACAGGCTGCCCTAAGGACGACTGCTCTCTTTCTCTCTCTCTTTAAGGCTGCGCATGAAGTATAATGGCTGTTGGCGACTGTTTTGAGGCTTCCATCGCAAAGAAATACTGAAGGCAAGGCATTTTATTATGATTTTCAGCCACTGTACTTGTTGTACCATTGATTGTACCGGCTATACCAGCCATACCAACCACTATACCTATTGTACCAGCCATTTTACTTGTTGTACCAACCATTGTACTTGCTGTATTAACCATTGTACTTGTTGTACCGGCTGAATGGAGAGTTGTACTTGTTGTACTAGCTCTATTGTATGAAGACCCGTGGATTGGGGAAGAATCAATACCCACACGGAGGTATATGGTTTGTATTGTTGGCTCGGCATTTCTACAACTTGTGTACCGGCTGAATTTTATGGTTGCCTGGTGTTGGGCTGTGTTATGGCATTCGTATATGGGTAATGCGGCATCTCCCGTGGGTAGAGTAAGGCCCTCAAAGCTTGTACATGATATTATTCTCCTTGGGTAATAAAATACTCCGGGGGGGGGGGGGGGGGGGGGTCGGCCCATTCCGGCCTTTATGCAGTGTCAGCTGTGCACATCTCTCTTTTACAGTTTTGTGGATTAAGTGGCGTATGTGAAAAGGCTGTGGTCAATTTCAGTGTTAAATTGCATTAATGGTCAAGTGGTTTTGTGAAACCCCTGGGCCCTCTCAGGAAGTTACATATGGCACCATGAATGCTAACAAATATCACTTCATTGCTTTTTTTCTTTCTCTCTCTTGATGATGTGGGCATTTTTATTAGGTAGTTGTAGTGTGCATGCATGAATGTGCACACTTATATGAACACATGGTCAATACACATATTTTTGTGTAACATGTGTGTATAAAGATACACGTAGATATATGTACATAGAAGTCAAGAAAGTATGTAAAAGGTGTTATACCACAAGGAGCTTTGCATTGACCAATTTTATGCAAATTGTCATTTATGTAAGTTATGTTTCAAATTTGAAGCTTGTGTTTTCAAACAGAGAAGAAGGAAAAGAAACATCCTAAATTGTTAAAGATCTCTTAGCTATAATAATGGTCTCTTTGGCTCTTTTTGAAATAAAGAGGATAGCAAGGTGCGTAACTTTTTTGTGGGAATGTTATTTTTGTCTCTTTTAAAAAAGAGCCTTCTATTAAGGAAAATAAATTCATACAAAGGGAGATCTCAAATTTGAAGCTTGTGTTTTCAATCAGAGAAGAAGGAAAAGAAACAGCCTAAAGTGTTAAAGATGTATCAGCTATAATCATGGCCTCGCTGGCTCCCCTTTTTTTTTTTTCAAAGGAGAGTCTTCTATTAACTCGCTGGCTCTTTTTGAAATAAAGCGGATAGCAACATGCGTACCTTTCTTTTGGGAATGTTTTTTTTTCTCTTTCAAAAAAGAGACTTCTTTTAAGTAAAATAAATTCATACAAAGGGAGATCTCAAGCCAAAATGTAGGGAGATCTCAACCAATCAGGGGCACTATGGTATCATAAAAGCCCCGTAGAGGAGTGAAGGAGAAGAAAATACCATGGTTCCACTCTCATAGATGTGTTATCTTTTGTCTGCCCAGCTGTAAAAGATCTTTGTATGCGGGCCCAAGTGGCCAAAAGAGTGTAAACGGTGCCACTACGCAGCTGTGATCCTCATATTGCATCACTGAAAGACCGTGACCTTGGTTTTGCGGAGTTTGACTGTGAGGTCTCTCTTGTCACAAAACCTCTCAAGTGCTTCTAGATGTCTTTGTAATCCCTTGGCTGAATCTGATATCATGACTATGTCATGTGCATATAACAAGATGGGCACTACCACCTCAGCCAATGGTGAGCCTGTCTCTCCAAATCTGTCCATGAAAGTTGATATCTCATTAGTTTACATGCCAAGGCCCAAAGAGCATGGGAGAGAGTGGCCAGCCTTGTTTGATCCCAATGGTGCTGCATATTTCCCCAGAAGCCCTCATGGTGCTTGAACCCTACCAGTCACTGCCTCATAAAGAGTCATCACCTCCCATATCTTGTCATGTGGGAACTCAAGCTCCTGCAGGCGTCCTAGTAAATGGGACCGAGGGATGGAGTGGAAAGCTTTGTGGAAATCCACAAAGCAATAGTATTGTGACGTTGCCTCTTCTATGATGGCCCGCATGGTGAAAATATGATCTAGAGTGGAGTAGTTCCTGCCTGGCCTGATGCTATATACCGTTGGCAGGGTTGCAAGCAGCCAAACATCCTGTAACCTCTCTTTCTAAAGTTATCCTCTTTCTAGGGTTGCTTTTCATCATCAGTCCTATCTTCATTAGAAGGTAATGTCTTTGATGCAGCACATTTTTTGAATTCATTGTGCATGAAGAAAGAATTTTCAATGCCAATGCCATACCTTACCTTACCTTGAATCATAAATACCGATGTTCAAATGACAATTACCTGGAAAACAAATTGCATCAAGCTATGGAGCAAGGATCGGCTAATCCAAAGTGTCACCTCTCTCCATCCACCATTCAGACTGAATGGAATAGAAGGCAACAGCCTCTTCTTCCTCTCGTTTTGGAATTCCCATCAGGTTGAGGGGCATGCCTGTCCTTGGAAAAATCCCCCAACCACTAGTGGTGATACTCGTCTAAGAATGTACCAGTGATCCAATGGTTAGGTATAGCTGCATCAATCTGTTCAATTTGTCGTTGACTCTGTATGAAATGTTGGGTAGATGCCTCCCTCTGGTCATGTGGAAGACTTTTAAAGGTCTTCCAATCAAGTGTTGTCGCTGTCCATCTGTAAATTCCATCCCAAAATCAGCCCTAAACACAGCTGAAAACAAGGTTAGTTCCAAACCAAATCATGAGGTAGTAGGCTAGCTCACTCCCAACCGCAGCTGGCATCCACTGATCTCCCCCGACCCAAGGCTGGGGCTTCCTTCACAATCCCATAGGCCCGTGTCTAACACTGGCATTGCATACCACCGAAGCCTGCCTGAAAGCCTTCAACATACCAACCTCAGTTTTCGCCATGTGCACGGCATGAGCATATCTGCTCTCTTGGACCAAGCCAGAGGATTAGGTTCCTAATCCGTAGATTAGTGTCCAGGCTTATTTGCGGCTGCTTAAGGAAAACTGGTGTGTCAAGTGTAGAGATGAAGTGCTCCAAAAATCCCACTCCCACGAACTTAAGTACAAATCTTGCTCTTGGAAGCTGGCCGAGTACTTTCAGCCCTCCTAATCAAGGAGATTGACTTTCAATGTGGAGACCTCACAAGCAAACCCCCCTTTTATACCTAAAGTTCAAGAACTCCCTTGCTTTTGGTTTTTTTTCCCCTTAACAAACTAATGTGCTGTTTTAGTTTTATTTAAAAAAACCATGTGCTTTAAGTTGACCTATAGCTTTCCCCTCTTTTTAAAAAAAAGCCGTTGAATATTTATAATGAAAAAAAAAAACATCTGCTTTCCAATGATGCTGCTTTTCCCTAAACCTGGCGGCCTGCTTTTTTCTTGTGCATGCTGGTTTTTCTTGCGTACACTTTCTTAGCTTCTCTGCCCATACAATCATGCTGATGTTGTTGTCTACACATACAGTCTGCTGCCCTGGCTTTTTCTTGTGCCCTGCTTGGACCCGTCTAGGCGGTGCCAGCCTGTGTTCTAGGCTTTAACTTAGGCGGCACCTGCTTGGCTTGCTGCCCAGGCTACGCTGGCTGCTGATCTTGGCTGTTGGTTGCCGCCTGGCCAGGCTGCCACCCAAAACAGCCGCCTAGGTAGCCTTACTTGGCTGCCGTAAGGCTGGCTGCCATAGCTCTTTGGGCTATGCTTCCCTTTGCACCTTTTGCGCCAATTTGCCATGAGCCACCGTGATTTTAGGGTTCTCCCCCTACTCAGACCTGAATAGGGTACTCGCTTCAAGCCCAATAAATATCAACGCTCTTCTCTCATGTCTCTAACACACAACAATCATGCAACCTTGACACCAACCAATCCTTGTACGACTTCAATAGAGCAATTTGTTTTTTGACAGAAAGAGAAAACAATACCTAGAAATCCCGACATATATGACGCCTAGACACCCATACCTCCTCAACTCTATGTTAGGGTTGCTCTGATACCAACTATAAAGTCCATCCCAAAATCTTCCCAAAACACAGCTGAAAATAAGGTTAGTCCCACACCAAATCATGAGCTAGCAAGCTAGCTCACTTTCCAACCATGATTGGCATCTCCTCCGAGCCAAGGTCAGGGCTTCCAG
The DNA here is from genome assembly GCF_041138505.1 of Cibotium barometz. Lineage (NCBI taxonomy): Eukaryota > Viridiplantae > Streptophyta > Polypodiopsida > Cyatheales > Cibotiaceae > Cibotium > Cibotium barometz. The sequence goes on along the minus strand of NC_141054.1, from coordinate 14,336,386 downwards.
CACAAGCCCATCGGCCCGTCTCTAACTCTGGAGTTCTATACCACCGAAGCTTGCCTGAAATTCTTCGAAATGCCAACCTACGTACTCGCCATGTGCACGCCACAAAGCTACACCTTCAGTGGTGCATTTGCACAACCGTGTCTCACAATAACCCAAGCTCTCACCTATATAGTGATAACTACGCCATAAATAGCTAACTTGCTTTCAAAGGGCATGAAGCTTGTTTTATCAATCTAGGAACCCTAGCCAAGTATGTGCCTGCTAATCCCTAATTGTGGGCCCCCCTAACCTCAGTGGATTAGGTCCCTAATCCCCTAATCTGTAGAATAGTGTCCAAGTACATAGCATCTCTCCCAGCTTGGTCATTGCATATATTCTACTGCACCCAGGGGTCAACCTAGATCATCTTTGATAAGGTCGTTCCACATAATGGGCTGCTTGTCGGCCTCATCTACTGAGCTTGGGGGCTTGTGATGCAAAAATATCTGCATACAACTTCAAGCTGGGATGATAGAAGAAACCCATGGGGAGGACCGGTGGTGGTAATCTGCCTGAGAATAAAACGTGTGCTGTACCACTCTTAGGGACACATGTAAGGATATGGTACATGAAGAAATCCTTCCGCTGGACACATCTAAGGATATGGTTTAGAGCTTTGCATTGGATCTTTGGATCAAGGATGTTCAATCTCCCTTCGTGCTTGGGAAGGATAATAGTGTCACATGCACTTTACACTGTAGTGCATAGTGACAAGATGGCTTATCATCAGTGCATCATTGTACAGTAGTAGGACCCTTTAGGATATGATTTTGTCGTATGCCATGGCCCCATTGCAAGCCCCAGTCTGGGATATGTTAGGCATGAGTTATGTAGGTCTTTCCTCAGCCTTAGAGTGTCAATGAGTCAATCAAGTCCCTTAACCCACTTGAAGAGATCATTCATGCATGTAGAAGTCAGTAGAAGCCTTAGGGTTTGCATTAGTTCATGGTCTGCATTTGCATAGCATTCATCTCATGTGCATGTGAACCATTGCATAAGCCTTGAATAAGCCTTAGACCATTTATCCATTATTATCATCCAATCGACAGCATTTAATATCAAGTCGGCCAGTTTATTAGCATTATATTCAGCATTATAACCAGCATTCAACATATATCATATAAACAAGTCGTGTAGCTTATTTAAGCCGACCAGCGCTATACACTCATATAAATAGCAAGCGTTTGCATCATCTCATCATTCATCCCAGCATTCAGCAAATCATCCATCATCGTTTTGAAGCATACAAGCATTCAGCCATCAGAAACGCATCAGCATCAGCCTGGTAAAAGAAGCGCTTCAGTCCATCAGCGTTTCTCAGCTTCACATCAGAATTCAGCATTCATTCATCATCGTTTTCTCCATCCTCCCGGGTGAAGCAAAACACAGCATACTCAGCCCTCATCGTTGCATATTCACAGCCATAGAAACAGTCCCAATTCAGCCATCTCTCAGCCTCAGTCTTGCAGACTTCCTACAGTTCCTTGGAAGAGTGCATTGGCATTGAGATTGGTCATCATCGGTGCTTCTACAACAGTGTACAGTCAGCCCGACTCTTGGTCTTCCGAAGGTCTTGCGTTTGGCTTATCTACAGCCCCAAAGTCAGTCATTCTCTTCAAAGTAATAAAGCAAATACTCCTAACAATAGGAGAGGGCCCTTCAGTGGGTGATTTGGGACCCAATAAGGTCTACAAATCGGGTGAGGATGTGTTCGCAGGCTCAGTTTCAGGAACCTCGAACGAAACTTGGCTTTTTGACACTCTAGTGACATCAGCTATGCTTCATGGAGTGCAGATATGGGGACCTTCAGTGGGCCATCACAGCGCAGGCGGGTGGAGAGGTATGGAGAGGCCTTTGGTATCTATGATTGCTAGGATAATTAGAGCCAAGGCCGTGGTACCTCATGAGATTATTCGAGCTGAGCTGGCGGCTGTCCCTCTGGTGATTGAGGCTCTTACGAGATCAGTCTCCTACATACATGGCTTGTGGGATCTTCCCCGAGACAGATATGCACGCCTCGCCCTGGAGTCCTCCTGACAATTAGCTTTACAGGGAGACACGGCTTGTTGGTATGGACAGATGACATCTTGGTTCCAGGCACATGGTTTTAGCATGGACAGATTGCCTCCCTTCCAGTATTCTCTGGAGGCACCCTCTCTCACTCTCACACGGACAGAGATTACCAGACTCATCCGTCAGGATTTAGTTCAGCTGGACATTAGGAGGACATGGATACAGCCGACTGAGGAGCTGGGCACGAAGATGGCTTTCTACAGAGAGCATTTTCTTCAGCTCACAGCAGATGGTTTTGTGATCAGACCCAGTTACATGGATGTACACTTGTCTCATGTAGTACGATGTGCTATTGGTCAGATTCGCACATCCTCACACCAGCTTGAGATTGAGATTGGCCGATATAGAGGTATACCAGCTGAGGCCAGGATATGCCGAGTATGCCATGGGGAGCCAGAGACAGAGCTGCATTATATATGCCATTGTACTGCATACTATGAGATACGTGGTCGTTTCCACTGTTTATTCAGAGAGGGTTTTGGACCACTTTCCAGAGTCATGGGGTACCAGGACCAGAGGTGTTTGGGATTGTTCTTGCTTGAGCTGCGGAGACATAGAGATAGCTTGCTTAGGCGCACAGAGAGCCAGACTTAGAGGCACATTACAGATTTCTTTAGTCCAGCCATCACTGCGCCAGATGGACCACAGCAGCAGCAGGACATGGATACCGCCCACACCAGGGGTACACTGATTGATCGTGCGATTGAGCTTGGGTGGTCCAGACGCCCACGACTACGGAGGGGGGCATCCCAGCATAGACGGAGGTTGCAGCGGCAGATTCGGATTATTCTTGCGAGGCATGCGGGACACCCAGTCAGGGTGCTGACCACAGAGGATATTGAGGAGATCCGCCAGTGTCCGATGCAGCACATATTATGAGATGGAGGCACCTCCATAGTGTATCCCTCCGTCCCACATGATATTGTATCCCCTCACTATATTCCACTCACCTCCATAGCGTACCCCCCCCCTCGCTATATTCCAGTTCCAGTTTCATTTTCTAGGTGCCAGTAGTATCATCTTTATTTTTCATTTTCTGGGTTTTTTTATCCAGACATTGTATCAGATCCACCATGATGTAACTTTTGGTCTCATAGGTCATTATGGCCTTTTGAAGACGTTAATATAACATTTCATTTCATTTCATTTCTCTCTCTCTCTCTCTCATCTCTTAAAGTGTGAAGTGATAAAGTGGATTGCTAAAGGCACACGAAACTTAGGATACAAAAGGCGGTGTGAGACTTTGTGTAACAGGATTCTTCATCTACGCATAATTCCGTCACATGTTACAAATAGTTTCCCAAGCAACTTTGGCCCTCGTATTTGATGTGCAAAACCTTGAATATATGAAATTGCGGATTACCCTCTGTTGCAACTGTCTAATGCATCCCCACGGTCATAGCACCAACAAGAAGTGACATGCTATTTGGGAATGGTTTTGAGAGTAGACATGCTATTTATTTTTAAAAACGAAGAAATAATAAGTTTTTTTTTTATTCTCTAGAGAAATAAGCTCAAATTTGAGGACTTTTGAACTACTTTTCAGTCTATGACACTTCCCTTGTTGCTTGATGTTGTTGCAAACTGCAGATTTTCCTCTCGTTCAGACAAAAATAGTTGACTTTTTCCACATCCAAAAGCCACTTGCAAGCCATTCAGGTATAATTCAAAATTCAACTTTAATCTCAGTGCTAGAGCATGCTTCAGTTTATAAGAAAACAACTATATCTCTTGCATGTTAAAGTGGAGGTGGGATGTTGGAGGTCTCAAGCTATGTTGGAGAGAAGGAGCTTGTTTCTTACAATTTGTAGAAGGTGATCTTGTTGAACCCTTCTTTTAGATTTGGCTAGTTGCATGGAAGGTGAGTGCAATGTGGTAGAGGCTATCTACTTTTGATCCTCAGGAAACAAGTGGAGTTATGGAAACCCACATCTTCAAGAGACGACGATATATTATCCCTAGGTGGGAGAAATAATGGTTTTTCTGGCCTTAATGTCTTGCTAATCCATGAAGCCACGACCAAAGGTAGTATGAATAAGCTTGGTAATTTGAACTGCACATGTTTGATAAAAATACCAACAGGAGAGCACTCGATGAATCATGTGGTGGATGCGTGAATTTGAAATAGTCCTGCTGAGGAAAGCCATGCTCCACTGCAAGAGTTTCCGCCCACTGTTCGAGAAAGGGGCTATCTGATACTGTGGGGTGATTTCATTTGCCCATTTGGCAGGTCGTTGGGAATCCCATGTGGACCATAGTGCCCTTCAAGAAGGCCCATCTTGAAGTCTAGGAAGACCCAATGCCAAATTTTGCTAGTTGTTTTGTGCCATTGTTGTGGTCTCTAAGAAGGTGAAAATGATATCCAAGATGCTCCTATCCCGGATGAAGCATTTGGCTGCTGTGGGTGTCGTGGAGGAAAGGCTGGAGGCATAGACTGATGGATTTGGCAAGGATTTTTTACATGGTACCAACAAATCCCTCTGAGAGGCACTCTGGCAGGATACCCATGGCTATAACGTCATTGAAAGCTTCTAATACTGGTTGAAGCAGGAGACTAGAAGTCTATCCTCGCTCAAGCACTTTCTGCAGGGAATACTTTCTTTAGCTTGTCATCTAAGAACTGGAACTCCAGAAAAAAGCTTAGGTGTGGGGAGACGACACTCATATGCTGCTAGAAGAGGTCCTCTCTCGCCCTGTTCCCTAAAGGACACACCTACACAATATTTCACCTGTCGGTACTCTGGCTGCCTACATCTGGGCTTCAATCCATGGGCTGTATGGGGTGTGCTCCTGGAGTTGCTGAAGCAAGGCTAGGCTATGTCGAAGGCTCCGCTCCTGATTTTTAAAAGTCTGGAGCCTGCCTTGAGCTACTGACTGACTAAAAAAGATGATCTCTCAAGGGCCCTGTCAAGTGTTTAGGTGGCAGAGTTACAGGGAACAAGGAGATATCCTTACATCTCTTCTACACTCTGTCTGAGCTTGGGGTCCTGGATGAGATAGTCGTACTGTTTGGCTGTCTGTTGACGGCCTTCTATGAAGCATCTTCAAGATGAATAAGCATGGGGGTGTGAACAGAAAAGGTGGTGCTTGCAAGGATGCCAATGGCCTCCTTGATGGTAGGCCCACTTGTTCAGGTAGAAATCAAGCAGCCTGGCTAGATGTCCCTGCGGTCAAATTTGGAGATGGTGTTCATGCTGTTCCTTGGCGATTCGAGGGGAATCTATCATGTTGAAATCTCCTCCCATGCACCAAGCATCAGCATGAGGGAGCCTCTACCTCACATGTTTCCAAAAGCTTGTCCGATCTTGAGATCCGTTGGGACCATAGACGTTGAGGAGGTTGATGCAGCTCCCTCGCAGAGTTGCACTGTAACTAGACTGCTTTTTACCTAGCACAAGCGGGCTTGAGTCAACCACCTAGGGTAGAAGCTGACTGTTGATGGAGATGCAGACCCTGCCATGGTTCCCCAAAAGCCCTACAGCATTACGTGCGGGGGCAGGGTTCGAACCCGCAGTCTTCAGGTCATGAGCCTGATGAATTGGCATTTACTCCACACCGTGATTGATCTCTCTCGGCTAATTTCCGAATCGGAATTTCTAGCACGGAAATTTATGCAGTAAATAGATGGGCTTTCCTCTAGCTGGAGACTAGGTGTGGCTGCTCCCCAAGGGCATTGCCTTGTGCGGCTTGCAGTGAGACACTGCTGCTGGAGAATAGCGCATTGATCTTGCTGAAGCTTCTCTCGAATAATGATCTTGTGGCAGTGGCTGTGAGCCCCACCTATCCCAAAAAACAATGCACATAGTTAGGGGAATAGGTTCTACACTTTTCTCGAGTCATCCTGAGAGTGAGGATTTCGCCAAATGTTTCAGAGGAGAGTAAAGGTAGCCTGTGCACAAGCAGAGATGCTTGAAATGGGTGCATATGTGCCCGGCTAGGTATATCTGCTTGGCCCCTGCCTTGCTCTGTGTGGTGCATTGGAATGATCCTTCTCGTGGTGTAGGGATGCATAGATGTTGCGTTCTGCAGCAAGAACAATGTGCCAAAAGATGAAGAGGTGTGTCTCCATTGCCCGGGTTATGTAGGAGCCATGGGGCTCCTTGTAGCTAGATCAGTCAAGCTCCATCCGGAACCCTGTGAAGAATATGGCATGATCCCAGATTGTAGGTTTGATTAAGGGGCCGCCCCACGTGCGTCTGGCGCCAAGCTTAGAGTGAAAGAAAAGTTCAGTCCTGGCAAAGGTTGATGCTATAGGGGAGTTAGCAACTTTGTATGGGATTTATTGTTTCTTTCGGGAAATGGTACTATTCTAGGTAAAGGTATCATTTCCCGGGACTATCCCCTGAGTTTGAATTGAGGTTCATAGGATTCAGTTGTTGCAGCTATATACTCAGGATCTGGCCAGCTTTTTACAAGTGTGATTTGCGCCAATATTTGTGCCAGTGAGTTGCTATAGCCATAGTTTTACTTGAGGCTGGATTGCTGTACGCGAGTGTTATACACTCACGGTAGCTCCAAGATTATGGAAATAACAAGGAAAGTTATACGGGACAGATTGATGTGGTGTGCTAACCTGAAAGTCAGTGTCCTTTAGGTGGGAGGCTAGCTGTGTCAAGTCAGGATTTGGAAGGAACTCATCACTCCAAATTAATCTTATGTCTAAAGGGAGTCTTGTACGGAGTAATCCTGGTGGTATGGGACGCTAGGATCTATGACATGCAGGGTTTCTCGATACATCTATACTCCTCTTTGGTGGATGTCTGGACTGAGAGGAAGCAGGAGTTGATTTGAGAAAGAGATTGCTAGCAACCCTTGGAAATCTTTCGGAAGATTGCAAGCTAAGGAGTGATCGGTTTGTAAGACGTATGTGGGGTATGTTTTGGTGGAATGGGATGCTAGGACGTATCACATGTGCGGGTTTACAGGATTTTGTCGAGACAGATGTTTTAGCCTCTGATTATATAGTTATCCAAAACTCAGGATTGATGGATGACTAGTTAATGGGGTGAATATAGATGTGGAAGATGTCCAGTGTTACAGCCTACTAATATGTCTATTATGTAGGACTTGTGTAGCAAGGTATTGGCTGGTGGGGTTATACTAGTTCGACCCGGAAGAGTGTTGATGATGCTAGTAGATTTTCGCTTTGCATCTTGCCACCTTGACACAATGATTGAGTGGGACCTCAAGTTTTTGGATACTTTAGGCAATCACAGTTTGGTTGAGATAGGCTCCTACTTGTGATGATTATCCTCACTCTGTCAGGCAACAGAGAGGTGTATCAGATCTTGGTGAAATGTTATCTGCATTTGGACACCAAGAAACCATTTGGTTTGGTCAGAATTGCCTATGAATTTGCTGATCATCCTGAGTCTGATGAACAGAGAGGGTGAATTTGGTTTTGGAGGATATGTACATGCATAGGTCTCTGTGCGACCATTTGATTGGGAGAGGTGCATTTGAATGGTCGAGTTTGCCGAAGATCCTTGGTAACGGTAGGACTTCTAGTATTCCAATTTATGAAGTTAGAGATTTCCTGATGGAATAGATGCACCGGTATCTTGATTGGGAGTACCAGGCTTTGAATAGAACGGTCAGAGGTTCAAGTCCTCTTCGGTACTACGTCGTTTTACTGACTCAGAAGAAATCTTTAAAATGGTTGGACTCGCGGTGATGAAACCATGAGAATAATCAATCGGATTCATAGCAACACCTCAAACAATGGGGCGTCTGCCTAACCACCGGCTCTGCCAGTCAAGCACGAAGCTTATCATTGGGGAGGACCCGATGATGGCACGCGGCCGAACGTCAGAGTGATTTGCGTAACCAGAACTGACAGTTAAGGGCAAGGTTACAAGCGAAAAATCTCCAGGAATCAGGGCATGTTCCATTCGGTGGTTCCGGTCGCTTAGGACTGGTTTTCCTGATAGCTGAAAGTTCTCCAAAAGTATGAAACGCTGGAGGGCTTTATACCATCCATTCGAATATGGTTGAATTCTATTGACCAGCCCGAGGACTTGGAGCAATATGCAGGAGAAGCTGGTCACTGGAGAATTCCATCAGCTGTGCTCAGTTTGAACACAGTTTTACGCTGGTAGGAAGTGTTCATTAAGCAAGTTTTCCGAGGGAATACTTGTTATTTGAGAGTGCCCAAAAAGTTCTGTTTGCAGGCGGGGATGGATCCCCAAGGTTCAAGAACAGGAATTACCCAATCTTGGTGTGGATAGGTAATATAATTAGCTTTGATAATTGCCTCTATGATTTCAGGTTATCCAGTTCCATGGGAGTCGGAGTTTGAGAGGTTGTGAGTTTTTTATGACCTTGATTTGGTTTTGATCTCGTCTTTAGTTTCAATGAGTTAGTTGTAGGAACAATGGTTGCAGATTTAAGGAGTTCCTATGACATTGATATGAGTGGAAAAATTACCTAACCTTAATCCTTGGGATTAGTGGCCTAATCGGGCAAGTTTAGGAGAGCCGTGGGATTAGGGAAAGCAAGCTGATATGGGTGGCTAAGGTGTTTTATTAGTAAAACTAGAATTACTGGCTGTTTATGACTAGTTGGTTATTTATAACAGCAGTAATTACTATATATGTGACTTGTGGGTTATTATTATTGTTGACAGTGGGGCTAAGCCTAGATGAAAGATTCCCGCCATGGACTTGGCAGATGGGAGTGAGCCTTAGCCTCTTGCTCAGGGGTGGTTTATAGTCTTAAACCTATCGTTGGGAGGTGAGTTAGCATGCACCACTTCTTTTTTGGTACTAATCTTGTTGATTGCGTTTAGGGAGACCTTGGAGGGATCTTACAGTCTCCATTAAAAAGCCTCCATCAGTTGCCTAGTCATGAAAAAAGAGGTGCCCATCGAGACACCACAAGACTTGTGCCAGCTTTTTTTTGCCTGAGAGATGAGGCAAAACTCCATTGGTGATGGAAAACGTTGTAGGTTCTGGCAATGTAAGCTTCCGTGTCATCCTTGAATTCCGAGGAGCTCCTTCAAGTTGTGAATAGGGAGTCTTAAGGCCCTGCTGATGTGTGGTGTGTGCCCCCAAAAAGTTTCTCATGGCCTTTGCCACAAACAAGAAGAGGGAAGAGGCCCAGGGGCATGCCTCAGCGAATGGAGCAGAAGATGGAGTTGTTCTCACCTTGTGCACCCTGAGGAGAGTATAGAGCCAACACTCCCCTCATCCAGATCGTTTGGAAACCCCATATTGACCATAATGCCCTTCAAGAAAACCCAATCTACCTGGTCATAGGCCTTCTTGAAGTCTAGCAAGAGAGGAATCAAATCTTGTTAGTGGGTCTGTGTCATTGTTGTCACCTCCCAAAAGATGAAAATGTTATCCCAGATAAAGCGTGTGTGGGTGCCGTGGATCATGCTGGGGAGGAAAGGCTGGAGACATCAACTGATGGCTTTGGCAAGGATTTTGTAAATGGTACCAAGCAGTGTGATCACTGCGGCATGGTACCAAACAGTGTGATCACTGCCTGGCCTCTAGTCTGCCTCCCCTGAGAGACATTCTTGCAGGCTATCCATGGTCATGACCTGAAGTCCATTCTAAGGCAACCCTTCAAAAGCTCCAAACACCGCTAGAAGAAAAAGACTGGGAGTTTATCCTCTTTCGGGCACATCCTTCAGGGAAAGGCCTAAAGAGCTTTCTCCAGCTCGTCGTTTTAGAACGCTCTAGAAAAGAGCTCAGCGATGACCCTAGTGTGCCGTGAGATCTGCTAAATGCCTTGCCCCTCTTGGGGAATTCGGATGTTGTGAGTAAAGATCTAAAGCATTGGTCGAGACACAAGGTGGATCCGACTCCACCACTCTGTGGGCCATGGAGGCAGCACATGCCATCCAGTTGATGGTTTAGGCGGGTGGAAGTGAAGAAGTCCCCTGTCGTCCTATCTCTATCCTGGGTCCTAAAGGAGGCTCTTGTGTGGTAGCAATACTTCACCCGCTGGGACGCCTTCATGGAAGTGCGGGCAACTTCCATTTGGGTCTCCAACCCATGTGCTATTTGGGGTCTTTGCCTAGAGGTGCCGAAGAAAGGCTAGGCTGTGTCAACGGATCCATTCCTGCTCTTCAAAGGTTTGGAATGTGTCTTGGGCTGTTGATTGGAGGGAAAAGCTGATCTCCCCAAGGGCCCTGTTAAGCATTGAGGTGATAAAGCCGGGGGGACAAGGAGGTCTCTGAGATTTCTTCTACATGCTGTCGGACCTTTTGGTCTTGTATGAGATAGTCTGGGAGTCTGGCCATCTGTTGACGGTCCTGCTACCAAGAGTCTCCGAGGTGAATAAGTACAGGAGCTTGGTCAAACTTCAAAGAAGTTGGGGCACAGCTAGGTATGCCCGTCCTGCTTGGGACTGCATTCGGATGATCCTTCTTGCAGTGTAGGTATGTCCGCCCTGCGCGGGGCTGCATTTAGATGATCCTTCTTGCAGTGTAGGTATCTGTAGATGCGGTGCTGTAATGTGAAACCAATGTGGCAATGGAAGAGGTGTCTCCATTGCCTGTTTGCATAGGAGTTGCTGGGCTTTCTATAGCTAGATGGGTCAAGTTTGATCTGAAATTCTGAGAAGAATGTGGCATGATCATGAATCATAGGCTCGATTAAGGGGCTGTCCCACTCATGGTCCAGCACCAGACACTGGCCACGGAGGCTTGAGAACTCTATCCTTTGAGTGAACCAAGAGCCATCCAGTCAGGGGATGGAAAGGTGCCATGGGAGATTCTGTTGGGAGGGGATGAGCAGCAGTCAGATGGATGGGAGGCCTGCAGCCCCAGCCATGGCATCTTCCCTTGACCACGGGGTCTCGTTCACCCGTCCAAGATTCCATCCTATCACCGAGAGAAGCTTGTGTTACTCGTTTGGGAGGCTCAGGAAGTAGACAGTCACTGGGAAGCTGACTACTGAGGCTAGTGGCGCATGAAGCCATGGTGCCATCTAGCAAAGTACGCTTGTGCACTGTGCAAGGCGATGGGGCTTAGCTGCAAAACTCCGTACCGAAGGGCAGCTGAATCTTACTGAAGCCAAATGTAGACGTTGTCGAGAAACTGAATGTTGGAGATCTGGCTGGGCTTGCCAATAAGTGCAGCTTGGAGGAGATCCTGGATCCACCCTTTCGCAGCACGTTATTATTGCTCATGCTGAGCATAGGTCTTTGCCCCAATTTTTTACTCACGCTGAGCATACTTACAACCCCTGTTTGTGCACCCCTATTTGCCCTCTACCATTTGTGCAGCCCTTGCACTTGCTGAGTAAGCTCGCTCTTTGCTTCATGATGAACTTTTGATGCTGAGAATGGTGGACATTGGACAATCTCTCATGTTGGCGCTGCTCTTGTTGCTGAGCAATGGTTCCCCATTTTCTCTGTCTGTGGTATGGCTGCGCCTACCAGAGAGTGTATATGTGTTCCTTCTTGATGTTCATGCTGATGAGATGCAACACCTGACCTTCTCTAGTGGGCATGTGCTCTCCCGCTTAGTTGGTAGTGTCTAAAATCTTCAGAGCTGCTGATTTATCACTTCAAGCTCTTGTCTCCTTGAAGTCATCTGGCTTGTAGGGTCTTTGTGCATTTGCAATGTCAATGGTTGGGCTTTGGGATAACACTTTTGGAAGGACTTCGAGCTACTTGATAAGATTCTCTTGTAACATAAAATTCTGATGCTTTTTTCTTTGGTTGTCATGTGGATTTGTGAAAGATGTGGACTTGGGCTTCGAAGGACGGAGGAGAAGAAGACAGAGCTTGTGTATTTACAAAAAAAAGAGAAAGCTGCTTCCTCATGTACCTTCAAAAGATCCGACTCGCAGATTGCAGCAGATGGCCTCACTTGCAACTGCTTTGACTAGTACAAATGTTGAGTTCAGTGATGAGCTTACATATCCACCTGGCCTTGCACCTGAGGCAACAAACCGAGCTGCTAATGAAAGGGGAGGCATGCAGGTTTCTCTCTCTTTGTGCTCCTATTTACAATCTAGCTTATAGCTTTTTTTGGCACATATGTATATGTAAATATGAATCTATGTCCAAGAGAATACATAATGTGCGTTGTATGCACACACTCAGAAGTAGGATCTTTCACACTACAAAACTGAAACTCAAATTGCACAAGCAACAAAGTACTGGATGATTCATTTGATACTTCAAATTGCGTTAAGCTCCATACCTATGTGCTCCGGTGAAAGGAGGTTTGACGGCCGACATTGAGCTGCTAAGACAGGAGGCTGTTGGGATTCGGACTCCCATGTGTCCGCCTTGCATGTGTGTAAACCAAGTTTGTGAATCTTGTGTGTCCATGTGTGTGTAAACACTCCCTATAAGTGTTAGTATGTATGCGTGTGTGTGAACCACCTCTTATAGGTGGATACGTGTGCATTAAAGGTAAGTCTTTGGGGTTGGTATAACCCTTAGGCTAGAAAAGCGTTGTACTTGGTGAAGCCTAAATCAAAATCTAATAAAATCATCCTTGAGTCGTGCAATACTTTTCTCTCTCTACAGCTTTGGTTCTCTCTCTCTCTCTCTCTCTCTCTCTCTCCGTAGACACAGGGAGTCCTTAGTGAGATCCAGATCAGTTGTACTTGCTCGAGGACCAGCACAGAGAGCTCTCACCGACTTCTTCCATATCAGCACTCCGACGGCCGATCCACCCATCATACCCAGACCACAGGCTAGTGCAGGAGCTTGGCCGAGAGGTGTGACACTCGACAGAGCCATTGAGTTATGCAGAGCTCGACGCCCCAGACCCCATGGCCCTCGCCCACGGCCATGCCACCACAGGTGGATCCAGGCCATCATCTCCCATCATTGCGGGACCTTCTCGCGCTAGCTCAGTTTTACCACCTTGAGCACCATGTCATAGCGGCCCATGAGGGATGTATTAGGGTGATATGAGAGCTCTTTGCTCATGTACCTAGATCAGATTTTAAAGTTCTAGATTTTTTTTTATCTTTCTTTATTACTATTTTGTACCCAAGATGATGTACCTCATGGATATAATGTAACCTTTTGGTCTCAAAGGTCATTTTGGCCTTTTGAAGACGTTAATACAACTTTCTTTCTTTCTTTCTTTCTCTCTTCTGCCCCACCTGCGCCTCCTCTCTCCTCGTCGCTCCCTCTTCCCTTCTCTCTCTTCGCTGCCCCCCTGCGCCGCCTCCTCTCTTTTCGCTGCCCCACCTGCACCTCCTCCTCTCTCTCCCCTTTCCCCACCTGCGCCTCTCTCTACAACATTGGTTCTCTCTCTACCTCTCTCTTCTCTCTATCTATCTCTCTACCCCACCTCCCTCTCTCTCTCTTTCTTCTGCCCCACCTGCGCCTCCTCTCTCTTCGCTATCCTCTTCCCTTCTCTCTCTTCGCTGCCTCCTTGCAAGTTGCGCCGCCTCCTCTCTTTCACTGCCCCACCTGCACCGCCTCCTCTCTCTCCTTCCCCACCCGCCCTTGCTCAAGATGCAACACTACACGGTGACCATTTTCTGAGGCTTACAATCATATCGAGACCATGGTACTTGGATGTTTTCATGTCACATGTCATGAGGATAGCACTTAAGGGTCACATCCCATAGGCTCGAGATTGAGGTTGGTAGAGCAGGGGGGGATCCCTAGAGAGAGAGAACTTTGTAGATTGTGCCATGGAGGAGTAGAGTCTGAGGAGCATTATATTTGTCAGTGCCAGTGTATTATGAGATCAGGGGGAGATTTCATTGCCTATTCAGATAGGGGTTTGGGCCATTATCTCGGGTTATGGAGTATCTAGATTAACGTTGTCTCGGACTCTCCCTCTTGGAGAACCAAGGACACTAACAACAACCGACTGTCCTTACTCGGCTTTCTCCTCTCTCCCCACGTGTGCTTTGACTTCTACACGTGACAACCTTGCCGTCTCACTAGCACCTATCACCTCCACGTCATCAGCAATCTACCTCTCCAACTCATGTGCAGCACCTCGATTCCATCACCTACAGATAGCAAGTCCCCACATCGATCATCAACATCATCTTCTTAAAATTTTAGGGCTTTTTTTGCATTTTCAATTTCTTCATCAAATTGAAGCTGCAACATCAGAATAGATTTGGGGATTTTGCAAAATTGGCCTCAGGCCCAAGATCCTCGCGTAGTTACTGATTTTCCACCGCCCGTGGCTGCCCGCCTATAGGCACTTAATTATCCACCCATAGGCGATGCTGCCGAGGAAGCACCAAGGGGGGTTTTGAACCTAGGACCTCTTCGTCCTAGGCGGACACCTTCACCACTTGAGTGTCTAGGGTTCTCTCCTCGAGATGTAATAATATCTTGTGTATTTTTCTTTTTATATGTTTATATCGCCTTGATCTATAAAAGGCTCCATCTCCTATGTTAAACCCTGTTTAGAGTGAGGGGGGGTTAGTTTGAGGGCTGATGTATGCTGTTGTTGTGGATGGAGCTCCCAAAAATAAGGCCTTGCAAGTGAGTTCCAAGATGTGCGTGCCATTGTCCCCTAGACCACTGAGTTTCTCTTCAAGCATGCTTAGACTTGGAGCCTCCTAGCAATGCTCATACGAAAGACTTTGGTGCTTGGTTGAGAGCCTCTGAGCCATGCTCAGACTTAAGTTGTTGAGTTGGCATAGAAAACATGTCTTAGTTGGAGATATAGTGCAGTTCGGAGGCCATCATAGAGCATGTTGAAGATCTTCTCAAGTCACTCCACCTTCACGCCGAAGGGGGGTTTTGTTGGGATTCGGAGTCTCATGTGTCTACCTTGCATGTGTGTAAACCCAATTTGTGAGTCTGTGTCCATGTGTGTGTAAACACTCCCTATGAGTGCTAGTATGTATGTGTGTGTTTGAACCACGTCTTATAGGTGGGTAAGTGTGCATTAAAGATAAGTGTTTGGGGTTGGTATAATCCTTAGGCTACAAAAGCATTGTACTTGGTGGAGCCTAAATCAATCTAATAAAATCATCATTGAGTCGCACAATACTTACAGAGACCACTTTATGAGCATCTTAGGGGATGGGTTTATACACAACGACCGCGGTATATGGATGTATACATGCCACACAGCTCTCGCGTTGCTATTGGACAGCTACGAGTCTCATCACATCAGCTAGAGATAGAGGCTGGGAGAGCGGCACGGTTCCCAGAGCCAAGCGGATATGCAGATTGTGCCGCGAGGAGGTGGAGACTGAGGATCACTTTGTATGTAGATGTAGAGCCCACCAAGGGGTCAAAGATAGTTATGCAGGATTGTTTGAGGAGCACTCTTCACTACATCAGTTGATGGAGGCCTCGGACCAGCAACAGCTTGGCAGACTACTACTAGAGCTTCATAGTTCGAGAGAGAGACTCCTCTAGACACCCGCTCCCACTAGGGGTGGGAGACAGTCCCAGCTCACAGATTTCTTCCTCCAGAGAGCTATGCCAGTGCCAGCTGATGTACCACGTGGGGTGACCGCACAGAGAGCAGAGGAATTGAGAGCCAGGAGGAGACCTAGACAGAATGGACACAGAGCACCCCGACTCTGTCACCGAGAGATAGCAGCTATCCATATGAGACACCAAATGGAGACACAGGAGAGGCTAGCTCGCTTTCATTCAGACTCAGGGTACATGTTCACGCCACTCACAGCCTCAACATCAGCGATGTATGATATCTTATATCCCTCTTATGGCACTGGATGGAGTTAGACATAGATCTGCATAGCATGCTTGTACTACCCCTTCAGCATATAGAGATGCATCTTGCCTTAGCACTCCATCCACATCCCACCCCCCTTTATATTGTTTGTATATGGGCTCCACCGATCCATGATGATTCACGGTTGTATCCAGACACATGCACACTTTTCCTTTTCTTTCTTTTCCTTTTCTTCCGATGACCGGAAGAACACAGTTGTATTATTTTTTGTCTCATAGGCCGACTTTGGCGTCTCGTAGACGTTAATATATCTTTCTTCTTCTTCTTTCTCTCTCTCTCTACACACACATACAGTCACCATGGTGTTCTTTGAGCCCCCATAGCCTCTCTCTCAATTGTGCTAACCCTTAAAATGTCAATAGGGGCTTTATGCCAATAGAAGCTAGGCCACCTTAGACAGTAAGGTAGATAAGTGGTGTGTGGACGGGTTGGAATGTGACTCTCTAAACAATCTCTATAGACCATGTTTGGTCCAGGAGGCCCTCTGCCATCATCATGTGGTAGGTGCCAGTGGTCATAACAGTCTTGTCTAGAACAGTCCATGTTGCATGCGGATCCACAACCCTAAGGCTGATTAAGAACAAGATGCTGATTTAACATGATTAAGACAGAGGAGAGAGAAGAAGAGAGAGATAGTTGGTGTCAGGGTTTTCTTTATTATATGGTATAAAAAGGTGACTGTATGTCTGTAAATGGTCTAGGCCCTTGGTCTACCCCCAAAGGGTTGACCTCTGGCCCCTTCTACATGCTAGATGCGGACTTCTACTTCTTCTATGCTGAATGTGCTGAATGAATGATGAATGATGGTTTTATGCTTATATATATGCTGGAAATGCTGATCGGCCAGCTACTGCTGCTGTCGGCCTGTGTTGGACAAATAATATCGATAATATCGCTGTTATAAATGCTGTGCTGCCTTTAATGATTGCCCATGTTGTTGGCTGACACACTAGCGCCTGGCCGCCTGCTGCGTGGGTCCTTGCTGGCTGCCGACTGATGTCAGATGGCTGCCGACAGGTCACCAAAGCCTTTCCATGACGCTTATGATGATGATGCTGCTGCTGTTGATGGTGATACTGATGATGATGGTAATGATACAAGAAGCATGAAAAAATCAATTTCATTTGTAACATATAGCCTCTTGAAAATCACATGTAAAAAAGGCATTATTGAAAATCTCATGAAGCAAGACAACATAAATTCAAGACTAGTGTGAGGGCTTGAGGAGAGGGGAGGGATTTATCCCACATGAGGTGAATGGGCCCCTTTTCCCCCTATAAAGGGTAGAAGGGAGCCTCATTAATGTCATTTCCTCTTGGGAGAGAGGGAGCTTGAGGGCTTACCTCTTGGCCTCTTCTAGGCATGAGCTTCTTGGGTGTTGGGCTGCCCTTCTTGGGGTTTGAACTGGCCGCCTATTGCTTGATGTGATGGCTGGTTTGGTTACACACTTCCTCGGGAACGGTCTTACTATCTCCTCTCTCTCCTAACTTTTTGAAGGGTAAATACACATGAAAATGGGAGCAGCCAAAAATGCGTTGGAAATTCAGGGGGGAGGGGGTCGTTATATAATAATTTGAGTGCTAGACTCAACTAAAACATGGCTACCACATGGAGTTAGTAAATTTACCTCCCTTCTCTAAATGTGTGGGAGTTCAAGCATTATCCTCTCTTTTCCTATTTAATTTTTAAGGCCCATAAATTCCAATCTTTGAACCTTAGCTTTCAACCCTACCAACTAATTTAGAGATCTTTTCTCGTGAGTGGGGTACACCAATGTTGTTCGAGGGTTTGGACCTATGATTTCCCCCAAAGGTTTGACATTTTTCCACGCAATATTTTTGCTTAATCCTCCTTTATTTTATTTTAACTTTTGTTTAATATTTTTATACAATTTCTGGTTGACTAAGCACGAGAACTCTGATTTCAGTTTGTCTTTTTCGAAGTTCTCTAAATATCAGGAAAATAAACTTTGAGGGGTTATTTGACCTTAATCAGAGTCTGAACTTTCATATCCCAACTTGTTCCCAGTTTTGACCTTGTTACGGTTTCCGTAAATTTTTTGTAACTCTAAAAATATGGGTCAAACAATAAAAAACTGAGCATATATACAAGTTTTACTAACCAAGGAGAAATTTTCCAAATGAATACTTTACTTGGATCAAAATTTCTCTCTCTAGAAATATGACTTAAAAAGATGAGGTTTAATACAAATTTCTACGTAACTGAGGGTTACCTTAGTGAGGGATCTTACATTCTCCCCCTCTTGAAGAATTGAGATATCCTCTTCTCGCAAGTGAGCAGCTCTGCTTTTGTTTCCCAAGTGGCTTTTCTCTAGAGGTTACTCTTGAACATCCAAGATGATTTCTAGTTTCAACTTTATCTAGCCTTGGGCTGGAAAGGCAACCTGCTGATTGGAATTTGGCACATATTTCTTGAGTAAGTTGATATGAAACACATTGTGGACTTGAAGATGTGGCTTGACTTCCAATCTTTCACATAATCACTGAAAAGATGCAGGGGAGAAGAGAGCTTGAGCTCTTGCAAGCACACACACACTCACACAAACCCTAGAAGAGAACACACAAGGTGAGAGGCTGAAAATTCTTCTTCTTCTTCACACAACAAAAGAGGTCTAGAAAGAAGATAAAGTGACTAACACACATAAGAGAGTATATACAGGCGGTCCGTAATGTGAACACGCTAAGAGGAGTGGGTAGATGTGGACTAGTCTGTGTAGTCCAGCTGTAGAATCTCTGGCGAAGATGTCGGTGCCAGCTACCAAACCTGCTGGTGATATAAATGTCAAACGGTCATGGAGGCGCCTCGTGAGCGTCAACTCATGTTGAGCTTGACATCTCAACACTCCCCCTCAAGCTCAACTCCATCTCATGAACTCCAAGCATATCTCGAAATCTGCGAAG
The DNA here is from genome assembly GCF_041138505.1 of Cibotium barometz. NCBI lineage: Eukaryota > Viridiplantae > Streptophyta > Polypodiopsida > Cyatheales > Cibotiaceae > Cibotium > Cibotium barometz. The sequence goes on along the minus strand of NC_141054.1, from coordinate 14,317,687 downwards.
CTTCTCAACTCCCAAGGCCTTCGTGAAGATATCAGCAACCTGATCCTGTGTGTTGACGTAGGCCAAGTTGATGTCGCCTGCCCCTGTGATGAAGTGGTAATGCATCTCAATGTGTTTCATCCGCACATGAAAAATTGGGTTTCTGGCCAACTGTATACTGCTAAGATTGTCACAGTATATGACAATCTTTCTCTCCACATGCAACCCCAAATCGGCAAGCAGCTTGCGTAACCAAGCTACGTCACATGCTGCCACCACAGCTCCTCTGTACTCTGCCTCTGTACTCGACAAGGCAACTGTGGGCTGCTTCTTGCTGCTCCATGTCACAGCAGCACTCCCTAATGAAAACATAAATCCACTGGTAGATCTCCTATCTGAAATGCTACCTGCCCAAGCTGCATCTGTGTACCCATATAGCTCCAATGGTACACTTGCTGCATAAAACAATGCATAATCAACAGTAGCCCTCAAGTATCGAAGTGTGCGTCGCACACTGTCAAGATGTGGTTTGCATGGAACCTGCATAAACTGGCTCTCTAAGCCAACAGTGTAGCTCAAATCTGGCCTGCTAACATAGATCAGACTCTCCATAATCTTCCTGTACATAGTGGGATCCTCCAACACATAACTTGCATCCGCACTAAGCTTGCCATTTTGACCTAATGACACCGAGATTGGCTTACAATCAATCATCCCATACTTGGACAACATGTCCAATGCATACTGTCTCTGTGACAGCTAAATACCCTCAGGTGTGCGAATGACCTCAATTCCCAAATAGTAGCGCAGATCTCCCAAATCCTTCATCTCAAACTTCCTTTTGAGAATACTTTTCACATGCTCAATCTCTTCCAAGTTGTCACTACCAACAATAAGATCATCTACATATATAGTGATGATCACAATACCCTTATCACTCTTACGCACATACAAAGAGTGATCTGCATATGCCATATGAAAACCAATAGTGACAAGATACTTAGCAATCTTATCATGCAATGCTCGTGGAGCTTGCTTCAGTCCATAAGGCCTTACGAAGCTTACACACATACTTTGGGTGACCTGTATCCTCAAAATGTGGTGGCTGATCCATATACACCTCTTCTTATAAGTCACCATGCAAGAACGCATTTTTGACATCCATCTGATGTAAAAACCAGCCTGTAGAGCTGCAGCCACCGCAATCACAACTCTCACAGTTGCCATCTTTGCAACTGGGGCAAATGTCTCCTCATAATCAATCCCATGTGTGTGTGCATATATCCTTTGGCTACCAATCTAGCCTTGTACCTGCTTATGCTACCATCACTGTTATGTTTCACCTTATACACCCACTTACAGCCAATAGCTTTCTTGCCTTCAAGCAATGGCACCAAATCCCGAGTCTCATTTCCATACAATGCATCCATCTCCTCATCCATAGCTTTCTCCCAATACACATTTCCAATAGCCTCATCAAAGCATGTGGGTTCTACAACTTGTACAACTTTTGCCATATACGCATAGTGATGTGCCACATAACCATCATAAGTCAACCTCTGCACATGATTTTTGACTTTTTCAGATCTTCGTAACTTTGCATTCATGGCTTCCATAGCCTTCTTCACACTAGGTGTCCTCATTGCTGGAATCCCAAGCTCCTCATCAAGGCTCATCTCCGAGCCACTAGAATCTCCATCAACAAGAGAATGCCGTGCAAAAATATCAGGCATACCAAGGGGCTCAATCACTTTCTCTTTACCTTTATGTGATGTACTAACTACATTTTCAGGACTGGTATTATGACGCAGCCTGCCACTTCATGGTCTATCAACAGAACCGTTAGATGAGGACTCTCCTGGTCCACTCAATGACTGTGATTGCTGACTTGCGTTTTGTGCAACCACATTTCCACTTACATCAGTCCCAACAGCATCCTTTTGATTAGCATACCAGCTACTCATCTCATCAAATACAACATCCTTGCTTACCTTCAATTCACGTGTAGCAGGATTATAACATCTATATCCCTTTTGCTCAAGGGAATACCCAAGAAACACACATTTTTCTGCTTTTGGATCTAGCTTGGTACGTAACTCATCTGGCACATGCACATATGCAATATATCCAATAACTTTTTAGTGAGACAAATCAGATTTCTTGCCAGTAAACTTCTCCTCTGGCGTTACATCATGTATGGTTGCAGTAGGAGTCCTGTTTATAATGTAAACTGCTGTTCAGCCCAATAGCTATGTGGCATATTCTTCTCAGCCATCAATGCTCGTGCTATCTCTGTAATGTGCGTGTTTTTCCGCTCAGTAACTCCATTTTGCTGTGGAGTGTATCTACATTGCCATGTAAATTGTCTCTGAATGCAATTCTTTCGCAAGAATTCAGGGAACTCATTGGAGAAGTATTCTCCCCCTCCATATGATCTTAGGTACTTCACATGCTTTCCTGTCTGCTTTTCAGCCATAACTCTGAAATTCTGAAAATGAGTGAAAACTTCACTCTTCTCCTTCATTAAGTACACCCACACTTCCTTGTGTGGTCATCAATGAATGTTACGTAGTACCAGCAGTCACCCAACACCCCATACATGTGAATGCACAACATCTAGTACATTCCTGCTCACATTTCTGTCATGTGGAAATACATGTTTTGTTTGCTTTCCTAATCGACATGCTTCACAAACTTTCTGCATACCTTCAACTTTAAACTTAGGCAGTCCTGTCACAATTTGTTTAGTCTACATAGACTTCATTCTCTGCACATTGGCATGCCCAATTCTCTTATGCTAAATGTCTGTATCTGCAACAACTCCTGAACCATTTGCAAACATTGCAGCACTCACTTCAGGCATATTCACATTCAATGTAAGTATTTTGCTCACTCTGTTGCCTTTTGCAACCAACCTGCACTTATCTTTAAAGTCTTCTATATAACAGCCATCAGGGTTAAACCGAACCTGCAAACCCTGCTCAATCATCTGGCCAACAGAAACCAGATTCTTTGTAATGTTTGGAACATGAAGTACATCTGCAAGGTACTTCATCTTACCATCCTGCATAGACAATGGCACATCTCCAACATGGGAAATCGGATGAGCAGTATCATCACCTGTTTCAACAAAACCTGGTCTTTCAAGACTCTTCATTTCCTTGAACCACTCACCATGACGTGTCACGTGGTTCGAAGCACTTGAATCAATATACCATACATTATCCTTACATGCTGCTACATCATTTCCAGACATAGCATTAACCACATGTTGCATAACAAACAACCTCTCATTATCCTCATTATTTTTGCTAGAGGATGCATAGTTGTTTTGCTGCACTTTTCCATTTCGCATGTCACTCTCCTTCTTATAGCAATCTGCCTGCACATGCCCAGGTTTACCACAGTAAAAACAGTCTCTTGTATCATTATGCTGTCTTTGCCAATTACCACGACGTCGTTGACTCCCCCTGCCTCTAAACTGGCCTCTTCCACTTGTATGTTGTTGTGAACCCTGGGACTGTTGCTGTTGGTAACCATAGTTCTGATTACCTATTCGGCCACCACCTTGGCCACGTCCACGATCTCTACCTCGTCCTCTACTTGCACTTGTGTAGAGGGCCTGCTCCTCTGAACTGTTTCTGTTTTGTGAAGATTCTTAATCTTTACCCAAGTTCTTCTCTTCAATGAGCAACATTGACACCAAATCTGTGAAGCTGGGAATGTTCTCCCGAGTCTGAATAGACGTCTTGAACGCCTTGTATTGTGGCCTGAGACCACGCAGACACACTTCCACCTTATCATCATCATTAACAGAAACACCAATTGATGCAAGGGATACCACAATGCCCTTGATCTTCAAAGCATAGTCATTCACAGACATATTCTTCTTTTCCACAGTATGAAGCACATTCTTCAACTGAATTTTTCATGCCTTGGTGTTGGTTTCATACAACTTCACCAAGGTGTCCCATGCCTCCTTAGGTGACTTGGCATCCTGTATATGCCCAATCATAGTGTCTTGTATGCTGATAGAAAGCCAATACATGACTTTCCTTGCTCCTTGATTCCAATCCTTGAACTCTTTTATATTTGCAGCAGTTGGATTAATCCCCGATATCTCCAGTGCCTCCTCATATTCACCTTCAATGTAGTCCCAGTAACCTTTTTCCATCAGGAAATTTTTCAATCTAAACCTCGAAGCATGGAAGTTGTTCTTGTCAAGCTTCTCTGCAACAATCTGGTTTATTCGATCATTTGACATCTTTTCTGCAACATAAATTTACCAACAACAACACTCTTGCTTGACCTGCACAAACTGCTGTATTCTCTACAACAGTACTATACTGCACCCAAATTGTCACAACTTGTGACCTTACTTTGCAGACATACACCCAATGGCAACTTTGAGACCTCTTTGCAGCACACACAGTGTCTGCACAACCAATCGCCTTTCCTGCAGTTCTAAAAATAGAGTTCTGTAGAGAATCAAAACTTACCCGAAGTGCTGGTGAACGCCCGTGAATTGAAAAACGGAGGTCCAAACGCGCCCGAAACGTGTTTTTGGCTTGAAAATCGACGTTCAATAGGACAATCTAGTTGCCCTGTAGCTTTCCTCCCGCAAAGAAAGCTCTTCAGTCGGAGTTCGTTTACCAGTGCCTTCCGAAGAGCTCTCGACAAGGATGTAGTAGCCAACACAAAGAGGAAAGAGTAGATAAAGCTCTTACCCTTGTACCGCTTCCTGTGCCTCTCTTGCTTGCTGCTTAGCCCTTAGCATGAACCAGGCTCTGATACCATGAAAAGATGCAGGGGAGAAGAGAGCTTGAGCTCTTGCAAGTGCACACACACTCACACAAACCCTAGAAGAGAACACACAAGGTGAGAGGCTGAAAATTCTTCTTCTTCTTCACACAACAAAAGAGGTCTACAAAGAAGATAAAGTGACTAACACACATAATAGAGTATATACAAGTGGTCCATAATGTGAACACGCCATAGTAACATGAAACGTTTTGTCTGTTTTGTCGTTTCATTGTTTCGAAGGTTTCATTTTGTTTCGTTTCGTCTGTTTTGGACGAAACGCAAAGGTTTTGAAATGACACTAATTATATACACATACCAAATTTATAACATAGCCAACAGAAAGATGAAGGTACATTTTTTTGGGACTAGTGGGTATGAAATTCATGATTTTTGGAGTAGGTTTTTGGATATTTTCAAAATTTGGGCAAGAAAAGGAGAGGAAGAGAGGAAGAAAGAAACAAGTTGGAAGGGAAGAGGGAGGTGAGAAGAAAAGGAGAGAAACTTGGAAGACAAGAAAACGAGAGAAAGAGGAGAGGTGGACGGTGGAGGAGAAGAGAGAAAGAGGAAGAGGAGGCGTGGAGGAGAAGAAGTGGAGCGAAAAGGAGGAGTGGACGAGGAGAAGAGGTAGAGTAACAGGTTGCGGCCGAGAAGAAGTGTCGGATGCGTGAAGTGGCAAATGGGCAGCAAACAAGGACGGAAACGACGGCAAAAATCGCATTCAAAAAAAAAAACTTTTGTCCTTTTTTTAAACCTCACTTTACATTTGGGTGAAACACTATTTCGATGGGCAGGTTTCGTTTTGTTTCGAACCATTTCGTGCCATTTCAAGAGGGCAAAACATGTTTTTATGTTACTATGGAACACGCTAAGAGGAGTGGGTAGATGTGGACTAGTTAGTGTAGTCTAGCTGTAGAATCTCTAGCGAAGATACGTCGGTGCTAGCTACCAAACCCGCCAATGATACAAATGTCAAATGGTCATGCAGGCGTCTCGTGAGTGTCAGCTCATGTTGAGCTTGACATCTCAACAATCACATATGGTCCACAATCTCTTGGTGACAGCTTATTATATTTTCCCAAGAAGATAGAACTTCTCTTGGGTCGCACACGAATAAGTTCTAATTTTTTCTAAGAAAAAATTGTAGTTTCAATCTCCTAGTCTTTTTTTATTTAATGAATTTAGTTTTCTTAAGTGACCCCGATTTCTTTTTTCCATAAATATACATAGATATTACACACATACACACAGATATATACATATATGTGTGTGTGTGTGTACATACATACATACATACATACATACATACATACATACATACATATATATATATAGAGAGAGAGAGAGAGAGAGAGAGAATTTAGAAACAAATTGAAACTTTTTACCAAAAAAAAGCATGGCTACATGGCCATGTAGGCCTCGTCGCAATGCATATGGCCATGTGGCTTGAAGAAATACCATGTCACCTTCTTCAAACTCTCGATGAGTCTGCTTTGGATCGGCATACTGCTGTTGCCTATCGTGGGCAGTCTTTATATCGTTTCGAATGGACTGAATGTGATGATCCATTTCATCCAGCATTTTCTTAGATACTTCAACCCTAATCATTGGATCTGACTAAGGCAAGGGTGTCATGCAATCTTGTCCATAAAAAAGTGCGTTAAATGGACTCATCCCAATAGTGTGGTGATAAGAAGAATTGTAGAAAAATTTAACTAGATGCAAGTAATTCATCCATCTGAGAGGTTCTAGGCGACAATAAGATTGAAGGACATCCTCAATTATTTGATTCACCCTTTCCGTTTCGCCGTCTCTTTCTAGATGATAAGAAGTACTAAGGTCTAAAGAAGTGTGGAGTGCTTTAAAGAACACTGTCCAGAGAAACTTAGCATATCTATCACATACAATCCTTCTGGTTAAGCCATGCAATCTGAATATTTCTTTCACGAAGACATTAGCAACATGAAGGATAGCGGAGGTTTTCTTTATTGGAACTAAATGAGCAACCTTGTTCGGCTTGTCGACTATTACCAAGATAGAATCATATCATGCATGAACTGAAGGCAATCCAGTGACGAAATCCATACTTATGCACTCCCATTTCATATGAGGAATGTCCATAGGACATGATTTCTGTGGCATTTTAACCCTCTCATCTTTAGCCTTCTAACATGCCAGGCATTGATCTAATGCAATACAACCCTCTCGAGTCTTGGCAAGAAGAAACTTTTCTTAACCACCGTGTATGTCTTTATGTAACCACGTTGTCTTGCGATTGGACTGTCATGGGCTTCATTCATGATCCTTGTTTTGGCATCGGGAATACATAGCCGATTGTGTTCACTCTAGGGTTTGCAGAGAAGCTAGTAGGAGCTATGGTTGATGGAAGATACCCATGGTGTGCATGTGCAAATAGAGAGAGAACAAATCTCTAGAGAAATAATATGTTGCACGATTCAATGAGATACTTGATTGATTCTTTATGTTCACCAACAAGTACAATGCTTTTATAGACTTACAGAGCCTTATCTTTTTTTCTTTTTTTTTTTCCTTTTTTTTTTTTTCAAAAAGGAGACTTCTATTAAGTATGAAAATTTTTTACAAAATGGAGATTTCACACCAAGAAAGGTGGAGATCTCAACCAATCAGGAGCCCTATGCTGCCAATAGGGTCCCTAGTGAGAGGACATGAAAAGATACCAGCCTTATCTTTTGACTACGTCACATACATACGAGCAATGACACATGTCATGGACTATGACATCATTGCTTACATCCACACACCTCTTTTGATTACATCACGCACACAAGAGCATTGCAATCTGACACATACAGGGTTATTACATCTCATTTTGGGAGACAACCGGGGCAGAGAACCCTTGACACGCACACATGAATATAAAAAGGAGTGATTTTGGAAAGCTTAACAACTTCATGTGCGTTTGTTGATGAAGCACGATAATTTTCGAGGACGTTTTTGTGCCAATTGATTGTTCAGGGCCTTCTTTTGGGTGGTGAGCCCTGGGTTTGGAGCAACACGGAGTTGCAAGGCTCTAGGTTTGAATCAAAGCTAGGGTTTCATACAACAAACTATAGCATTTAGGGTTTAAATGATGAGAGTAAGCTTTCAAACATCAACAAAGAAGACCAACCAGTCTGTGTGCTTGGGATCATCTCTGGCCAGCCCTTCATCGGTCTGTAGTAGCCTTCAAGGAGCGTCTCCGACAGCCTTTGATTTGGAATCCCCTGGTCCGTGTGCCTAGTGGTCACATGCTTGGGGCTTGCCCGCACATATTGTGGGGAGCTTTGAGCACGGGTCTTGCTAGGTCAATTGGAGATTGGCTTACATTCAGGGAGCAGCCCCTAGAGGCCTAGGAGAGGGGCCTTACTCGGATTTGGGTTAGAGACAGGCTCAGCCTTGACATCGACTCTTCCATCCCTCCGGAGTGGCGAGCCCCGATAATGGACCCTCCTCCCCCGCAGTGGCTGGGAGTGTTCACTAGGCATGATATACCCTTGGCAGTGCATGGCATGGATGAGAACTCCATCTTTCTCACCTTCTCTATTGGACCTCATGGCAGACGGGAGAGAGCAGAGTTCCCCTTGGAGGATTTTAGGGGATGCAGCTTGCAGAGGGTGAGAGTGATTGGCCAAGGTGGCCACTGGCATTTGTGGATTTGGGAGGGCGGCTTCTCATGCGTCTTCACTGGGACCAGTGGACATGGCATGATCCAGAGGACACGGAGGAGACTCCTAGTATCCCCTTTTTCGCATACACAGTACAGTTGGGCCATAGGATTCAGATGCGAGAGGTTGAGGGCACTCCAACAACAGTAGGACACTGGCTGTCCCACGGCCTCTTTGTCTGAACTTTCTCTCAGATCTTTGGAAGAGGCTATGGAATAGTTTTCGGCCGTAGAAGCAGCTGGCACATAGGAGTTTGGCAGTTGGCACTTGGTTGGCCATTCAAGGTAGGAAAGCATTATGTCCAAGATGTGGCCATCCGCGGGAGTCCCAATGTTATTGTCATTGTGATTGTGTGAAGGCTCAACTGGTTTGGTAGTGGATCCTTCGCATCTTCACTATGGACCGGGCCTCCTCCCATGTTGTTACGTTGGGCACAGTTGCTTGGACCACCGGGACCGTAGCTATCATGTCATATGACGAGGAGGGTGGGGACTAGACCTTCAAGTCTCTCACCTTCCTATTTCTACAATGCCAATCCTAGCTCCATCTACTGGTCACTGGACTCCAAGTTCTTGCTAGAGATGGGAGATTTGCAACAGTATTGTTGCATGGCACATATGGAGAGATGGATGCAGTGAAGTCATCGAAGGTGCCCTCACCCCGCCAATGGAGTTCATCCGGAGCTCAATGTTATTCATACCCTCCGTGGTCAGTGGGGGGAAGCTAAAGGTGGCTTAGACCGCATGTAGAAGTGTTGGGATGCCTTCTTGAGGATCCGTCAAGGGCCCTTTCTAACTCACAGTGGTGGTGAGCCCACTTGGCACTATAAACCTTCTTGACTCTTGCTCCCCATGTGGAGACGAGGTTGTACTTAGCCATTACGGTTGTTTATCTTGGTAAGTAATAGAAGGATCTTTTTCCGTCGCACTGGGGATGTTTCTGTGCCAATGCAGCTGGCATGACATCAATTTGATGCAGCATGTTCAATTTTGAAGAAACCCCCAAAATTGGAATGTGTGGAAGCTCAATTTTGTTGATTTGGCTTGATTTTTGGAGAACCCCTAAATTTTTGCTATTAAATGAACTTTAATTTGACGTTTTTGCTCAAAAAGTCCCTAAAGTTTGCAAATGCATAAGCTTCAATTTGGAAATATTTGTAGAACTTTTGAAAAAGCCCTAATTTTTTAATGTTGCAGAAGCTTGAACTAAGCATATTTACCTCTTTTTTTTTTTTCTCTCAAGAAAGAGACTTCTATCAAGTATGAAAAAGGCATACAACAAGTACGACTGTAAGCCGGAAAAGAATAGAATCACCCCAATATGGAAGGTGATTTCAACCACAAAGGAGTATCATGATGCCATGAGAGACCTGTGGGAATTCCATGGTCCCACTTCCTCATAAATATAACGGGTTGTGCATGCGTAGAACGAGAGGACCCCTAAATACGAGCCCAAGTAGCCATGAGAGTATGGATGATGTCACCCCATATATTACTAATGCACTGAGACCCAAAAATCTAGACACCCTCAATAGCCTCCGTGCATCTAGTTCTCCGTATCTGCCATGTTGTAATACTGGCGACAATCTCCCAACTGGTGTCAATCCTCTATCTGGGGGGGTGTATAATTAGAGTGAGGGACATCTTGCAATAAACGATGCTAGGCAATACCTTTACGAATGAAACTCCCCTCGTAAAAAAGCTGCGGACTGGATTGGGAGAGCCAAGCAACTGTCCCCCAAGTCACATGCATGGCGTGGCCACTCAATTTGCCCATAAGTTGGGCTATAGAAACCCAAATATGTTGGCTGCATCCCCATAAACAATGCTATACAGTCTCAGAGTCTGCTGCACATCTAGGGCAGGTAGGTGCTACACCAAAAACCGATCTCCAGTGATGCGTGGGGAGACCACCATGTAAAAATAACCAAAATAAATGAGAGATTTGGCTCCTTTTGTATGACTGGAGAAATATCAGAACTCTCCCAATGAGGCTGAGAGTAGAGATCCTATGCATTTGTCGAGGGAGGAGAAGCTTGGCATTCCGGAGTGTAAAACTGAAAAAGGGAAGGCTTTTCAATGGATTGAAAGCATCAATCCACTCCCACTCTCTCGATCCCACTGAAGATATCTGATAGGACTACCACCATATAGCCACAAACACAAAGAGCCATGAGTCACTATCTGAGGAGAAGGGTCGCTTCCCTGCCGAACGACCAACAATCCTCAAACTGGACTAAGCCTAGTATCTGGGATGATCCCCTCCATGCTACATCTTCTCAATCTCCCTCCAGGCATGATAGAGTAGATGATGCAATCTGTAGCCTCCTGGCCTGGGAGAGCAATGACCTGCAAAGGTATGCCTATCCTCGAAAAGACTTCCAACCAATCGGATGATAGTCTCCATGAAAGGTCCCAGAGAGCCACTCATGTGGAATTGCTGCATCAATCTGATCAATACGTATGCAAGAGTCCCTAAGATGCTGAATGGATGCAGCTCTCCGATTCTCCGGAAGACTCTTAAAGGTCTTCCTCTCCTCAAGCCTACATGCTCTGGTGCTCTGAGTCTTTGCTCCTCAGACCATCTACTAAGCTCATGCTCCAAAATCGAACCATAAATCTTGGCCAAGGTGTGACCAATCGTGATAGTCCTATAGTTGTTGAGGTCCATGGGGTCACCTGCTTTCAAGATAGGTACAATAGTATTCGATGACCAGGTGATGGGGAAGCCCTCACATAGAGCCCTGTTAAACATGTGACTGGTGAGGAGTCCATCATGATCCTGTGCTCTCCCAGTCTACATCCTGTCAATAGCATCTCTCACCATGCTCCAGGTGAAAGAAGGAAGAGTGTGGGGAACGACGTTTGGGTGGATGGGGGAGAGGTGGCTGCTCGGGGGCATAGTAGAGAGGTGGCATAGGTGTGCTAGGTGCCGGGTGAAGTAATCGGAGTCGGCAAGCAATGATCTTGGAAGATCCCCCAGGCCTCCTTACAATCCCTCCCAAGAAATAGCTGGTATAGCTCCTGCTAAAGCTTGCTTAGGTAGGCTCTCTTCTTCCTTTGTGTGAGACGTCAGAAGATCACTCGCACCTGTTGGTGAGTGGTGGATCCTAGTGCCACCTCCCGATGTAGACAGGCTCAGGTATCACGACATTCCTCATCGTACTAGCTATTATGTGGGACAGTCCCTCCTGGTGGTGTAGGGGTGGCTCTCGAGTGTGGGAAGGCAGCTGCAACCATATTAGCCAAGAGTTTCATAAAAAGGGTTTTTGAAACGCGTTTCGAAAGGTTTCATTCGTAGGCCCAAAAGTATACAAAAGGTTTCATAATCGGTGGGGGGGGAGTATATAGTACCCAAAAATAGGGACCTTCAACAAGTTTTACACAACTTTACAAGACTTTCAACAAACAGCATGTCAACTTGAACTTACAGACTTACAAAATTGTAAATAAAAGCAAGACATTGCAATTTGCATATGTCAAACTGAAGTCTGAGACATGTTAAAACTTAACACTCAAGTTTCACCAGCCAACATAGCACAACTTACAAGTAACCAAAAAGATTGTCAAACTGAAGTCTGATACATGTTAAAACTTAACACTCAAGTTTCACCAGCCCACATAGCACAACTTACAAGTAACCAAAAAGATTGTCTAAAGAAATGTGACATGGGCCATGGCCATTGGCCAAGGCAACTGACAGTCTGGCACATGTGACATAATACATTAAAAAAAAAACTGAAGGCTATGGGCTAATAGCTACAACAATGTCCAATGTCAACATGTTGCATGCCCATAAATGAACCTGTAAAAAAACTGAGAATGACTAAGTACTAAAGTAGATACTAGAGTCTAGACTCTAGAAGCCTAGTCATCCTCCTCTGCATCATCCAACTCCGTAGCCTCATCCTCATTCTCAACATCGGATGCCTCAGAAGTTGTAACCCAATCAGACGAGTCATCCGCATCGTCTGTCCCCGCTGCCTTCGCTGCAACACTCGTGCTAGCACCATCTATGCCAAGTGCAACACTTGTACTAGCACCATATGTACCCACTCGAACTCCGACCCTAGCTCGAGAGTGGCTACGGGTTTGCCTAGTTCCCTACATCGCCTCCTCATATAACATGGTGTAAATGTCTTGCTCATCAGGTGGTATCTCCGGGATGTCTTTCACTTTCTCGATGTCGATTTTGTCGACATTCACTTGTATGGGCTCTATGGAATTGCCTCTCTACTCAAGTAGACAGAGGTTGCAATGACAAAAAACCAATCGCTCTAATTGTGCAGTAGAAAAGGGCCCATGTACTCCAATTTCTCTCACAAGGACCTGAGCTGCAGTCTTGTGAGAGCACTCTCATAGCAAGCCTCCTTTGCCAAAATTTAAATACCAAAATTCATGGGTGAGTCATGAATCATGATTCATCATTCATGACACAAGTGACAACACATGTGACATGAACACAAAACTTTAATGAAAATCACCAGCTGCGGGGCGTTTATACCATATTTTTCCCACCAAGATATGGGTTGCAACATCCTTGAATGCAATTCCGTAGTAGGTGACCCAAAATGTTTTCTTGTCTTGTTGCGGAAGACAAGCTGCTGCTACTCCAAGATAGCTAGCTCAACCACATCTCCACCCATGCTGTCACATACTCGGTCCACCAACCATCCTCCAACTCCTTGTAGATTGCCTGGTCTTCGTGTCTCCACAAAGGATGGAGAAAGTGGGCCACCGCATGGATTGGTCTATGAAACCAATCCCAACGTTCGTTCCAAATAGCACGAAGGCTAGCCTTCCTAGTTTGTTAAGCATTCAAATTTAGATTCCAAATGCTGGAAGTTTAGAGCTGAAATTTAAGAGTTAAGAGTGAAGACAATACTTACTCAATGTCAGAAATATGAGTTGCCTTATTTAGGGCCTCCCCGAGTTTGTCTATGTACTCATACAAGAGTCCCATGGTGCTGCCCTCCATGTCGGTGATACACAGTATGCTGTAGAAAGGTTGCAAAACTCTCATCAACCCCTCTGCTCTGCCGTTGCCCACCACTCACCACCCATGATAATGCTGGCAAACTTATTTGACTTTGGACACTTATTGTCAGCCTCCCTCCCAATCATACCACTCCTTGGCCACCACTAATCGTAAGTGTCCTTGTCGGACTCTTACTACTCTGTCAAGCACTATGAACATGTATGGAAACCTAGCGGTCAAGGGTTTACACAAGTCCTGCTCACCCTATGCCCTGTAAACAGAAAGTATCTTGGACCACCTCTTTGTGACAAATTTGACAATGAAGCGAGCTATATTAAATATTTCATGCACCCAACCAAGCTTGCCCATATCCTTCATCATAAGATCCAAACTATGACAGGCACATGGTGTCCAAACAATGCGTGGGAACTCGTCCTCAAGCATGCGGCCCATACTAACACAATTTGAACCATTGTCAGCCACCACCTGCACAATGTTTTCCAGCCCAACTTCCAACACAACCTCATGCAAAAACATTTAAATTGATTACCTACATAGCACAATACGTGATGGGAATGCCCCGCGTGGTAGAAATCCCCCTCCCGAAGGGGGGGGGGGTGTGTGTGTGCAGGAAATGTGTATGTAGAAACGCTTGTGCGTGTTCTGGACTCATGAGCAGCAAAAGCATAAAAAGGGCCCAAATTTTCAGCCATATGTTTTCTAAACGTTCAAAATCCCCAAAATATTTATTAAAAAAAAACAGCAGATAAAAAACTCGTTTCAAAAAAACCGAAATGTTTCGAAACGTTTCGTACTTTCAGTGAAGTATGAAACATGTGTTTTTGCTACTATGGCTGCAACGGACGTATGGAGTTGTGTGGTAAGCTCATAAAGTGGGATGTGGGGGTCGAGGTCAGAGAGGATGCAGTAGACGTGATTAGAATAGATGGAAGAGGTCTCTCTGGTGAAGTGGTATCTCGGGCGGTGATGGGGCAAAGGAGGTGGTTGGGTGGTGTATCGGCATGTGAGGGAGAAGGCTAGGTATGCATGGTTGGCCCCAACATCGATGGGGCAAGGTGAGATGGTAAACTCCAGAATGAGTGGGATCAGAGGGAGGGATTCCATTAGATAATCCATTGTACTGGCTCCATGTCCGAAGGGGTAGGAGGTGGTGGAGTTGGATCCTCACCATCTGGCTAGGCCAGTATAAATGGCTAGTCTATGAGCCCCGCTTAGGGCTAAAAGATACTCTCCATAGTCTGTGTGGCTGTTGTATCCTGATGTCCACTCCAGATCCGTACCCACCGTGTCAATCTCTTGGTACATGGGATCATCTATCTCAAAGAAGGGTACCTGTGCACATGCGGTGCGGGCATTGAAGTCTCTAGCCAGGAGGATGTCCCCTAGACTTGAAAACTTCATAATGTCATCATAAAGGGGCAGGTACAGGGGGACATTTTTGGGCTGCAATGTACATGGTCCCATTGGGTTTTGGGTAAAAAGATTGGTCCAGCAGAGGAGAGTAATAGCCTTTTTGGATTTGCAAGATTTATATGCCTGTGGGAGATTTGGTCTACGAGGAACACTCTGGTCTTTGTTAATGATGGCATGCAAAGTGTAGATCCTAAGAAAGTTATCTGTTTAGTGAAATCTAACATTGCTAGTCTGGTGAGTGTAACAGATGGGAGTCAGACACAATGAAACTACTCACTAAGAGGATATTGGATTGAGCAATTTCTGTGGGTAGTTCTTCTCTTGATTGTTTGAGAAGACTAACCCACAGTTTATATGTACTCTTTTCATATTATTAATATAAATACATCTTCACTATAAAAAAAAGGAACGGGTACGGGGACTCTCATGGGTGGCATATTTAGAAGTGGAGGGTGCAAAGTAGCACACTGCAAGGTAGATGTCTAGGGCCCTCTTTGTCTGGATCCTTAGTGCTCACCCACAAAAACCGTGCAGCCTCATCTCGCCCGGCCACCTGTATCACATGCTGAAGCTCCTCCCTGTATGGTAAAGCCACCCCTCCCGACCCTTGGGTACCTCCTGCTATGCGTGGCTATGGGCAGTGAACAGACTCCCATCTGTATCCTCTCACCTCTGGAAGCCGACTCCCCTGGCACTGATGTGTATCTGTGTATAAGACTAAGTCTCTCCCTCTAAATGTCTCCTCAAACAAACCTGCATGTGTCCTCAAGGCGCCATTGCAGTTCCAAACCGCAATCTCTAGCTTGGTCTAATAGGTCTCGCACCATCATTCGGCACGTTACTCGGTGATGATCACCCTCCCATCTTTGTACACTGCCCATTTCCTTGCCTTCCCGTGCATCCAAGATGCGTGGCATGCACTCCCTCCTGTGTGCCACCTGTGCTAGTGTGAGATCATCTTCGAGGTAAGTCTTTTCTCCTTTTAGTTCCCGCCTTTTGGTAAGGAATGCTTGCCTCACCTCCAACCCCGCAAACTTGAGGATGAGTGCATGTTCCTTGGTGGTGTCTTTGCCCACCCAAGTTATAGTGTAACTTCTCTCTCTCTCTCCCCCTCCTAACTATTACAACGTAAATACTCTCTCTCTCCCTCCTAACAAATGTTATAGAATAAATAATCTATCTCCACCCCTGTAATCAAAGTAACTCTCTCCCTCCCAACAACTATTATCTCCACCCCTATTATCAAATCAACTCCCCTCTTTCTCGTTGTCTCTCTCTCTCTCTCTCTTGCTAATCAAAAGCTTAATCTTTGTCTCTCTCTCCTTTTAATTAGAGGAGTCTCTCTCTCTCTCTCTCTCTCTCTCTCTCTCTCTCTCTCTCTCTCTCTCTCACACACACACACACACACAGAGGTATCAGAGATTTCCATCTTTCTGCATAGTGCTATGGCGTCCTCTTTCAGCGAGGCTCCTTCCTTCCATCCCACCACTCTCACATTCAATGCCCTAATCTTCCTTCTTTTCTCCTCTTTGAGTGTGTCATTGATGATGTTTGGTGATGATGGTGGGTTCCATTGCTTCTTGGCAACCTCAATCCAGCTGCCCGCTTCTTCCACTTGTTTCTGTGTCTTCTTAATCATCTCAGCCCATGTGGTTGCCTCATTTGCCGCCTTCTCCTCTTGTTCCTGGGGGGGTCTTCATTTGCTTTCTAAGTGTATTCAGCTCATCATTGAGGGATGGCTGAATTTCTCCTTCTTCGAATTGAGTACGTGTCCTCAAGGTCTCATTTTCCACTCTAAGGGTGGCGGCTTGGGCCTCCAGCTCTGTGATTAGTGAGGCATGGTGGCTGGTTTGTGTCCAACATTTGGACCATTTCCTCCTGCATGTTGCTGAGCTGAGTTGCCATGTGTACCTGCACGTCTACCTTCCACCTATCCATCTCCTCTTGCATGGATGCACGCAACCCATGCATAAGGTCATCACTATCCTTGTTCTCCCCGAGCTTTGTTTGTAGGTGCTCAATGTCTGTATCTTGCATTTTGCATACCTTTCTCATGGTGGTCAGGCATGTTTTGATATGGGGGTCACTGATGTTCTGTGTGCTCGCCCAAATTGAGCTGTATTTCCTCTCCTCCTCACCTCTAGTCCTTGATTCCTGACCGCGAGCTGTCCATGTTGGACTGCAGGTGTCCTCTTTCTAGTACTGATTCTGGTTCTCAGCTGGTGGCCCCCATAGGCGGCCAGCTGCAAGTGGGGAGGCAGGTACAGGCAACAAGAGGAGGAGAGAGGAGGCACAGGTTGGACAGGAAGAGGGGGCAACGAAGAGAGAGGATAAGGCGCACGATCGAAGAGAGGGAGAGGCAAAGGTGGGGCAGGGAAGAGAGAGAAGGGAAGAGGGGGCAGCGAAGAGTTAGAAAGAGGCACAGGTGGGGCAGCGGGCGTGTGGGGAAAGCGGAGAGAGAGGAGGCGCAGTTTTGAAGAGAGAGAGAGAGAGAAAGAGGCGCAGGTGGGCGAAGATGGGCGCAGATGGGGCAGTGAAAGAAGGCAGAGAGAGAGAGAGAGAGAGAAAGAGAGAGAGAGAGAGAGAGAGAGAGAGAGAGAGAGCATCTACTAAAGACCCAATGGGCCTATGAGACCAAAGTGATACAATAATGTCCATGGCATATCTCATCATGGAATGGAAAATAAAACAAAAAGAAAACATAAACATAGCTATCTCACTGGGGTGATACAAAACTATCCATGGAAACTCCTCATGGAATACAAAGAACATAGAAACATGAGAGCAACATCAGCTCCGAGTAGATGGTATACCACTCTCCAAAATATCAAGCATGGGGCTAGTGAGTATGGCCGAGAGGTCTCCCTCAGCTATGTCATGTGGAAAGGTAGCTCGATGGCGGTGGAGCATGTCCTGGATCTGGAGCTGATGAGGTGATCATGGCCGACGGGAGGGCCGAGGGCGTCGGGCACGCAGGAGTGCAGAGGCTCAGTCCGAGGTAACTCCTCTCGGGCGAGGTAGGTCCAGAGCAGCTTGTGGAGGGTCCGCAAGATCCACTATGTCGGTGTCCTCCACCTCCTGGGTCCGGAAGAAACTGGTGATGGTTGGCTAGCGAGGGAGGGGGCAGGGTGGCTGGGGCCGAAGCTCTCAAGAAGGTGTCTCTGTGTCTACGGAGCTCAAGCAAGAAGAGGCTAGGGAACGCTGGTTCTAGAAGTCAATGATCCTGGAGAGTTGACCAAATCCCTTACGAAATAGACAGTGAAACCTCCCACGGATCTCATAGTATACTGGGCAGCGGCATATGTAATGCTCCTCCATTTCAACCTCTATGTGGCATAGTCGGTAGGTCCTCTCCTCTCTGGGTCTTCGTATGAGCTTCCCGGCTCTAAAGATGCGCTCAGCTCTACCTGTCTCCATTCTGAGGCGGTGGGATGGAACCCGTATTTGGCCAATCGCAATCCGCATGGCATGGGACATGTGAACACTCAAGTAGCCCGGCTGCTGGATGAATCCATCCTCAGTGAGTGTGAGGAAGTGATCTCTGTAGAAGTGCATCTTTGGGGGGAGCTCCGGAGGTGTGATCCATGTGCAATGTGCGTAGAGGCTGAGAAGATCTAACCAGATAACCCAATTGGTATCGTGGTGAGAGAGCCGGAGAAAAGGGGAATCCAAACTATACTGAAGTTGGGGTAGGCGGTCCATGCAGAGCCCATATAATGAGAACCAAGTGGAAACTAGTGTATACCATACTCTAGAGTGGCCCTCAAGTGCTAGCTGTCTGGAGGAGAGAGAATATATATTAACGTCTACGGAAGGCCAGATTGGCCTATGAAACAAATCTGTATACAACAAGTCCATATCTTGAGTATCAAGGAAAGAAAAACTGAAATGAAAAGCTAATCCTAGTCATATGCAACTCACCATGCAGTCACTGTCTAGCATGCTATAGATGTACAATCATGATAGGTGGTATACTACTAATTCCACCTAGTGGAGATGGTGGGGTGTAGTACATCATACATGGGCCATGGGGTGACGAGGACTCTCACATTTGTTGTGCCCTAGTGTAGCCTCTGGACTCTCTCCTCCATAGCTCTGCGGTATCGTGCTTGGATGTGGGCAGACTAGGCCTAATGGAGTAGTGGTGGTTTGCGTCTGGGTAATCGCGGTGTCTTGGCAGCTTTGATCTCCGAGGTTCTTTGTAGTGTGAGCCAAAGGAAGATAATGCTCCCACTTTGACTGCCTGTCATGGAAATACGATTTGAGAACATCAAAATCCAGCTCTTGTCGGGAGGTGGATGATACACGGGGAGGGGGATGTGGCTCGCTGATAGGCCTGAAGAAGCTGGTGGTCTGTGGGGTTGGGATCTCTGGCTCTACACCTATAGAAGCCTCTCTCTATGTCGGTGTAGCGCAAGGACGAAAAGGCCTAAGCATCTCTGATCATGATACTCCATCACTTGGCTAAGTGGGCCAAAATCCTCTTTGAACAAGCAGTGGTATCTCCCTCTGATCTCATAATATACAGGGCATCTGCATATGTAATGCTCCTCTGTCTCTACCTCTCTGTGGCATAGTCTCCATATTCTGTCCTCTCTAGGGGTCGTGCTGCTCTCCCTACCTCATCTCCAGAGTGCGAGAGGAAACTCTGATCTGACCAATAGTCACCCTCATAGCATGAGACATGTGTACATCCATATAGATTGGGCATCTGACAAATCCATCCTCTCTGTGGCATAATCTCCATATTCTGTCCTCTCTAGGGGTCTGTGCTGCTCTCCCTACCTCATCTCCAGATTGCGAGAGGAAACTTTGATCTGACCAATAGTCACCCTCATAGCATGAGACATGTGTACATCCATATAGATTGGGCATCTGACAAATCCATCCTCTATGAATCTAAGGAAATGATCTCTCTAGTACTGCATCTTGGTGGGTAGGGGACCTGACAAATTCTCCCTGGTGTTTATCTGGATCAAATCATGTCTCTGAACTCTATTCCTCTCCTCTCGGGAGAGTGTAAAGTATGGGGAGTCATCATCATGCTTGAAGGGTGGTAATCTATCCATGTCGAGCCCATGTGTTGAAAACCACTCATCTACTGCAGCATACCATGATGGGTGATGGCCCTCTGTAGCAATACTCTATGAGGACTCCATGGCCAAGCGGTGTAGTCTCTCTAGACCCATGCCTTTGATGCATCTAATGTAGGCTATGGTCTAAAATAGAGCCTCTACCATCATGGGGGGCACTGCAAGCTCTGCTCTGACGATCTCATGTGGTACTGATGGCTTGCTGCGAATCATCCTAGAGATCATGAGGATCTGTGGCCTCTCCATCCGACGCCAATCATATGTGGAGAGGTTAGGGGCCTATAGAAGGCTTTGCAACTTCTCCTCAAGCTGGGGCTAATGTATGTGTTGCTGGCAAGGTCCAGGGAGTCTAGGACATCGGGCTTGCTGGCTCGATGAAGTTGTGGGTATGTCATCCATGGCTGGTGTGGCATCCTGTTGTGGTCGGGAGAACTGAGTGATGGTTGCTTGGGGCCGGGGCGGATGTCTCCCACGAGGTCTCGACTCATGTGTTGAGAACCACTCATCTACTGCAGCATACCATGATGGGTGATGGTCCTCTGTAGCAATACTCTATGAGGACTCCATGGCCAAGCGGTGTAGTCTCTCTGGACCCATGCCTTTGATGCATCTGATGTAGGCTATGGTCTGAAATAGAGCCTCTACCATCATGGGGGGCACTGCAAGCTCTGATCTGACGATCTCATGTGGTACTGATGGCTTGCTGCGAATCATCCTAGAGATCATGAGGATCTGCGGCCTCTCCATCCGACGCCAATCATATGTGGAGAGGTTAGGGGCCTATAGAAGGCTTTGCAACTTCTCCTCAAGTTGGGGCTAATGTATGTGTTGCTGGCAAGGTCCAGGGAGTCTAGGACATCGGGCTCGCTGGCTCGATGAAGTTGTGGGTATGTCATCCATGGCTGGTGTGGCATCTTGTCGTGGTCGGGAGAACTGAGTGATGGTTGCCTGGGGCCGGGGTGGATGTCTCCCACGAGGTCTCAACTCTCTAATCATTGAGTCTCTTTGGCCATGCAGCTCTAGTAGGAAGAGGCCTAGGCACCGCTGATTTGGATAATCCATGATCCTGGATAAGGGTCCAATCCCTCTCTGAAGAGACGCTGGAACCTCCCTCGAATCTCATAATATGTGGTGCACCTGCATATGAAGTGCTTGTGTGACTCAACCTCCCGAGAAAGAAAGAAAGTTATATTAATGTCTACAAAAGGCCAAAATGACCTATGAGACCAAAAGATTACATCATGTCCATGGAATACATCATCATGGGTACTAAATAAAAGAACAAGAGCTGAAATGCCAAAGCTGATCCCAATACAAAGAGTGTCAAGTTCTCACATCACCCTAAAATATCCTGCATAGGGCACTGCATCAACTTGGAGGTCGAGTGTAGTGGGTGGATCTTCTCTCGGAGCTCTAGTCTAGAAATGATGGAGAGAGAGAGAGAGAGAGAGAGAGAGAGAGAGAGAGCGAGAGAGAAGAAGAAGAAGAAGATAGCAAAAGACCCAACAGGTCTTTGAGACAAAAGGTGTACAATGTGTCCATGGAATCTCATCATGGAAAAAAAGACAATATAACACAAAAAGAGCTAACTCTAATCCCTAGGTAGATGTAGATATGTATGGATCATCATCGTCATTCTCATCATGGAGGATCACCATCCTCATCATCATGGATACAAAGTGGGTATGTAGAGGATATGGGGGTGTGAGAGAGAGAAAGAAAGATATATTAAGCGTCTACCAAAGACCCCATGGGCCTATGAGACCAAAGTGATACAATAATTTCCATAGCATATCTCATCATGGAATGGAAAATAAAACAGAAAGAAACATAAACATAGCTATCTCACTGGGCTTGAGCTATGGCGACTTTAGAGAAAACATGATAAAACTCAAGAGAGAGAGTATTGCACGACTCAATGATGGTTTTGATAGATGTTGAATCTCTTCACAAGCACATACTTTTGTAGGTTGGTAGCCTTATCTTTTGACCTATAGAAATCACACACACACACACACACACACACACACACTATACTAATGACATGTGGCACACTTATACTATCTTCTCATAAGAGGGTGTTCACACCTTAAGAGGTTGTTCACACACATTAGGCTCTGAACCCTAACCAAACCCCCTTTGGGAGCGAAGGTGGAGGTGCTTGAAAAACCTTCAATAGTCATTGTGGTTTGGACTCTAGACTGCACCATGTGGTCAATGGCACCAACACTTGAACTCTCATGGCTTGATATATGAGCTTGACCACAAATGACAGCCTGCATGAGTTTATTAGGATAACCTCCCCTTGATCTAAACAAGAGTATGAAGAAAAAATTGGAGCCTTTTTATAAGATTCAAGGCTTATTATACACACATAGAAAGAAAGATTGACACACACCACATTTTATTACAATCAATTTTGGGGAACCACCTAAGCAGAGAACCCATGACCCACACAAATTGGCTTTTAAAAAGCCCAATCATAATCTTCCTCTTTTAGAGAAATATTATCCATGACAATAGATGCATGTCACATGCACCCTGCACTGGAGTGCTATGTGACACACTAGCTCTACATCAGTGGAACATTCATCAGTAGGATTTTACCTTTTTAGGAATATTTGTCATATGCCGTGGCTCCATTGTGAGCCCCAGTCCGGGACATGTCAGGCACGGGCTGCGTAGGTCAGTCTCCACAGCTATAGGGAGTTTGCATGTGTCAGTCCTCTTACCCACTTCGAGTATTCATCAGTTAGGGCATGTAGAAGTCAAACCTTAGCAGTAGTTGCATATAGTTGCATGGTAGACAAGCCTATGGCCAGCCAAAGGCTAGCCCATAGCATGGCCAGCCCATAAGGGCATCATGAAAGGCTATTTGAGCCAAAGGCAGCCAAATGGCAGCCTATACCTGCAGTCAGCCAGGTTTGGATGCTGAAGGCAACAGTTGGCCATCGTCAGAGACCACCAACAGCAAGTCGGCCAGCATATGTGAGTCCGCCAGGCCTTAGCATTGGGCTTATGCGCAACATTTAATGCTGCAATATTGCATTTTTTGTCCAATTTATGCTGGCCGACAGTACTTCCCCGGACCGACCAGCATCCCTAATGCATATATAAGCAGCGCTGAATATTCAGCATAAATCATCCATCATTCACAATCAGATCTCAGCATTTCCAGCAGGTCAATTGTGCCTATAGCCACTGGCTCCCTTGTGCATACTTTCAGCAGTATTCCCAAGGCTTCCACGAAGAGCATCTTCAGCATTCAGCCAGCATTTGTGCATCCCTCAGTTTTGGGATTACATAGTGGTCATTGAAGAGCATAATCAATCAATTTGCAAACTCTTGTTTTCACTTTACTTGCAGCTTTAGACTTAGTCAAATTTTTTCAACAAGAGAGCGATCCTCTATTCTTTCTTTAATTAAGGAGCTTAGAAAGTGAAACACTATCAAACTTTACGAACAAATGTGTTTACATAATCTTTCTATTGATGGACTTGCAACCTCAACAATAGATATAGATTTTCCAACCTAAACTTATTTACTTCATGATGATAACTTACTACTTAATAAGAAAACAATATACTACATGAAATACTTTTCTTGCTCTAATGCAAAGCATCCGCACCATGGAAAAATGGAAAAAAATGGAAAAAAAAATACAGAGAGTGGGGAAAAATGAGAAAACACCTCATAAGGGCGGGCACACCCACAACAAAGGCCCTGGTGTATAAAAATAGAAAGGAGATGACTTCTAACACCCCCTCTCAGCTCCTGGCTGTGAAACCAACCAGAGGAAGCTGGGGTCCCGCCTGAGCAAATCTTGAGATAGCGACTTCGGAGCATCTGGAACAGCCTGCGTTCGGTGTCCTTCGTCCTTGTGTTTGGCAGTCCTCAGTCATCGTTCATATTCATTGTAAATGTTTTCCATAGAAATATAAGCAAATGGGGGGGGGGGGGGGGGGGGGGTGGAGTGGGGGCTTCAGTGGGTAAATTGGGACCCAATACTGTGTCAACTACTATCTTCTTTCTCTCTCAAAGTGGAATGCACATACTCGCAGGTATAAAGAAGGCTTTGCTACACGTTACGACGATCAACCTATTGCATGCTACACTGCATGTTCTACTGCTGAAAATGCTTATGCTTCTTGGATGACTTCTTCATCTTTTGCCACCAAGTTTGCATGCACCTTCTCTTGCTCTTTGGCCATCTTCTTGAAGCATCGGTCCTTTGTGTCTGAGCTTTTTAAAGAAGTTACATCTGATAGTTTGTGAACATGTCCCTATCTGACTCAAGGGAACTCTCAAATCGCTCTTTGCGGCGGTCTTCGTCTATGAGAACTGCAATCATCTCATCGTAAGTCATTTCTCGAGCCACCCATAGTACAGTCAAGGTTTCAATGGAACTCTTCTATACTTGATAGAAGCACAACTTTCTTGTCATCTTCATCCAGAGCAACTCCCAAGCCAGAAAAAAGTTGTATTATGGAGCCTAGATTGCTCAAATGTTCTCCCAAAGTTTCTCTTTCATTCATTTTTAAGCTTTTGTTTTTTGTGTTGGAGGAGGGGGGGGGGGGGGGGGGGGGGGTGCGCTTAAGGAACACTTTGAAGTTAATGACTTTATCACCAAACAAGTTTTCCAACTTGTCCCATACACCCTTTGAGCTTTTGGTGAAATCCAAATGATGAATGAGGTTTTTCAGACAACCTGAGCCTAATGAGCACCATGGCCTCGTCATTACGCTCATTCCACGTGCAAATCTTCTCCACTCTGTCACTTGGTTTGAGGTCCGTGGCATTCACTATATTCCAGATGCCATCTCTCATCATCAGGAGACACATCTTTATTTGTCATGTTGGGAAGTTGCTTCCATTGAACTTTTCAATTGCCAGACTGGCTCTGTTGGTCTCCATGATGTTTTACTTGAAAAAGCCCAAATGTTATAAATGCTGAAGTGGGTATTTAGACACGTGTCACTTGATCTGTCGGGAGCCCCTTTAGAAAAAAAAAAAAGAACAAGTACTGGCTGGCGTGGACTTGCTGCAGAACTGGTAGCAACCCAAAGGCGGACCGGATGGCCTCTAACATAGGCCAATATGCACGAGGAAGACCTAGGAATCTGAGAGTAATCGGGCTGCTGATGGCGACTAGAAAGTCGAGTAGAGGAGAGGCGACGTGGCCAGCACAGTGCAAAACAGCAGCAAAGTGAGGGTGACGTTGGCAGTGGCCGTGACAACTGACAGATGGAGCATTTATTGACAGCAATCAACCATGTGCTCTAAGTCAAAAGAAGAGCTAAATCTTCTGGTCAGTACTAGGTCTCCATGGGCTCCTCCATAAGAACCCAAGTAATGTGACGTTACCCCCAATGGGGTTTCCTCACAGGCATGCAAGTGGAAGCCCTGAGCTTCCATTTGTAGCAGTATAATCAAAGAAGGGAATAGTTTGAAAAGGCCTTTACTATATGGTTTCTATCCTTCAGAAGGTGCCCATGGTCATCACCATCTGTCATTTCATATCATGGGTTGTTTGTCACTTTCATCCTTAGTGACTGGTCATCAGAAGTCATTGTTGAAGACGAAACCGATGCCTGTGGCCATGCTTGGATAATGGAAGCCATAAATGGGGAGAAGGGCATCTGGATATTTGCCTCCTTCACCTGCACTGAGGTTATCACTTTCCATGCTTGCTAAAAGCATTCATCATGTAAGCTTCCTCCAGAGCTTATCAGAGCATGTTTCATTGTAGTTGGACTCTCGCAAGAGCATCACACTCATATCACAAATCAAAATTGCACAATACAATGAGCATGGCTAACGAGGCATGATGCCCTATCCTTTCACATTTTACGTAAGTTCTGAACATACATAGCAAATCAATGTGGAATCTAGTGTATACTTTTAGACACCCGATCTAAAACTTTTAATATCGTCTCCAATCTTTGTTAACCATGTTCCCTCTGATCCATGCTTCCTAGTAGGGGTAAATGTGGTATTTGATTAGCTACACTGAACCACTAGCATAACACTTGGATCTTTAAAAGCAAGGTCAGGAGACACGGGCTGTCATTAGCAAGAACAAGGATCGAGGAGAAGCATCAGGAGAGGTGGCGGCAAAGGTTGGGAGTAGAGAAGAGGTTGATTGGGGCAGAAGGGGAAAAAGCTGGGTAGAAGCAAGAGTTGCTTTTTTTAAAGGATGGAGGAAAGAATGCCCGGTAAGAAGGGAAAGCACTACCAAAAGGGATGGCAGAAGAGGAATCTTTGTGATCTCTAGCTCCATGGAGCACATGAAAGGAGAGTTTGGTATATCATTGTTTGCATCGGAGCTGAAACTATTATTAAATCACATTAGACATAACTGAATTACTTAGCTAGCTTGTTTGTCGCGGATCTCCTAGTCCATAAAGTCACTCCTTACTTTAGAAAAGAGGGAGAAATGAACAAAAGTTTGGTACAAAAGATGGCTACCCATTGGAATTTGGCTCCACAACTTCTTTGATATAAAAAAAAAAAACTGCAAAAAACACCTGAAACAGTTTCATATTGTTTGAAATGAGCTGGTTGAGCTTGATTTTGAGTCTTTGGTTGTGGCAGGTTATTGGGAAGGAAGATCTAGCAACTTTGAGTCTATGCAAGCTGATGTGTGCAAGAGGAGAATGGCCGCCTCTGATGGTGACATATGACCCTCGTGAAGGGTATGTTTTTATAGACGTTACAAACTCCTAATCATGTTAGAAACTCAATTTATCTGGTCTTTGCAGGTTTGTTGTTGAGGCCGACAATCACATCAAAGATTTGACTCTTATTGCTGAGTACACCGGGGACGTAGACTACATGCGCAATAGGTTGAACGATGATAGCGACAACCTTATGGGCCTTCTTTTTCCACGTGACTCATCAAAAGAGCTGGTGATCTGCCCTGATAAAAGAGGAAACATTGCACGGTTTATCTCAGGAATCAATAACCATACCTTGTAAATATTAATATCCCTATCCTTCCCATTAGATATATATATATATGTATATATATTTCCCTGATGCAAGAGTTGGTTTTGAGATACATGCCACTAGGTAGATTCAAACCAACAATCTCCCCTGCTAGAGGTGGGGGCACTACCACTGAGCTACAGCCCAAGAGGCTTTAGGCTCATTAGATATGTCAAGTTGGGTAGTGGATAATATTTTTAGAAATTATCATTGAGCTTGAGCATGCATGCGTGTGGGTGGGCGCGAGCAACAGTACGTGTGGGCATGTGCGTGTGCACACGTGGGGGTTTTTTAATCTTTTAAAATTTTGTACACAAGTTTATTGTACGAATGTGGCTTGACATTTCATGACTTGTGTCATGGCAGGGAAGGGAGGAGAAAACAAAATCTAAGGTGTGTAAGGTACGATATTAATGGCCAAGCAAGGGTCCTTTTAATTGCCATTAGAGATATTGCCAAGGGTGAGCGTTTATACTACGATTACAATGCTTATCACAAGGAGTATCCAACACAACATTTCGTATAGCCCTCTTAAAATCAAAACTTCAAGAGGGTATTCTTTGTTACAACATTTCATGCGACTTTTGAGGCCTTTAGTAGCCACTTTCTTCTCCCTTTTATTTATTTTGATGGAGAAGAGTCATTAGTAAGGTTACATGCTTATTTAATTGAGCAGGTGAACTCAGTCAATGTGCATTTGATTCAACTTTTCAGCACTTGTGCTTGTATGAATTTTTCGGCCAAACATTTTAAAAAAAATTAGTTTGACCCCTCTCAACTGTATGTATTGTTTGCTTTATAAAGTCTGTCAGTGAATATTGCACTACAATATGGAATTTATCAAACGTTGGTCTCACTAGAATATCTAAGCAATAAGGGTGTTGGTCAGGGATTTCACACATGTTTTGGAGTTCATTTAGGACAACATGATCATTCACTTGATCCCTAAAGGGGGGTGATATCAACCGTTGGGGTTCCAATACTCCTTGGGATTTTTTGTAAGATGGTGGCTAGAACAATTTGATTACACAAATGCCCTTTACTTGATTGAGAGGGGCATGTGGAACATAATTTGAAACAAGTGTTAGAGCTTCTGAGTTGCATTACACATACTGCCCATTACTTTTTGTGAGAACAACTAAGAATGGTGTGTGAGGGTTGGGACTAATGGTGGACAGGCAATCGGCCCACCATCCAAGGCTTGTGTAATGTTTCTGAATTGTACAGCAAAAAGAAGGGAGGAATATGACTGCAAAGGTTTATGTCTTAAAGGATACATATACCATGTCCTAGTAAGGTCAAAGACTGGAAAAAGAAGGAAGGAATATGACCGGAAAGGTTTATGTGTTAAAGGATACTTATACCATTTCCTAGTAATCAAAGACATTGATAGTTTATTGGGCTTGCTCAAGCCTATCATGGACACATCTCTGTACATGCTTTTAGATATTCATACATTAGCAAAGAACCTATTTCTAATCTTGTGACTGAGTTTTATCCCCATTGGCATGTCTCCTCAATTGTGTGAAGATGAGACCCTAGATATTTCAGGTCACGAGGAAGGATTTGGAATGTGCTTTAGCAAAGGTGAGCATCTCTAGGAAAGTTGAAGGGTTTTGAGCTAGTTCAAGCACATTTGACAAAGATCCATGCATGTAGAGAAGACTTGGAAGAATTTTCGTTATGGCAATCGGGTTGGTTGACCAAAAACTTCACTAAAAACTGTGTTCTTGAAAACATTGTCTATGTGCGCGCGGGCGTGTGTGTTAACATACTAGCATGAAATGATATATATTAAGTCATCTCATTCTCCTTATTACAATAATAATTGTAATATTCACTTTGTAATTAAAAACATTCTTGCAATAACAAACCCATGTAAAGTATCCGATGTAAATAGCATTATTCTCTTATAATAATCAAATTCACCTATCAGACTATTTTGTTGATATAACATAATGTTTCTGTTATTCTTTCACTATGAACCATATCTGAAGGAATTTTCTTGTTAAACAACACAACTAAGTACAAATACATATCCCAACCATAAGAAACTAGAGTTGCATGAATAGTTGTCCCATAATAAGAAGAGTATGGGCCTGTAAAAGAGGAATGATACGTTCGTTACAGTGTATTAATCCATGAGAAGAGTATATGTATCCACCTCTATGAGGGGAATGGTATTCTGGTCCGAAAAGAAGAGTACGCATACCAACCTAAAGAAGCAAAAGGGACAACTATCCCAGGAGAAGAAAGAGTACATGCAAAGATCTATCAATGCAAGGGTTTGTCTCTCCCAATAGATGGGCATCAATCTCTGTAGTTTCACTTGGCTGGAATCGATTGGCTTAATCTATTGGTATTAGAACATACTCAGCGACGAGGACGATGGCTCTCATACCAAAAACCGCTTGAGTGACTACGAGATCAACTCAAAACAGTGCTCAAACGCACAGTGAGAACTGAGGATGAAAACATTCGAGAACATGTTGCACCTTGTAAAACGACGCCATCCACCTCCCCCCCCCCCCCCCCTCTAACGAAGAGGTCGTGGGTTCAAGCCTTGACACCGTAGGTTTGTGTGCGTGAGTGTTTTCTGTGTGAGTTGCGTAGCTTCTAGCTCGACCACATCCCCTCGAACAAGGGCTTTCAAGAAAAAGAAAAGAAATGCTCATACGATTAAACGGGGGAATGGCACATTTCCTTGTCATTATAAAATAAGAATTGTTGTTTTAGTTTAAGCAGTTAATTGATGGGCAATATGTTGATGTGCATGGATATTGTGAGACACATTTTCTAAATTTAGCGATCGAAGCAAAAGTCTACAATTATCACCCAAAAAAGGCTAAAGATCTTCTCAACAAATATGAGGTTGGCTCTATCCAATCTCTTTAGGTTCTTGTTGGATTGTGCATGGTCGCTATGTATGTGTAATACCATCTACATCTTCTTTAAATCACTCCTCAATTATCACCAATATTTAATATAGTTCCTTTGTAAAATGACATGCAACCAATTTTGATTAGAGTGCTTAATCCATTCATTAATCCAATTCAAAATGAGTTTGATCAATTGAATTCAGTACCTAATGTTATGTTCCATCTTTGTACTTAACCATTTTCTTAGATTATCATTAAATTTTTAAATATTTCTTAATTACTTTGTTCATTATATGTAAAGAAAGAGCACCAACCTCAAAGATTTGAATTGTTTAATGTATGTACACCATGTATGTTTTACTTGCATCGTTTCTTCTCTATATACTTGGTTTGATCTCTGCATATCAGATTGTTCTTCGAGGTTTCTTTTTATAGTTGTGTCAAATGGATCCTTCTCCTATGGCAGATATGTAATATAAGAAATATTTCTCTTACAGGAGAGGGGGACCTTACCCCTTCTTGTAGTGAAACCCCTGGCCCTCCTCCCTACTTGCCCCTCTTACAGGAGAGGGGGACCTTACAGGAGAGGGGGACCTTACCCCTTCTTGTAGTGAAACCCTTGGCCCTCCTCCCTACTTGCCCCTCTTCTTCATCTGTGTATGTGTGTGTCAATTTTCCCTTAGGATTATTAATTTTAAAACTTGGTATCACTAAATAACTAAAAATAGGATCCACATTGGTTCTCTAGTAGTTTTTGTGAAAGATTTCCATAAAACTAGGTTTCCCTTCCGTGCTAGTGATACACAAGAACCTACTATTGGTTCTCTTTTTTTTTAAATGGTAAATTTTTCCCTTAGAATATTCCACTCTTTTCACATGATCTCATTAAAATAGTCATTTAGCCTTCTTCATTCCACAAGTCCTGCAATATGTTTTTTAATATTATTAGCAAAAACACTCCATTTCTCTAGATTTTTAATGCAAATATTATTTATCTTCTTCTTCTTGTTCTTGACATCATGTTTCAATATCATCTTCGCTTTCGAAGATCTCTTTGAGTCTTCTAGCTTCATGGCTTGATCTTTTAGACTTGCTTTTTTACTACCCTTTTTGTATCTTTGCTCTTCCTCCTAGAGATCTTGTTTGGATTTAAAAACATGACTTGGTAGCTTGGTAATTGATTTTCATTGATCCTTGATAAATTCTAACTTTTCTTTTGATCTCCCTTTTTCGTTAATTTTATTCCCTTTTTGGGATCTTGTATCCAAAATACCATCTTGACTTTTTTCTTTTTATTGGGCTTTTATTCCTCTCATGGAAATAATCAAATTACCTTGCTTGAGCTTGTTGTATAGCTTGTAATCTTTGTTACTCCTTACTTATCCTTCTTTCAATCAAGTGCAATAGTTGAAAATGGTTTATGTCATTGTGAAAATACCTATTACGTATATAAATTCCTCTTTAAATAAGCTCTTAGCTTATTCCCATATCCTTTGGGATTATGTACCTAAAAAATTGTACCACATCCAAGCATGATCCCTTGGTGTGATCTCATGGTGTGTTTGCAAACAAGGTCAACATGTGTGAGTCATCTTGAGCTAGCACATGTAATCAAGTTTTCAAAGGTGAAACTTCATATTTTCTCCTTGGTTTCCATCGAAAGTTTGAAATGAAAAATTCATGTCTCCGTTTACTGGGGCATGTTGTCTAGGGTGATTATGTGCATAGCCAAAAAAACTTGATAGTTTTATATATTGCAATACATTGCCCTATTATGTTTTACTATGACAATTGATTCTTAGTTAAGAAACCTCCCACAAAAATCTCATCCTTGTTTCTTTCATTAGAGGACTCAAGGCTATAGAAGCTCTCTCCTAACAACAATTCCCCATGCTTTGCTTATATTGCCCCCTCACTATCTCTCATGGACCAACATGTCTAGATTTGATACTATTCTCATTCAGCTTTTCACAAACACAACAAGGATCATGGTATGGTGACAAATTTAGTTTGGAAACCTAAATATACAAAAACTTCTTAAAATAGATCCACCATAACCCAATTTCGACTCAATGCATAGCTCAAAAGGAGACCACTCACAATTTTTTTGGAAATCTTAACAAATTCACGTTGATTTTTATATGGAGTTTAGGCATTCACTAGGCACTTGATCACATAAGAACAAACTAACAAGGGCGATTCTACTCAACTTGAAAACCATGGTTTCACATGTTCTATTCATGAAGAGAAAACTATGACTCCATTAAGAATGAATGTTCATGCCACTTACTCCAGAATCAAGGTGCAATGATAAGGATAAATCATTTTAACGCCAATGTAACAAGGTATCATGGTTAGACTATGAGATATAAGTCATCTTATCTAAGGGGTAAATCAAATGGTACAAGCGATGAAGGAGTACATGAATGTAATAATGCAAATGAATAAAGCATCATAGTTATACTATAAGATATAAGGTATCTTATCTAAGGGTAAACCAAACTAATCTTGTTTTAAATTATTTACCAGGGTCTAACCAAGGCTTATAATCATTGAGACTTGAGGAGTGGAACTCAAGTAAGCATGCTGGCTATTGGGCTTTACAGGTCAATGCAAGCATTTAAAAAATATAATTAAAACTAACTTCTCCAAGGTTCAAAACCTTAGACCCTTCATGCTTGTCCACAATAAAAAAATTGGCCCTGTCTCCATTATAAGAAGCCACTAGATAATAGAAGAAGCCTTTCTCTTTGAAGTTGGCAATTGTGGTCCCCAGGAAACACACACACACACACACACACACACAACACACAACACATAACACATCGACATATATACATATACATGTATGTATCCCCGAGACACACACACACACACACACACACACACACACACAAACATGCAACACATAGACATACATGCATATACATGTATGTATCCCTAGGAGAGAGACACACACATGCACACACACCCACAAAACACGAAACACATAGACATACATACATATACATGTACACATACATATACATAATACATACATACACACATTAATATATACATAATACATACATACATACACACATCCACACACACACACACACACACACATTAATTGAAATTAAATAATATTAATAACTTTAAAATAAACAAAAAAATAGATAAACTTTCTTAGTGCTAATAATTGCAAATCTTAAGTTCTAATTATTACTAGGAATACTTTCTTTTTCAATCTAGATTTTCATTGAAAACAAATTAAATTACACACACATGAATAGCTTCTCCGAATTGCCTCCATAGATTGTCTATTGCTTATGGGCAATCACACTATCATGCCAACAATATCCTCTCAATAAATTTAAGCTAATGTTAAAAAGCCTTAGGTTGAATAGTTTGTAAAGACGTAAAATCCCTTGAAGGTTTTTAAAACCTCCCCCAGGGTTAATAATTATAACATTTTAAATGTTTTTCAACAAGTATAAAACTAGCTTTAGCACAACTTGTAAATGAGCCAGTCAACCAAAAAAGGTTCAACACTAATTTATAGATTTTTTATATATATATATGTATGCATGTATGTGTGTGTACATACATACATACATGTGTGTGTGTGTGTGTGTGTGTTGTATATATACGTATGTATGTGTGTACATATGGAAAGGCAAATGAACTCATAATAAAAACATGTACATATTTGAGTGTTCATACTTAGAATGCATGAACTTATTTCAGTGTTCTTACTTAGAATACATATAAATATGGTTAATGTTCTCTTAAGAATCCACATGCCTAATAAATTTATGAATTTCAATATATTAAGAGATTTAAAATTGTGTTATTCTCCATTCTTCAATTAATGGAAGAAGGTACCTGCCAATGGTTTATTTCTTCAATTAATGGAAGGTACTTGCCAATGGTTTATTTCTTTAGTTAATGGGATTAAGATCGAGGGAAGTACAAGTGAAGTGAAGGTCACTTACACACTCATAAGAGTGCGTATATATGCTTGAGGAAAAAGCCTCCTAAAGAGGGAAAAAGTGTCCAGCCCATTATTAGCCTACGTCCACACATCACTACCATATGAATTATACAGTGGTGATGATATGAACATGTACAGAGATCATGAGGCTGATCGATCCCCAAATAGCAATAAGCCCAAAGCTTTGCAAAAATCTCAAACTTCTCTCGTGGGAGAGCCTTCATGGACATATCACATTGTCATGTGTAGAAACATAAACTAGGCTAATTTCTCCTCCTTGAAATAATGATAATGCACCTTAATGTGTTTCCTGTGAGCATGAAACACTGGGTTCCTCACCAAGAGCTAATACATTGTAGCTGTTAACACAATAGTGAAGATGGAGGTGGGTGGCTACTCTCCAACACCAAGATCTACCAAAGGCATTTGAGCCGCCATACACACATCACTATCGCTATATAAAAGCTGCCATGTACTCAACTTCACAACTCAAAGTGGCCGCAATCGGCTGCTTCTTATTGAGCCATGATATATATGAATCACCAAGGTGAAAGCAAAAGCCACTAGTGGACACTCGCATGTCATAACATCCAACCTAATCAAAATCATTAAAATCATGCAATTGAACATCATCCCCCTTAGCATAGAATAAGCCAATGGATTGAACTGTAAGTATCATAAGACTTGCTTGGTGGCCTATCAATGCCTACTTCCAGGACTATGTATAACCCTACTCGATTGGGAGATTGCAAACTAAATGCCAGGCCACGTATTACATAGATAGATGAGGCATCAACATCTTGTTGATGGTGTAACAATAGGCTTACACTCTTCAAATCAAGACCAAACCATGTAAGTAGCATCTATATGTACCTTAACTCCAATATCACAATACCATCATCATGCTACATAAACTGTATGTCCAAATAATAATGTAACGAGCTCAAATTTTCATCTCAAATGACACATGTATTCTCCTCATTAGGGCCTGTGAGTAGCATGTCATTAACATATAAACGATGACCAAAAAATAATCTTTAATTCTCTTTACATAAAGGGTACTCTGCAAAAACTATTTACAACCAAGTATGCATTTATCTTCTGGTACCATGCTCTGGGAGCCTGCTTAAGATAAAACAATGAAGCTTAGATACATAAACCTCCTCATGCAAGTCACCATTTAAGAAGGAATCTTGATATCCAACTGATGTGCATTCCAACCATGAGCACTACCAATCCAATAATACACCTAATCGTAGTCATACGAGACATGGATGCAAAGGTCTCATCAAAAGCTCTGCCCTTCTCTTGAGCACAAGCCTTTACAACAAGCCTTATCTTATAACGATCAAATGCTACCATCAACTTTATGCTTTAGCTTATGAACCAATTTCCTTTTTAACATAAGGTATATTTTCTAAATACCAAGTGTCATTTTTTAGAATTGAGTCACTCATCCTACATGGCCTCCATCCAATAATCATTTTCACGTATTTCCTCAAAGGAAATAGGTTCCTCTTTTATTCCATATACTGGCAATGAGAGCATGATCCACAAAAGAATAAGATGCATGATGAGAACCTGCACGTATCCTCCTAGGTAAAGGAGTACTATAATTTGATGTCCCTCAATGTCTGCACACCAGCCATTTTGGCATACTTGTGGATGCTTGTATGGCTTCCCTTGCCTCATCCGTACCTGCCTCATCAATAGACTGATTTGTGGGCTGAAATTCGAGCTGATTTTCAGCTAGTATGGGCTGATTTGTGGCACCTTTTTGAGCATCCATTTGCGTTACATATGGCTACCTGACATTATACAAAGCTAGGAGTGCATCAAAGGTGTCCTGTGAGCATACATTTTGTTATTTTTTACATAAAAGCATGGGATGAACTAGGCTGAATTGAGTTCTCAACAAAGACAACATCTCTACTCATTAAAATCCATTTTGTGGCGAGATGGTAAATTCTATATCCTTTGCTTTCTGAGTTGTATGCTGCAAAAATACATTTGATTACCTTATCATCGAGCTTATTGCATTGTTGCTTAGGTACAAGAGAATAAGCAAGACAACCAAAAGTACACAAATGAGCAACAAAGAGCTTCCTGCCATTCCAAGCTTCATAGGGGGTAATTATCTAAGGCCTTGGTGGGGCATTTGTTTAGCACATAAGTGACACACATAATTACTTCCAACCAAAAAACATTGGATAAGTCTTGGAATTTAACTATACAATATGCCATCTTCATGAGAGATCTGCCCCCCCTTCCTCTCAACTACACCATTTTGCTAAGGTGTGAGGTATTGTGCATTGATGTTTTAAGCCTCTTTTAGACATATATACATGAAACTCCTTTGATATATACTTCGGCCCTCAATCTATATGAAGGGTGCTAACTTTACATGCAGACACATTTTCAGCCATAGAAACAAAGTGTCTAAGGCATGTAAAAACCTGTGACTTTGCCTTCAACGGATACACCCAAGTGTGCCGGAGTAGTCATCAATAAAAGTCACAAAGTAATGATAACTTCCGGTCGATGGTGTCCTCATGGGACCACATACATCACTATGTATAAGCTGTAATTTGTGGACAACCCTAATTGATCCATCTTTCGGGAATGATGCATGTTGCATCTTACCTAGAATACACCCCTCATATACATGTTTGATGGTAACTCGAAAACTATCTCTTGCCTTTTAAGACGCAACAAACTACCAAAATTGAAGTGACCAAAGCAAGCATGCATTGGCTCCATGTCAATCCTAACACGTGTGGTAGTAATTGAACACGCATTATGTGCCAATCTCTCATACATGTCTAACCTGTAAAGCCCATAGCTTAGAGTACCAGATACTACAGAGATGTCTCCTCACTCTCGTCTCATGAACTATATACCTGTTATCAACCAATCTTATCACTACGCCTATCCTACCAATGGTGGTCAAGACTAATAACAAGTTCTTTTTGATGCCTAGAACAAACAAGAATTCTAAGAGAGAGTGAATCACCATTTGCAACAGTGAGAAGACAACCTTACCAACTCCTTTTATTGGATATGAGGAGTTATTTACACGTGATTATTTCTCCTTAAGGAGAAGACTTAAGTGGGGAAAATAGAATACGCTGAGAAGTAATGTGCTTGCTAGTAGCACCACTATCAAAGTACCAAACATGTTGATCTGTCTCGCTGTCTCTGACATGCATAAACATCATGAATAAAAGCATCATAATTGCAATGAATGCCCAATCACCCTATGCATAGTTCGATGTCTCCTTCTTTTCAGCACTTGGTGCTAATACATCAACCACCACAGCCATGCGCTTGACTCTTTCTTCTTTTCCTTCTCCAGCCTTTTTCTACATTCATTAAATGTAATGGCTTGGATTGTGGCACTAGTTTCATTTTCCCTTCTTCTTAGGCTTATCACCCCCTTTCTCATCATTCTTTTTCTAGAAGACTGGGTTGGTTCTGCCTTTGGCTTATAGCCGCTAGAGAAAAGGCTTTGCCTTTTCCTTTTTGCTGAGATTGGTACCAAATGCCTAATCTCCCACACACAATAGTTTGGTTTTATCGAGATTTCTCTTCTTCCAAGATCACTCTGCAACCACCTTATCAAAAGTTAATGGCATTGGGGTTACCCTTCATTATGAGACAAAGTCTAGATATAAAACCCTAGTATAAATCCAGTAGTGCTATGAATATAGTAGATACCAAAGAATTGTCTGGATAGACCTCATCAATACATGTCAATTGCCCCCAAGATCTTTAATCCTTGTGAGAAACTCATCCATTAAATCTTCCTCATTCATATGCTTGGACTCAAACTACTTGTGCAAGTAGGCCACTCGTGCCTCGTTGTGCACTTGGTCAAGGACAACAACAAGCATACTTCATAGTTTTACATGAGCGAGTATGAGGAATATTGCTCCTTTTCACTAAAAGTTCCACTAATGCATGTGCATGTGTATGTGCATGGGCATCCCAACCATCTCACCTAGCTTGCTCTGTTGTGGGAGGTATGTAGGAAGATGCCATAGTTACATCAAAACTTGTATCACCATCCAAAGTACATGTACTATGTTGTTGCGCACTGGCAAGATAGGGTGTGCATTAATGCTAACAAACAACATTCCAAATCCCTTGGCGACCAATACATGGTGCATCATATAGGACCACAATGGGTAGTTGGTCCATTGTGAGGCTAGAAAAACAACCCCAAAACCTCAGTGTATATGAATAATCTGTTAGTACTTGTGTTGTTAGGAGTGGCCATTGGCTTGCATCTAGGACATGAATTATGTAAATATGTTATAGCATGTGATTCTTGTTTGGTGTTGTGTGTGTGTCTTCGAAGCTCAGGATATGATGAGGCTTTCCCTTAACTCTTTAATGTAATAGTTCAGTCAACCAATGGTTTTAGTAGAGTAGGACAAGGATAGATGGACTTTAGCTCATCTTGTTGGAAGGGATTGATGTGATGGGCATTACCAACATGTTTTGAAGCCTTTGGAAGGTTCATTGCTCAATGCTGATGGTGAAGATGATGGCTTGCCTTTGTATATACTTGTGTTTGAGTGGTGGTTACCTATGTGAACTAGTGCCAATATTGGGTGTGCTTGGGGAGAAATGGTGTGATGTGTGTGTAGCGTGGAAACAAGCCATAATGGTAATTGAAATTTTTTTAAAAAGTAAAAAGTTGAGGCTGAAGCATAGGGTTAAAGGCTTAACAAGGCAAGAAGCAGATGAAGGTTGACGCCACTGCAGGTATGGGGGACGCATGGTGGTTGAAACGATGGTCATTATGATGATGATGATCATCATCATCATCATGCTCATGTGGGTGTGAGAAGGTTTGAAGTGGTCCAAGGTAAGTATACGAGGTACGTGGGCTGCTGAGACTAGAGAGATAGGAAATGGTTATAAAAGGAGTTCTAGGGGGTGGTGTTCAGAGCCTTTGGCCATTAATGAGAAGGAGGTGCTGCAGAATTTTTGAGCAGAGAGATTCTGACTATCAAGGAAGCATGGGCTCATATCCGAAGGCTTAACCTTTACATGTGATGGCAACCTAGTAACTCTGCTCCTAAGCTTAGAGTTTTTTGTGTGTGCAAATAATGTTTGTGGATGGTGGTAGTTCTCTGTCTTTTTATTTTGGATGGTTATTATGGTCAGTCTCAATACCAACATCATTATTTTATAGGGTGTATGGTATGTTGAGTTCTTGTTGAGTTTAAGTCGTTATGCTATGCATGTGTTGTTAGTGTGGAAGTAAGAGAACAATGACAATCTTGCATGCAAGCTGGAGCTTTCTATTACTCATTGTATCATCTTGTAACGACTGAAATCTCATATATTGTGTGTGGGGTGTGTGGAAGTGACTAAAGTTTTT
Organism: Cibotium barometz; assembly: GCF_041138505.1. Taxonomy (NCBI): domain Eukaryota; kingdom Viridiplantae; phylum Streptophyta; class Polypodiopsida; order Cyatheales; family Cibotiaceae; genus Cibotium; species Cibotium barometz. The sequence continues at coordinate 14,278,484 of NC_141054.1, read as the reverse complement.
TTATTATGATCCTATCCCTTGTATTAGAGCCATGGATACAACATATCTCACAACGGAGGGTTTTCCACTAGACATTATATGTTCCTTCTGCATAGAGTATGAATGGTTCATTCTACTCCAACTACTAGGCAGAGGGTTGAGTGATGTGCAAACTCCCTAGGATCTACCAAAATGGGTAGTTGATGTAGAGATAGCAATAAGAAAACATGGACTATAATTGACTTTATATGAATACTAGTTTTTCTTTTTGTTAGTTATAACAATGTATTAAGCCTTTTGACATATCCAGAAGTGGTTTTTGTATAAAACTAGGTTCCTTTGCCACATATCAGTGGTGTTTCTTCTTGTGATGGCTATGTTAGGTGTTAGGTTTTTTTTTGGAATCTCATATGTGCAGCTAAGTGCAGTGGGATTAATTTCCATTAAAGTGTGGCAGTGGCTTTGCTTGTCAGTTGGGTGTGTGTTAACCCAATAGCTAGCAAGATTACCATATCAACTTCTTGGAATAGAAAGCTTGTTGTGGAAGTTTCTTCAGGAGTGTATGTTGTCAAGATAGGGATTGTCGTGATTAGGGATTGGTGTTTAGCAAATAGTCATAGAGTGCTCCTTGAGTATATTTAAAGGGTTGGGAGTCTGACAGAGGCTAGCTGTAGAGGCAAAGACTGATTGTGTTGCTCATCACCTCACATCCTTTTGGTACCCCCACTGAGGAGCCCATCTTAGGTGCCTTTATCTTTGCCAATTACGTAGATATGGCTCAAGATTTTTCTTTTTTCCATGGGTTGTTGCATGAAGATGCCAAAGAATTCATGGAGCAGTTGGAGATCACTTGCTTGATCAAAAACAAGCAAGAGCATGTCTTTATGCTAAGGATTCTTTATTAATGCTTACAGAATGAGGCCCAAAAATGGTTGAAGGGATATGAAGCTTCTATGCATGCAAGAAATCCTCCACAAGAGCTCACCTATGAAGCTACAAAGCAAGAGTTCCTATAATATTATCAGAAGACTGAAGATCTCAATCGGGTGTGGCATGAAATTATGGGGACATCTATGTGCAGCTGGTGTGTTGCTCTAGGAAGTGAAACCCCTCCTACCATGTTAAAAAAGGATAGGCTTATTGCTAGTTTAAGAGGGAACTTAAGATTGAAGGTGGATTTTAAAAATATTAAAACTTTTGAGGAAGCTATAGAGTTAGCTAAGGAGAAAGAATGGAAGATGATTAGGTTAGGGTAGCTTGGGAAGGAAGTAAGCCATGGTGTGGAGACCATAGAGGAAAGGACCAAAGAAGAAGTGAAGAACTTAGTGCAAACCTCACCCCAACTGTTAGTTAAAAATCAAAATGATGATGAGTTGAAGAAAGAAATGCATGAAGTAGTCAGCCTCTTCAAGAACCTTAGCCTGAACCTATTAGGGGGAAGGGGAAGAGGATATAGGCCACCTGGTCCAGGGTATGAAGCATGTGACAAAGGTCACACAGTGAAGGAAATGGTGGAGGTAGAGGTAGGGGAATGTCTAGAAGGAGGTTTGAACCCTACAATTGCTCTAAGTGTGGTGCAGGGGGCCATACAAGCCCTAATTGTGATAAGCCTCCTAGAAAGGGAGGGGAGATATGTACCCTTTGCCATCAACTTTACCTAATCAAAGTATGATTTTGCAGTGGAAATCAACGACCAGCCAAGCTCTAGTGGTTTGACACCATTGGAGAAAGGCAAAGGAGCCTATAAGCTCGATCCAAGTGGAAGAAATTAACCTCAGATCAGGAGCTTAATGTCATGCCCATGAAGAGAACTCGAGAGAGAAAGAATTTCAAGAAAAAGCCAAGAAGGAAAAATGACAAGAAGAGGCAATGATATGCAAGAAGAAAACCAAACCTAGAAGACACTATCAAAGCAGCAAATTTGCCTCTAGGAGATGGTCAAGAGAACTATGTGCTAAAGGAGGATCTTATTAATAAGAAGGTGGACATATCTTATGGCCAACTCATGGAGCTTTTTCCAAGATTAAGAAGGGAGTGGAAAAGGTTAGTAAATCCAAAAGGCAAGGAACCAAGGAAAGGTATTTTCAAGGTGCACTCTTTAGAGGAGCTTCCCGATACATACCCAGTTATTGATGCTTTGCACAAAGGTCAAGGTATGGGTGAAGCTTACATTGATGGGGGTGCACAGATATGTGTAATTACATAGTCTTGTGTTGAGAGGCTTGGGTTAGAAACAAGTGGGGTTTCAAGGTTTAGGATCCGCTTACAAATCATGCTAAAGTAAGGTGCTTAGGTATTCTCAAGGATCTTGATGTAAAAGTATTTGGTGTAAATGTAAAAGTGAATTGTCACATTATGCTTGTAGGGTTGGGTGCTTTCCCTTTGATTTTAGGAAGGCCATGGCTTAGGTTAGTGTGTTGAATTCAAGACTGGGAAAAAGGTACAATTACACTTTATGATAAAAAATAATGAGGAAAAAGTATAGCATGATTGACAGAAAATTGTTAGGGGAAGAAGATAAAGAGGAAGGGAAAAACACTCAGAATGAGGATAATAAGAGTGAAAGGGGAAGCGAGGAGGGGAGCATAGGGTCAGATTCAAGTGATCTTGATGTGTCCATGCTTGCTTTGGAACCTGTGAATGAAAGAAACATGTATATATAGGACAAGTGATGGGTAACGTGGAAATCTTTTGAAGAAATTGAGGAGTTTCTTGAAGCCAAAAAGATGTAAAGGAAGACTTTGTTGATAAAATGTTAAGTACTGATCTTACTTCTGTTCATCAACAGCATCAATACAAAATCATGTTACAAAATTTTCCTAATCTTTTCATCACATCTTATGAAGAGATTCAGGGCTTCAAAAGAGAGGCTCTTCATGTTGAACTCAAAGAAGGTGCCAAACTAGTATACCAAAGGTTAAGGCCTTTGGGAAAAGGTCAAAAAGATACACTTAAGGAAGAAGTAGAGAAGTTATTGAGGGCCCGGCTTCATCTACCCAATCACCACTTCTGAATGGGTGAGTCCAGTTGTTATTCGACCAAAGAAGGATGGAAGGTGGAGAATTTTGTGTGGATTACAAGATGCTTAATGCAGCTAAAAAGAGACCATTATCCTCTTCCTTATATAGATGAAGTCTTGGATTCAGTAGAGCAGGTCATAAAAGATACAACATTTGTGATGGCTATTCAAGCTACTTCCAACTCCAGATTGCCCTTGAAGATCAAAAGAAAACCACCTTCATAACATCTTAGGGTTGATCTGCTACTAAATGTTACCTTTTGGCTTGACCAATGGGCATTCTTCTTTTCAAAGGAGGATTAATATTGTGTTTGTACCTTATCTTGGGAAGTTCATTAAGGTCTTCATTGATGACATCTGCATTTATAGTAGTAGACTTTTGCATTATGAAAAATTGAAGCTTGAATTTGTAAGATTGGATAGGAGCAGTGTGGTCAACTTAACCTAAAAAAGTGTTTCCTTGCTCAATGTCATTGTAAAGTCAAATTGCTTGGACATGTCATTTCAGAGAATGGTATTGAAGTAGATGATGACAAGAGGAAAGCTTTTGGTGCTTTTAGCTCCTCTCCACCAAAGGACACAAAGCAATCAATGATTTTCACAAAGTCAAATATATGGGCATGTTCATTCCTCTGGCTTCTCAAGTCTTGTATCCTCTCCAACAAGTTGTCAAGCATTATCCTCTTATGTGGATCCATGAATGTGAAGAGTTCTTCGACAAAGTTAAGGAAGTACTTTGTAGCCTTTCATCTATGCAAGCTCCTGGTTGGGACAAAGAATTTTATGTAAACCCTTCACTAGGTTTTGATGTTGTGGGTGTAGTTTTGCTTCAACAAGGAAAGGGGAGTCTCTAGATGAGGCCCATATACTATGTGAGTGATGTGAAAGCTATGGTGGAAATAAACTATAGTGAAGCAGAGCAAGTAATGATTAGTGTGATCTTTGCTTGTAGGAGATTTTGACATTATCTCCTTCCAAAGCCTTTTGTGTTCTTGACTAGTTATGCTTTACTTCCTCAGCTTATAAACAATGTAATTTTGTCAAAAAGAATGATAAAGTGGGTTGGGAGTTGTAAGAATTCCAATATTCTTTTCTAGTTAAGGAATCAACTAGAGGTACCCTTGCAGATATACTCACTTATAAGGAGGGCCCTATTTATTGGAAACATGTAAAACCAAAGGTGGAGGAAGTTATAGATGCAAAGATGGAAGGTGCTTTTACCATGATTTTTTATGGTTCTTACAAGAAGGCCCACAATGAAGCTTCGAGAGGGATTGTCTTGTATGATTCTAGAGGGAACATAGTAAAATAATTAACTGTAAAGTTGCAAGTATCAAGTCATAATGAAGCTGAATATGCAACTTTGGAAAGGGGTTTGCTCCTTGCACTTGATATGGGAATTGAGAAAGAAGATCAAAGGTGACACTTTACTTGTTGTAAAACAAGTGTTAGGTGTGTGGCAAAGTAAAAAAGTAGTCTTGAAAAAGATGTGTCAACAAATAAAAAGACTATTAAACAGGTATGAAGCATGGTCTCTCAGGCATGTTGAGAGGAAGAAGAACGAGGAAGCTCATGCGCGGCAGCTTACCAAAGTATTTCATAAGTGTTTATTGTAAAGGCTAATCCTCCTTTATATCTAGGGAGGGAAAGCTTAGAACATGAGGAACATTTTTTGTTGACATGTCATCTTCCAGAGGGCTTGGGGAAATCCAAGAAGTATACCTTTGTCAAGAAAGCAAAACAAAATTCATGATGTGCTCAATGATGTCTTATATATGAAGGGTGCAGATTTAGTACTTAGAAGGGTACCATGGAGAGAGGAAATTTACAAGATCCTTGAAGCCAACCATGAGGGAGCATGTGGTGGTCATTATGCTATGAAAATAACCCTGCATAAAGTGATTTTGGAAGGCTATGTTTGGCCTAGCATTAAAAAAGATGTATCACATTGGTGTAGGTCTTGCATACAATGCCAACCGTTAGGCAAGAGAGTGTTAAAATATGAGCTTAGACATACATTTTTGTCTTATGATGTTTTTGAAAGGTGGGGTATTGATGCGGTGGGGCCTTTGCCCATGACATCTAGAGGGAAGTGTTACATTCTTATTACTGTGGATTACCTTTCAAAATGGGCAGAAGCTCGAGCTGTGAAGTAGATTAAAGCCAAAGATGTAGCTAATTTTTTCTATGAAGACATCTATAAGTTTAGTGTAGCTTTGGAGCTTTTGTTATATAATGGACCAAGATTTAGAGGAGATCTCATATCCCATCTGTGTGCTAAGTTGAAAATTCAACATAAGTACACTACTCCTTACTATCCTTAGTGTAATGGAATGAATGAAAGATTCAGTGGTGAGCTTATTAAGATGTTGACCAAGATGATGGAAGGATATGGCAAAACTTGGGATTTGGAATTACCTAGTGCCCTATGGGCCTACAGGGTTGTTATTAAAGAGGGAACTAAATTATCTCCTTTCCATCTAGTGTTTAGAAGAAAGCCTTGCTACCTATAGAAGTGGAGATACGAACTGTGAAGGTATTAATGAAGCATGAAGAAATATGTGCTAATGCTTTACAACAACTTGACAAGATACAAGCCTTTGAGCATTATGCTCAAGTATTGCTAAAGAACCATGAGAGGTTCAACAAGAAAGTCAAAGATAAGAACATTGGGAGAGGTGATCTTGTACTTAGATACAACAACATACTCGATAACACCTTTCAAAACAAAGTTTCAAATCAAGTGGGAAGGACCATTCTATGTGTTAGAGAGATTCAAGAATGGAACCTATTAGCTTGCAAATCTATACTGAAGAAGTACATAGCAAGTCTCATGACTATAATGAAGGATGTTTTGCTCACAGGTTGCAGATGAAGACCTTACACAACAAGACGAAGAAAAAAAAATGGCTTATGTGTTTTATTCTTTGTTGTTGAGCATGAATGATCTAGCAGTGAGGGGGGAAGGCAAAGTATGTGAGGCTCAAAAAACAACCCCGTATATGTATAATCTGTTAGTTGTACCGGTGCTCTTAGGAGTGGCAGTTGGATGCATCTAGGACATGAATTATGTAAATATGCTATAGCATTTGATTCTTGTTTGGTGTTGTGTGTGTCTTAAAAGTTCAGGATATGATGTGGCTTTCCCTTAACTCCTTGATGTAACAGTTTACTCAACCAATGGTTTTGGCAGCAAGAGAAGGAGAGGCACTTGATGGTCTTTAGCTCATCTTGTTGTGGCAGGGATTGATGTGATGGGCATGACTAACATGTTTTGAAGCCTTTGGAAGGTTCATGGCTCGATGTTGATGGTGAAGATGATGGCTTGCCTTTGTATATGCTTGTTTTTGAGTGTTAATGTGGTAGTGGTGGTTACCTGTGTGAACTAGTGCCAATATTGGGTGTGCTTGGGGAGAAATGTGTGATGTGTGTGTAGCATGGGAACAAGCCATAATGGTAATTGAAAATTTCAAAAAACTAAAAAGTTAAGGCTGAAGCTTTGTGTCAAAGGCTTAATAAGGCAAGCCAATGAAGGTTGAGGCCATTGTAGATATGGGGGACGTATGGCAATTGAAATGATGGTCATTATGATGATGATGATGATGCTCATGGATGTGAGAAGTATAGCAGGTACGTGGGCTGCTGACTAGAGAGATAGGAAATGGTTATAAAAGGAGTTCCAAGACGTGGTGTTCAGATCCTTTGGCCATTAATGAGAAGGAGATGCTGTAGAATTTTTGAGCAAATAGTTCAACAGTTTATGCTTGAGTAGCTCATTGATAGTGTGGAGGACCAGAGTGTGACATGAAGTTGTTTCATGTCGTTACCTTTGAAGAATTTACTCAAATTCACTATCCTGGAAGCTGGAAGCTGGTGAAGATCGTGAAGCTTTTGCTGCTGCAATCTCAAGGCTATGGTATAGTTTTATGTGTTTGAGTTTTTCATACTCATGCTTACAAGACTCCTGACTATTAAAAACAAGGAAGCACTGGCTGATATCCAAAGGCTCAACCTTTACATGTGATGGCAACCTAATAACTCCACTCTTGAGATTAGAGTTTTTGTGTGTGCAAATAATTTTTGTGGATGGTGGTAGTTCTGTGTCTTTTTATTTTGGATGGTTATTATGGTCACTCACCAAAGGGCGATGCTTGATGGGTTATGTGTGCTAGAAATACGAACGTCATTTTACAGGGTGTATGGTATGTTGAGTTTAAGTCGTTATGTTGTACATGTGTTGTTAGTGTGGAAGTAAGAGGACACCAACAATCTTGCATGCAAGCTAAAGCTTTCTACTAGTCATTGTTTCATCTTGTAAATGACTGAAATCTCGTATATTGCGTGGGGTATGTGGGAGTGACTAAAGTTTTATTTTTATTTTTTTCCAAAAGAGACTTCTATATTAAGTAGTATGAGAAAAACATACAAAAATCACAGCTATAAGCCGGAAAAGAATAGAATCACCCCAATATGTAAGGTGATTTCCTGAGGAGCATCATGATGCCATGTAAGACCTGTGGTACTAGAGGAAGAGAAGGGTCAATGAACCAATGCTTGTCCGAACGACCAACAATCCTGATAGGACTGCCACCATATAACACAAACACCAAGAGCCATGAGTCACTATCTGAGGAGAAGGGTCAATGAACCAACGCTTCTCCGCATGACCAACAATCCTCACTGGACTAAGCCTAGTATCTGGGATGATCTCCTCCATACTACATCTCCTCAATCTTCCTCTAGGCATGATAGAGTAAATGATGCAATCTGTAGCCTCCTGGCCCAAGAGAGCAATGACTTGCAGAGGTATGCCTATCCTCAAAAAAACTCCAAGCCAACTTGGATGATAGTTTTTGTGAAAGGTCCCAGAAAGCCGCTTATGCGGAATAGCTACATCAATCTGATCAATACAAATGCGAGAGCCCCTAAGATGCTGAATGGATGCAGCTCTTCGATCCTCCGAAAGTGTGTGCACATCTCTCCCATCCTGACCACTTCATATAACGAGATGCACCAAGTGGCTGACTAGCCTCATCTCCCTAATGAGCTCGTTCCACATAATAGGTTGTCGGGTCAGCCTCATCCAAAGACCTAGGAGGCCTTTGTCTTAAAAAGATCTCATGCTTCTCCATGCTCTAATAATGGCTACAATAAGAGGGGAAGATGGTGCCCTGAAATCAGCCTCTATGAACAAAAAACGTGTGCTGGGCATCCAGTCTCTCCTGACCCTAGTTGCACATCCAAAAATCTGAGACAAGAAAAATCCTTCCAAGACTCAGTGCCGCCTGGTAGGAAACCTCTGACCATAAGTTTGCAAAGCAATGCCCTGCACTGAACATCCGGATCGATAATATTCAAGCCCTCCTCTCGTTTGGGCTGAATAACTGTGAGCCAAGCTGCCCTGGGCACGAGTGTTTGAGGTGTCATCCAAACCCCCGACCAAAGAAAATTGCGGATCAATCTCCGCAATTGGCCAATGCACGCATGAGAGAAGCACCAACAAGAGGAAATAAACCAACAAGAGGAAATAAACCAAGCTGAGGCAAGAAATACTTGATTAGCCACCAAAGCTCTGGAAGCTAAATCTAATCTCCTAGAGCTCCAATGGAGGAGCTTCTTCCGGATACTCATAAGTACCAGAAAAAACTACTGTGTAGGAGAAACATCAATCTCAACTTGGCATCCCAAATATCTAGCAATGCATCCTGCTGATCCAAGTAAAACCAAGCTCTGCACCCCAAACAACTCTCAGTGAATCACTAACCCAAAAACCAACAGATTTGTGCCAATTAATGAGTGCCCCTGTTGTCATCAGCTAACTCAGAGTCAACCAATTCCTCTTGACTACTACGAAGAGGAAACCTCAATCCTGAAATATCAACAGTGGAGCGGAGAAAGATACTCATGGCCTCTACAACTATGATATATAATAATGGGGAGCAAAAGAAATCTAAAACCGCTCTCTGCTATCGAGCACTCTACTATGGGCATCATGATACATGGGTGAAACTCCCTTGATCCATCTCTGAGAGAAGCCCATATGGCTGAGAGTACCCTCAAGGAAGTCCCAATCCACTCTATCATAGGCCTTCTCAAAATCCAAGAGCAGAATGGCTAAGGGCTGATTGCTCGCTTTAGTCCATTCGACGGCCTCCCAAAATGAGAAAATGTTATCAAAGATGCTCCTGCCCCGTCGTGTAAGAATCCATTTTGAGTATCATGAATGACATCCTGCAAAATTGGTTGCAATCTGATGCTCACTGCCTTAGCAAGAATCTTATAGGCAATCCCAAGTAAGGTGATAGGTCACCACTGGCCAATCAATGTCTTATCCCCACACTTAGGAATAAGATAAATAAGCCCCTCAGTGAGAGAAGAAGGCATAGAGTGTGTCCCACATCTCGTGCTCAGAGACGATGTGATCTCAGCCCCAATCTCATCCCAAAAAGTAATGAAAAAAATAGGGGAGAGGCCATCCTCCCCTGGACACTTACCATGAGGTAAGGCATGAAGAGCATGACTGAACTCTTGCATCATAGAGAAAGGGGCATCCAGAGCGGCACACATCTCCTCAGTGATCAAATGTGGCAATGCATTCCAAACCTTCCTTTGTGCCCTATGTCTCAAATCAGAGTGTGGCTCAGCACCAAGAAGCTGGCGATAAAAATCAATGGCAATCTGTCTAACCACAAGAGAATCTGAGTGAAGAGTACCATGTGAATCTTGCAACTACCTAACACTATCTCTGGGCCGTAATAAGTAGCAAAGAAATGTTTGGTACATCTGCCACCCATCTGTGTCCAAAAGGATTCTTGGGCATGGAAACGGTACTCTGCGCACTGCTCAAGAGAGTGATGAAGCTATGCCCTAACAATACATAAAGAATCTGCAACCCATTGAGCATAAGGATGTTTCTCATGCTCTTTCTGCAAGGAAACCAATCTATGTCTAATATCCCTTTCTAAATCCAAGGCCTCTTGCCTCTTAGACAGGGCACATGTGTGATAAAAGTCACTAATATCATAGCGAGTAGAGGCCAGGCTTTGAGAGACCTGTAAATCATGAGATATCCAAATATCAAGCATACGACACGACAATTCTGCATCTAAAAACAAATGATCAGGGATGCGTACAAGGGGTGCTAATCCATGACAATTCGGATCTCTAATTCATAAAACCACTAGGCAATGATCCAATTTAGAGGTGCCCTGTAGCAAGAAAAGTATGTCCACCTCTGTCAAGCACCCAATCATCCACATAAAATCTGTCTAACCTTGCATAGAAACATCATGCATCTCTTCTCATGTTAGACCATGAATAAAGAAGAGTGGATGGACTCCTCAAAATGTCATCCTCATGCCAACAATCTATGCCACGAATGGAGTGTATAAACCTCTCCCAAGACGCTCTTTAAAGAGGATGCACCAAGCCCTCATGTCCACCTCTTTTCTCCGTTGGCATTTCAACCATGTTAAAATCACCACCAATAATCCAATGGTCAGCAAGAGGCATCAGTGTAGTGAGATATTTCCAAAAGGCAATCCTCTCACCTCTATGTTTAGGAGCATAGAGGTTGAGAATACCATTGCATGTAGTACCTTGCATAAGAAGGATCCACTACACTCTCGTAAGCTAAATGACACCATGTCCAATGATGCAAGGCAAGTTCAAAGCTGAAACAGAGATACAAACACCACCCTTGGTACCAACAGCTGGTGACCAAAAGGTGTGTCCTGAGAGAAGCTTGCCTGATCTCCCGCACTGGGGGCTAGCATCTAGTTTATGCTCTTGCAAGAGCAATACATCCATAGATCCACTTGTGACTGCACAATGAAGCTGGGTTTTTACAATTTGTTTCCGCTGACGAGGAAAAAAACCCCCCGACCCTGAATGTTCCAAGAGACAATCCTCACAAAAGGACTGAGAGTAGGAGCGACCAAATCTTGTGGTCGACAAAGTACCCCCTTTAGAGGCGGAAGTATGTCTCGCATAGGTAAGGGAGGGAAAATCTGACGATGTAAACCTTACCTCTCTCTCCCACTCTGGGGAAAAGTCCTCAGAACTGGAGAGATACCATGACAATGTGAATGCGCAACATCATCCTCAAGGGTACAATCATCCTGTACCTGTAATGCAGCATCCTCTTGTGAAGGATCCAAATCATGTGCCTAGAAAGCCTCATCCTCCAAAGAAGGATCAACATCCTGTGAGGCAAGAGCTCCATAGGGGTTAGGGTGCTCCATAAGGGGTGTGGGTGAAGGGGCAGGTACGGGGGTCCGAGGGTGGTTGCCATCCCTAACCACAACCCAATGTTATGTGGTATGTTGTGGCAAAGGAGAAAATGGAGTCTCGGCAACTGTAGAAGGCCTCTGATGGATAGGGCCATGCCACCTCCTAGCATGGCCCCTCAATCTGGGATAATCTCTCTAGCAATGTGACCTTGTCAATGACAAAATCCGACACTGGTCAAGTCTGCTTGTAATCTCCATCCTCTGTCGGAAATGAGATCCGTCAGGTCTCTAAAGTGCATAACATAATCATCAGTAATCGATGGATCAGGAACAAGCACAAGGACCCGGGGTACACCATCAAGAGTGGCGGTAACGGCCGCGCGGAGGCTGAGGCGGGAGAGCTCGGAAGGACTGGTACCTCTAGAATTTGGCCAAAGGATGCCCCTATGGAAGCTAAAAGCTTCCAATAATAGGACCGAGGAAGAGCAGGGAACCGTAGTCAGACCGGGGTAAGGCGCTGATCCTCCGCCCCACAGGATCAAAGCCCACCTGCTGGTAAGGAAAGAAGAAAATCTTCCTAGGACCAAGAGGGAAGGGACTGCCAACCAAAACCTGAGAAGTAGCTTCTGAAGAATGAAAGTCCACCTGGAAGAAGCCTCGACCAAGAAAACGAGTATCCTGGAAGTGCACAATCAGCTCCGAAGGGAGAGCTGCTAAAAGCCATTCACGGGCCTGCGACGCGAACAGGAGGGGTGGGAACCATAAACTCTCGCAACAAGGGTGGTTTGGACCTCAAGGTCAATGTCGTGAGCTGAAGAGAGGTGAGCTCGTCCTGTGAAAATTTGATTATTCTCCTAGTTGGCCAGTGGGGGTGACAAAAGATTGTTGGCTATGACAGAAGAAGCCATAAAGCCAATCAAAAAAATGGGCGGTCGACTTGAATCCAGATAAAATTACTGCTAATAAAGAGGCACGTGCAGAAGAGGGGGGCGAAGGCGGGAGCAATTGGGGTGGCAAAAGTAGTGGGGCAGGAGGCGGGGACAGCAGTAGATGGGTAGGAGGGGCAGAAGAGGGGCAGGCAGGGGCAGCAGAGGGGCAGGCAGGGGCAGCAAAAGGGCTGGCGGGGCTGAAGAAGGGCAGGCGAGGCAGAAGAGGGGCAGGCGAGGGCCTGCACAGAAGGGTTGGCAGGAGCAACAGGAGGGTTGGTGGGGGCAGCAGGAGGGAAGGTGAGGACTGTAGAAGGGCAAGCAAGGGCAGCACACAAGGGGGAGGTGAGGGGCTATAGATGGGCAGGCGAGGGCAGCATAAGGCAGGTGGGGGCAGCAGAGGGGCAAGCGGGCACGAAAATCAGTAGTACAAGCTCACGCAATCGACACCCTTGTCCGTCACTTTCTGTGTGATAGAATTTCACATTAGCTAGGTTCAAGTTTTTTTATTATGATCCTATCCCTTGTATTAGATACATGGATACAACAAAGGGTTTTCCACTAAACAACACCCACCTATGAACCATAAAATTTTTAAGGTAAGGGAGAGGATGAAATGTGGGCAAGGGTAAATGGTAAAAAGAAATCAAGGGAATAGGAGGCATGGATGGACTAGAAATATAATGTGGCCTAGTCAAGGTGTGAATACGGTGTGTAACCTAAAGACCAAATGACTCATTGATGTTCTTGAAGGCTAATAATGAAAATATGAGACATGATTTAAGCATCATATAGGAGTTTGCAAATGCCTCTGGATCATGTGCAATATCCAAAAGTCCAGAATTATAAGTCTTTCTGAAGACAATGATTTTGACGTGGAAAGGTGGGGAAGTGAGGTTGTTAAAGAGGGCAGATTGTTAGACATCTAGGAATTCCTTTTGGGGGGTGGATGTCACAAATAAACAATTGGTGGACTAGGCCTTCGATGCCCACATCCTGATGTTTGACACAGCTTGGCATGTCAATGTTCCTGGCCCACTGGACCAGAATCTCAAGAAGGCTACTTTCATTCCCACACTTCACAAAAGTGCTGCTCTCTCGGTAGCTCAGTATGATTATGCCCATTTCCCCACCTATAATTCCATCCGGGATGCATTCCTTCAACGCTTCAAAGAGGATAAGACATCTGTGCATATCTTGGATAAGCTATCCAGAATGACCCAGAAGAAAATGATAGTGGAAGATTATGTTGCAAAGTTCCGCAAACTTTTTTGTAGCTAGTCTAAGGACTTTCTACATACTTGTTCATGACTTTATGTACATACTTGATCAGGACTAGTAATAGATGCTGAACCATTTTTAAGTTTAGTTGGACTATTTTTAAGTTTGGTCATAGTCATTCACTTATAGAATATTTGTGAGCTCTTCTCCTCTCTATTTTTTCTTGCATGTATACTATTAGATCTTGCTTGCATGTATGCATGCTAGATAGGTTTGTTTGTAGGTTTCCCTCTTGGATTAGCTTTAGCCTCTTCTTCTTTCACTACCTTTTATGAGAGAGGACCATCACAAAGGCTATCTCTTTTTGCCTCATTTTAGGCATAGAGATCTCTCCCTTCACCCCATTGTGTTGTCAAGTAGCATTCCCATGTGATAATAGAATGAAGACACAGTCAAACAAGCTAGCACACCCACATCCGGTAGTTGCATTATTGTGGCTCTGTAAGGCAAGGCCAATGTCACACGATTTGGCAAGGCTAAGGGAAGCTCCTACCTTGAACACACTACTCTACGTACGTGTTCTTACCCATTAAGGTCTCCTATGTCTCGCCCCTAGCACACACTTGCATGTATGTGATGATGCGAGTGGAGCATAGCTCCTTGTGTGGCAACATACATGAGATTGGGGAGTGAAGTCCTTAGGATAAAAGCTGTGGATTCAGCCTCTACTATGACATGACATGTTTGAAGTTGTTTTCATATTAATGAATGTTGTTGGATATGGTCCATTTTTTCTTTCTAGCATTAGATTGACCTAATATGCTATTCTCTCATGGATTTCTACATGATGGCAAGGGTTTTGATCAATTTTATCACCAAATAGCCTTCCTAAAACTAAAAAAATCTTGGTTCATAATAATTTTTAAAAACCTTAATTCATTTGAAATCCTAATTTATAAAAACCCTCATTTTAGCCAAGAGATTGATCAAGTATTCTATCATCATTACTTCGACCTAAAGCTGGAAGGTATCTGCAAATGGCTTCAAATTCTTAGGTAAGAGATTCTTATGTTCTCTAAATATACTCTACATCTTTGTTCTTGGCATTAAGGTCTCCTATGTCTTAGCCTAGCACACATTTGCATGTGTATGGATGCCATTGGATGCCATTGGAGAATAGATACTTGTGTGACAAGATATAGGGGATTGGGGAGTGAGGTCCTTCATGGATAGAAGTTGTGGATTCAACCTCTACTATGACACAATATGTTTGAAGTCATTTCTCATATGGATGAATGTCATTAGAAATTTGGCAAGCATTACCCACACGAAGCATTATATGTAAACTTCCTTTGATAATATAATCATATTTACAAGGGGGTCGGCCTTTTTCTCACCCTATGTTAAAGCATCATTTCAATTTTCAACATTGGATATTGGTTTTTGTTGTACATGTCAGTGGGCTGAGCTTGGGAATATTTGTAATAAACACCAAATTAAGATCATGATCCACAATGGTGTATCAGGGGCTACAGTCATGGCCACATATTTTAGCATCTATGAAAATTATGGCGTGCAGTGCCGGAAAGGAGTGCATGAGGCTATGAATGTCTCACATGAGCTTGAAGAAGTACATGCTAGTGAAGAGTACTCAAGTGCATGCAAATCTACGACTGCACAGGATTTGTGGGAGGAGCTTTTGAAAAGAAATTCAAGTCTATGGAAGGATCTTAAGGACTGGATGGAAGGTGATTTGAGAACAAGAAATGTAAGTGCTACCAAAAAATTACCTCAATAAGAGGAGCTGAATATCACTTGAGAAGCTATAAGGTTAATAGTTGGACAACAATGATTAGGAAATGAAAGAAATTATTAATTATGTATGTGACACTTCTTGAACCTAACTTTTGTGTAAACTAGATAATGTGTGTTAGGAACCATTGATGTCATCATGTGCACAGTAGGAATTCTTAACCCCACTACAAAAATGGAAGTGTTGCCAAAAAATTGCCTCAATAAGAGCTGAATATCACTTGAGAAGCTATAGATCAATAGTTGGACAACAATGATTAGGAAATGAAAAAAGTTATTAATGATGTATGCGACACTTCTTGAACCTAACTTTTATGGAAACTAGGTTATGTGTGTTAGGAAACATTGATGTCATCATGCCCAAAGTAGGAATTCTTAACCCCACTGTAGAAATGCCTATATGACCTCTACTATAGGATGCTAGTCGGCTGGTTGGTGGGCAGAACAGGGGTCGGCTTAATTTATCTCCCATGACCTGAATTGTCATGCATAAATCTACAACTCTTTGCTTTATGTGATGGGCGCCTTTGCTCTTCTGCTGGCCAGGCTGCTGGGCATGTGTATGCATATGTTTGCGCACATAAGATTGCTCATGCATACATTTGTTCATGTGTATGTGCATCCATATGTTTGCCGAATCTGAAACTAAGCTAAGACTTTTGATTCTAATATGAGGATCAAGTTAACAGAATTCGAGGAATTCTGTTTGGAATTCAGACCTAGATCTAGAAGTATTGAGATACGGATTTAAGATTATTCATGGTATTCAAACAAAATCAAAACTGACAACTTGCATAGAAACCCTGTTTCTTAAAGGACTGTCTTACGCTAGAATGCTGGAGGGAGCATTTGGCATATATGTTTATCTAAGGGAAGTTTGGTTACAACAGCTGGCGGGGAGTGTTCGAGGGACTTTGAAGTATTTAAACCTTTTTGGAATAAACTTTCACCACTCAACTCATCATAAACTCCACACGGGTTTGTCTTGATAAAGTATAGTCACTATCCTCAACATCCTCATCATCGTCATCCCCTTCTCACTCTAGCCGGGACCTCTTTTTGGGCGTTGTTGTCACAGTTGTGGATGATGGAGGTGCATGTTCATTTAGCTTCTTACCCTTGTCCTTAGGTTGCTCCTTGTTTTGCTAATTTCTTGCCCTTCTTCTCCTCAGCGGGGCTGATTGCTGCTCGATGAGAGGCTTCTTTCCCTTCTTCGCTCATGCATTCAACCATTATAACAACTTTAAACTCCCTAAAAACAAACTTCATAGTTTATATAAACATGCTACCCTACACAATGAAATGTACTATGAAACTGCTCAGTCTCGCAGAGGAAACTCCCCCTTGAGGTATTCTATCCACCATGGGCACAATATCCAAGTGTCCTTGCCCCGTAGCTCATCGACCCACTTCTTGGGTTACAATCATGTCTCCTCTGTCTTGGATTGCACCCATGTGTCTCAAGAGTGCTCGGGAATATATATCTGATTACACACACAACTTCTCTACCACCTAATACAAAAACATTTTAATTCTCTAACAAAATAATATAATAACAACAATATATAAGACACACAATATCGTGGCATGCTAGGACATTTTAGTTCTCTAACAAAATAATAAAATAACAATAATATAAGACACATAGTATCGTGACATGCTACTACATACCCGTACAAGAGGCGTCGTGTCGTACACGGTAAGTGTGGTTGCTGGTCAGGATCCTAGGTGGCACGCATTTGCCCTTTCCACCTTACAAATGCCTTTTCAAAGTGATTCTTACTGAAACCTTTGATGGCATCCGTGATACCTACCCTAGAGTATAGTGTGTCTCTCTCGTGTATTCTGACGGGTGAGCTCGCCTCCAACTTTGCGTAGAGTTGCAGCATATACTCGATAAATTGGAATTAGTACACATGCCGATGTATCCGCACCACGAAGAATGCTCTATCGGATGCTGGAGGAATTTGGGCGTCTCTCATTTCAAACTCACCACCCACAAATATGTCAACGAGCCTACATTTCCTACATTGTGAACCAGCTTTATGTGTCTAGCTACATATCAAAAATAATTTAATGCATCGAGAGAAAATGTGTGATCTTACTCTGCATTTGAAATATGTGCCCGAGCAATATCTGCTAGCTTGGAAGTAGTGAATCTGCTAGCCTTTTCACCCTAGCCCTAGTAGGAGATCACCTTCTTGAAAAACTATTTTGCCACAATCAAGGTTGCCAATTTGTGCTAGATCATGTCCCCTCTTTGTTAATAGCACCTTCGTCTCCTTCAGGGCATCTTTATAATTCTTGTCAATCATTTATACATTTTGAATGTATTCTCTACTCCCTTGCTTAGGCAAGCCAATGACCTTAGCTTAGTATGTGGCATCAAACTCAGACTGTAATTTAGAAACATCTTTCGAAATCAAAACATGGCTTTATTGTAGTCTGAGTACGAGTCGCACACAAACCTTGAACACCAATTGAGAGAGGAGTGCCATGGGAAGCTTCAGCCACTTCGATCTGTTAGGCCCCTGATGCCTAAGAGCTTTCTCAGCCCATGCACGATCTGCGTCACTGAACTTTGACAACAACAATTTACGAATCGGCAAGGCCCACACGTTGCATCATAAATATATCATGTGTTGTGTTCGGCACATGAATGGTAGTGACCCTAGAAATTTGGCATGCATAATAAATAAGGTGTATGATGACATATAAGATGTTTGTTCAATTCAATTACAAAAAAATAAGATACAATCGGTTTACTTGTTTATCATGTGTAGCACCAACAGGAACCTAACCTCCTCCTCCTACTTTCTGCAAGAATCAAACCACCCTACAAATCACCTTTGGAACCTTCTCTCTTTCAACTCAAGTGGTTTTTGCCCATTCCTACCATGCTTTGAGTTGATGGTTGCCATCCCAAACAACAAACATCTTCCCAACCATGTGTTGCCATCCTTCCGTCTACTCTAGTATCGTGTTAAACTCCGTTGACAATGATAGGTCGTGACCAACTACACTTCGACAGTAAAATGAAAGGCACTCTTAGCCAGGGAAACCCTCAGAGACAATGAACGCCACCATTATCGACTAGTATGTGCTCTCTTCCATGCTTTTAATTAACCCTTAGATAAAATCCTCATTTGTGGGATTTGCAAGGAGGCAACAAAGAGGCACTCTAGGAAGGTGGTGATGATTATCAACCAAGTGGTCCTTCACCCAATTTGTGGAGATGTGTTAATCAACCTCTTGGCCAAAACTTTCCTTTATGGACTCCTCTTCTTCAGTAATGGTGGCACTACTACTAGGAACACGATTATTGATGGGCATTGTAGGAACAGGCCTTGCACCCAATTATAATCTAGATGTATTGGTTACCTCACTTAATATGGCCACTTGTGACATGCCCACATCCTACAATATTGCGATCTCATCTGGATTTTCAGTGAAGCCCTTAGATTATAAATGCTCCGGGGGAGGCATTCTCTTTGGGGACATGGGGGTTTGAGATGTGCAAAGAGAGAGAAAGAGGATCCAATTTTTGGTACTTAAGAGTGTCCAATTCAAGGCAAAGAGAGAGAACCAATTTTTTTCCAAATTTCTACCTTTTTTATTTTCCTTGTCACCTTAAGCAACCAATGACCACCATTCATTTTTACACCACATTGCTACCTCTTGCATAATGATGAGAGCCATGTGATAGAGCCCAATGGCTAAGATATGGGGCTAAAATAATATAGCTGAATGCATATATATATATATATGCATACATATATATATGTATACATATATATATGTATATGTATACATATATATATATATATATATATATATATATATATATATATATATATATATATATGTATACATATATATATATATGTATATGTATACATATACATATATATATATGTATACATATATATATATATATATATATATGTATACATATATATATATGTATATGTATACATATATATATATATATATATATATATATATATACATATATATATATATACATATATATATATATACATATATATATATATACATATATATATATATATACATATATATATGTATGTATATATATGTATGCATGTATGTATGTATGTATGTATATATATATGTATACATCTATATATGTATATGTATAGACATGTAAATGTATATGTATATACATTTATATATATATATATATATATATATATATATATATATATATATATATATATATATATATATATATACATATACATATACATACATGTATATACATATACATATACATACATGTAAATGTATATAAATGTATAGGTATATATATATATATATATATATTTGCTGATCCCCTTTTGAAATAGATAGGACCACTGTAGTGAAAAAGAAAAATTTATTACCAGTCAAATCTATTATTTGAAAATCATGCATGTTTATCATCTCAAGATTTGTACTAGGCTTCTCTTTGTGATTATGGTTTGGTTCTTCAAATTTGTTAAAGTGCACAATATATATATATATATATATATATATATATATATATATATATATGCACTAAAATTATTTTTTAGGAAATTAATATTGTTTCATAAATAATAATTATATTAAAACGATCAAAAAAACCACCAAATTATTTAAGGGTGTTGATCACCATTCATTTCGTGTGTCATTGTACCTGTTGTGATATTCTTTTTTGTTCTTGTGTACTTCTTTTTTCCCTCTTTACAATGAGCTGCATAATCTCCTTCCCATCTTCTAAGAAGAATCTATGTTTCAGCAATGGTCAAGTTCTCATTAATGCAAAGTTCTTATAAGAACAAGTAGCCCCCCCCATGTCATTCTATGGATTGCAAGTAATAGTAAATATTGGGTCCCAAGAGTTGTGTGTCCCTCTAGAGCCTACCTCTAATCATCGGGGGAGGAGTTCTATATACAGTTATACTTGAGGACTCTCTTTGGTGAATTACTCCGCAATAGTTGATACTTAGTTAAACTCAAACCCACAACCAATAGCCATTTTAGATAGCCTACCCATAGGACTTCCAACTTAAACTAATGTGATAGATTTATGCAGCCCCTTACAAGATAACAACAAAATCAGTGCATCAACCTATTGCAAGAGGAGATGGTAAGAGCATCTTGGAATACCTTTGGATCACAAAGAAGGAAAAAACATTAACAAAGATTTTGTTAAATGTCAAAGAGGTTATCAAGGTCGTGGAGATTCCTAGGAAATATAATGGTGATATTGCATTTGAGTTCCTACCAACCATGGGAACACGTGTAGGAATGGACTCCATAGAGTATAAGTATGATCCCCACTCCATGGAGCATAAGTAAATTGCACCAAATTAAAACATATGAGTAAAATTGAAACAAGCCATGATAAGAGCACATGCTTCGTGGGGGGGTGGGATAGAAGGTAGTGCTAGGAACAAAAGGTCTCAAGTTCGAATCTCAATATGATCTTTATGTGATGCATGGCATCCAAGTACAATCCTAATTCTTAGTATGGTGTTTTTATAAAGATTTCCAGTCATATTGATAATGCATTTAATACAAATATAAGACATTACTACAAGTGTATTCCCCGTAAGAAAGAGAATTGCCTTGAAGCCATAATTAAAGGTACTCAAAGGATTTTTAGACACTTTGATGACCTCCTAATACTTAACATCCATAATCCCCTTAATGTTATAAAGGCCCATTAATTAAAAAAACTTGACCACTTGGCTAATCATGGTCAAAGGATGAAAAAAGGTTTCATTTGGTAATAATGTTGATTCCTTACCAATAACTATTATAACCTTCACTAATGGGAATACCATTTGCATTCATAAGTCAAGGAAGCTCCCATTAGAATTCGACAAATGCATTCATAGGGACTAGTCTCATTGAGTTATAATTTCGTAAATAACCCCCATTGTTTTACTCATAGTAGACTAAGGATGCTCTTAAGTTTATTGAGGAGCTTGTAGGTGTATTTTGTCACAATGGATTTGAGAGATGTGAAGACTCTCAAGAGTAGTTAAATTAACGCTTAGCTGAAACTTTTGGGGTGGATCCTTGCAAGCTACATAAGCTTTGTAACTTTTGTAGAGGCACTCGGACCTTTGAATTAGAGGGACTCTTTATTTTCCAAGTGCTACAACATGGAAGGAATATATTAATGCACTTTTGGAAAAGGAATTCTACATAGCAGGGTGGTGTGTCTTATAAGAAATCCCTCTTTATGGATCATGTTTATTATCATGTTTATTATCAAAAGGTTAGATTTTTTTATAGAAACTATAAGGTAAGTGCACGTCACTTAGATTATAATCTTTGAGCATATTTGTTGCTCTAACAAATTAAGATATAAATTTTAGATATACTCTAAGTGCACGTCACTTAGAGTATAATGTTTGAGCATATTTGTTGCTCTAACAAATTAAGATATAAATTTTTTATAATCAATGCTTTGCATGTATTTTTTACTTTAATGTGAATTACATGCACAACTAGAGTTTTCTTTGTAATAATGGGTGGAGTCTCATGAATTACATGCTTGCCACCATAATGCATAATGTTCATCTAGTAGAGACTGGGCACATGGTGTTCACATCTAGTAGAGACTAGGCACATGGTGTTTATCTAGTAGAGATGCATGGTGGTCCAAAGATAATATTATTGAGGCACTACCTTCCTTTCCTACCCTCCAAGAGTTTCAAACCATCTGGTATGATTTTTTGAAATGAAGCATGGTTGCAATTACACATGAATCATTCAATGCAATTTGCTAAAAAACACGGTTCTATGTTTCCTAGTTCCTTGTTAATGATGATAACAAGTGTCATGTTTCCTAGTTCCTTGTTAATGATGATAACAATTGTCATGTTACTTTTGACACTTGTAGTTCCTTTAAAATGGATTTACCAATTGGTCTTGCTAGACGAATGCAAGGATTAAGGCTTGTACGGATCATGGAAATAAAGCTTTTCGTTATTTTCTTTGTGTGTAAAATGCCTTTGCAATACTTGATAGTTAAAATTGATTTGGTTGTACTTATAGTTTTGGGTGTTATTGACCTTTTAAGAAATTATTAAACACACACAATGGACAAATCATAGTATATTTTGCATCTGGTCTTTTGAATGTTGGCATCATCATATCACTCTACGCATACTCACACAATGGACAAATGATAGTATATTTAGCATCTCGTCTTTTGAATGTTGGCATCATCATATCACTCCATGTACACACAATGACCAAAT
Source organism: Cibotium barometz (assembly GCF_041138505.1). Lineage (NCBI taxonomy): Eukaryota > Viridiplantae > Streptophyta > Polypodiopsida > Cyatheales > Cibotiaceae > Cibotium > Cibotium barometz. The sequence continues at coordinate 14,256,034 of NC_141054.1, read as the reverse complement.
GAGTGTATATTTAGCATCTCATCTTTTGAATGTTGTCATCATCATATCACTCTATAACTTTGAGGGAAGTGTGAGAAAATATATGTACATATGGAGTGATAAATGCTCATGTTTCACAAATCATACACTATCATTAATTCCTATTGGCTCACCTAGGCACAATTTTAAAGATGAGCCACACATATGCTAAAGATTGAGAACAAAAAAAAGTTGGCTTTCACAAATTTCAGATAGTCTCCCACCATGTGATGTATGGGTTTAAGAGTCTTTGACACAAAATCATTTACTAGAATGTTTAAATACATAGCATAAGGAAGTGAGGACATCGACATCATGGAGTCAATTTGTCAGAGTCGCACAAGGTCATGAGTGTAAAAATACTTTTCTATATTTGATGCTATGTTGTATGGATACTAATATTAAATGCTTAGTTAAACAAACCTCTTATGACTATCAAGTTTTAAGTTTATTTTGCCATCATTTCATAAGATAAGGGTTATAGTTATAGATCATAAAGTGCCTAAGATGCAAAACCACCCATTGATTTCTTCAATTTTGCTCACATGTTTTGGATATATCAAGCCAAGTTTGCCCTCAACTATCTCTTCCATAAAATTGATCCTTTGAATATATGCATAAAAAAACATGATACATTAATGTACATTATAAGTGACCTGTAAACTTATATGCGGGAGGGTTTACAACTCATAAGGTATGATAATTTCTTCACATGTAATTTGTTTATCTAGCTCCAATCTTGTGGATGGAGGTCCATAGTCCAAAAGGTTGCACCAGACATCGTTGCTTGGGAGACAAGGGATAAAGAAGTGCCTTGGTTTAGACTCGATGAGAATGGGCTCAATAAGACAATCGAAAATGATGTATATAGTTTTGTTAGTTGTTTAGGGAATTGGTTTCACTGGCAAGGGTTGAGAAAACAACTCCAAAGTATATAAAGAATCTTTCCTAGCTTCCCATCAAGTGTAAAGGATAGCATCTAAATGTATTACCATATGTATGGAATTTCATCACATGCATAAAGGATAGAGACTATACCATTTTTGAACTTTATGTACAAAGAATGTATTGCAATATATATGGAATATGTGATAGTACTACATCACATGCATAACATGATAGAGCTCATCTAAATGTATTGCTATATCTATGGAATATGTGATAGTACTACACCACATGCATAACATGATAGAGCTCATCTAAATGTATTGCTATATCTATGGAATATGTGATAGTACTACACCACATGCATAACATGATAGAGCTCATCTAAATGTATTGCTATATCTATGGAATATGTGATAGTACTACACCACATGCATAAAAGGACATAGATCATACTGTTTTCAAAGTTTATCTACAAAGAATGCATAGTGTAGGAGAGAGTTGACCTTGTTCCACCTTGATGAATGACAAACTACTTGGTTTCGAGCTTCTTGCTTAAGATAAGTGGAATGGGAAAAGATAAAACTTAATGCTTTAACATGATTAAAATATCATGAAAAACCCTAATAAGTAGTGTTTACGTTTGTCAATGCATTGAGTAAGTACCTTCATTTAAAACTCCATATTTTGAAATTTTTTATTATTGTAAGAATTGAAATGTTAAAAAATATTTAAGATTTTTATATCTACATATGTCATGATGTTTGTTTTTTTAAAATTTTTAATTCAGTTTTTCATTACATTTTGTTCACAACAAAGTTAGTGCAAAACCAGGAAAAAAGAAAGACATTCTATTAGAATAAGCTTTCAACATTAACATTTTAAATAATTTAGTAAATATTCATAACAAAGAAAGAGGGTTCAAACACTTGCATCTACATTCAACCGATCCAAGGGTGGAAGTGTATTGGATTTGGTGTAGATATGTTTTAATTAGCAAATTAGAATATGTTGTTTGTGGTAAGTATAGTGCACGTTTACAAGTGACGAGACGCATGCATGGAGTGTCTCTAGGAGAATTGATCGGAAGAAGGAGATAATGGCTGGGGGGATTGGGGGGATGGAGTGGATGTCAAGATGAAGAGGACGCGCACAAACAATGATGAGGAAGGGATCATAAGAATTCCTTGCATGAGAGAGTAGCTGAGAGGATCATCTCGCAGGCTCAAAAACTATTAACAAGAGGTGAAAAGGTATGTCTGAAAGTGTCTTTTGAGTTGGTGAGGAGCCAGATTGAATTGCTCTCTTTGTGTAGTGTGATTATTTTTGCTCAGGAAAGATCCCCTTGAAAGCCGAGGTAGCGAGATGGTTGCAAGTTGACGTTCTGCATAATCGTGTTGTGTCTCAGGTTTTTTATATAGGGAAAGGCTTCTTTAATGTTCTTTTTAATAAGGCGCAAGCTGTCCCTAATCTATTCGCTAGAGCTCCCCTATTCATGGATCACAGGCTTATACATGTGATTCCTTTCGATCCGTTTTTTGATGTCAACAAAAGTCTGGTTGAATCTTGCCCTTGTGTGGGGTGAAATCACAGGGTTACCCCCATGGCTTCGTTCCGCCTTGAGGGAAATTGCCCGTGCAATTGGGCCGATATTATATCTACCTAAGGATGAAGCTAGCAATAAGCAAGGCAATAGTGTTTGCATTGTATGGAATAGAAAAGTTGAAACCCCTAAATCAGTAGAGGTGGATTTAGTGAACTAGGAAAGTTGGAGTTGAAGTTGAAGTTTGGTCCCTTTCCTCCCGATGCATGCTTCAAATGTGTGGGTTTCGGGCATATTGCTAGGAACTGTGCTAAAGGGAACCTAGCAAAAGAAGAGGGTGAAAATTTGGATAAGTTGGAGAGTGAGAGGAAAAGGGGGAGATGGAGGGGGAAAAGGGTAAAAATATTGAAGAGAATATTGAGGATTATGGGGGAGAGGGTGGATGGAAGACAGTAAAGGGGAAAATGAATGTGAGACAAGCTAAGGATGAGGGTAGGAAAAAAGCAAGTGGGGGTGGGGCAAGGAATAACCAAGGCAGCAATTAATCTGGTAGCTTAAGTCCTGTGATGTATTCTAATCCTTTTGAACCATTAGGGGATGATGATAGTGGAACTTCAACTGTTTCAGAAATTTAATTGGCAGGTGGAGGAAGCTTGGAAGGGGATTCAAAAAGAAGGGGATCAAGGGGGTAGTGGAGAAGAGGTAGAAATGGTCCCTGAGACAGCCCTCTCACGAGTTCTATTAAAATAAGTGGGTGTTCGTGGAATATTAGGGGGGTAAAGGATAAAAAGAAGAGTGTTGTTTTTTGGAATTTGATTAAGGAGTAGGATTTGTCTATTTGTGTTATCCAGGAACATAATCTGTTTGGGGATAAAGTTTTGAGAAAGGATAAGTTTAGAGATTGGACTGTTTTGTACCGCCGGGGGGGGGGGGTGAAAGGAGGGTTTAGTGGTGTCATGGCTATTGTTAAAAAGAGCTTATATCCTATTATTATAGCCAATCACCCTAATGGGAGGATTTTGGAAGTAGAAATTGATTTGGAAGGAGAGAAGATATGGATAGTTAACTTATATGGAGCTCACAACCATAAAGTAAGGAGTGGAATGTGGGAATGGATAGACAACTTGAACTACCAGGGGCACTGCATCCTCATGGGAGACTTTAATATGGTATAGGAATAAAGGGATAGATGTGGGGGAGTATTGTGCTGATGGGCCATGAAAAGGTGAGATGGGAAGGGCTAAGAGGTAAATTAGGTATGAGAGATGGTTGGGAGATGGGGGATTGGAACTCTGACCCGAGGCATACCTATTTTAGCTTGCAATACTTTGGTTCTTCATCTAGAATTGATAGGGTTGGAACTCTGACCCGGGGCATCCGGGGCATACCTATTTTAGCTTGCAATACTTTGGTTCTTCATCTAGAATTGATAGGGTTTTCTGCAGCCAACAAGCCACTTGGATTCCTCATACTCTTAAAATATCTATTGACTCCAGCACTGCTCTTTCTGATCATATGCCCCTTGAGTGGGGATGGCATGTGCTTGGTGGATGTGAGGTTGAATTGAAGAAGTTCCCCTCTAGGAAACTAAGGGTGAATAATCTACTACTTTAAAAGATGAGTTGTTTGTCTAGCAAACTGAGGAAGCCATAGGGAGACTTAAATGCAGAGGATATGTGCAAGGATCTTGGAGATTGTTTGCTAATAAAATGCATGGCATAATTAGGGGAGTTGGGAAATTAAGGGCAAAGGAGGGTAGACAAGAAAGAAAGAGATGGGGGATATCTCCAGAAGAAGAGGCAGGTGGGGAAATTAACTATCAAAGTGAGGATGAGAAGTGTTCCAAGAAGGAAGAAGCCAGGTATAAATGGAAAACCTTTACCAATAAAAGGAAACCTGTAAAAGGAAACCTGATGGGTATCTGTTCAAGCTAACTGAAAAGTTGGGAGGTAAAGAGGTGGTAGAAAGGATACTGGATGACAATGGGCATGAATTGAAAGGGATGAGCCTAATAGCTAGGAAATGGGTGGAGTACTTAGGTGCTACTCTGAGTCTCAAGGAGGATGTGTCAGCAGCTAGAAGGGCCCGCCCAAGCTGAATCTAAGATTCTGGAACATGTTAATAGGAGTCTGGACATTGATAGAGCCAAATGGCTTGAAAGGGACATTGAAATGGAGGAATGTTGGGAGGCCCTTCTGAGGTTGGGAGAGAGAAAAGTCTCCTGGCTAGGATGGGGTGTCTATGGAGTTTTTCATTACTTTCTGGCCTTCGTGTGTTGTGAAGCCTTCAAGTGAGGCAAGCTGGATAGAGACTTAAAGGAAGGGCTGGTGAAATTGATCCCTAAGCAGAATGCTTGTGACAAGTTCAATCATTGGAGGCCTATCACTTTATTGACTGCAATATGTAAAATCTTAGCCAAAGTCATTGCTATTAGAATAACCCTTGCTCTACAGGAGATGATTTCTGAGAAGCAGCATGGCTTTATTGGGGAGATCCATCTATGATAACATCTATGTTGCTATGTTGGGTATGTATGTGGCCTTGAAGACTAAACAAAAATGTATCCTTTTGTAGCTAGATTTGGAGAAGGCATATGATAGGGTGCACTGGTCCTTTGTGGCTAGAGTAATGGACAAATTAGGTTTTGACTCCAGAATGTCTACTTGCATATTTACTCTCACCCAAGGGAGCAAGTCTAATTTACTGCTGAATGGAAGAGTGGTTGGAGGATTTGAGGTTCACTGATCAGTAAGACAAGGCTGCCCCCTTGCTCCTCTTCTTTTTGCTATTGCCTCTCACCCCTTGATTAGAGCTCTTGAGATGGCTATGTTGGGTATGTATGTGGCCTTGAAGACTAAACAAAAATGTATCCTTCTGTAGCTAGATTTGGAGAAGGCATATGATAGGGTGCACTGGTCCTTTGTGGCTAGAGTAATGGACAAATTAGGTTTTGACTCCAGAATGTCTACTTGCATATTTACTCTCACCCAAGGGAGCAAGTCTAATTTACTGCTGAATGGAAGAGTGGTTGGAGGATTTGAGGTTCACTGATCAGTAAGACAAGGCTGCCCCCTTGCTCCTCTTCTTTTTGCTATTGCCTCTCACCCCTTGATTAGAGCTCTGGGAGGGTGAAGGGCTTGAAGTTATGTGATGGGGAGCAATTGGCAATACAATGTTTTGCTAATGACTCCTTACTCTTTTTGGAACCTGATAATGATAATGTTAGATTGGCTCTTGATATTATACAAGAGTTTGCTGATGTTTCAGGATCCAAATGTAATATCCACAAGTCTAAACTGATCAGTTTGTATGAGGACAATAACTTTGATCTGGAGAGATGGGGGTGTGAGGTGGTGAGGAGAGGTCAGATTGTCAACTTTTATCTGGAGAGATGGGGGTGTGAGGTGGTGAGGAGAGGTCAGATTGTCAGCTACCTAGAGGTTTCTTTTGGGGTGGATGTGACAAATAAACAACTAACTGATTGGGCATTAGACATGTTTTTTGTGAAATTAAAGAAGTGGGAACGTGTCCCTTTTCATGATAGGGTGGCTATTTACAACATAGTATTAAATACCTATATTATGTTTTTCTGCCCTGTGCTAGATTTTGGAAAAGGGCCTAGGACAAAATTTGTATGCCTAAATCTGATGGTAGGCTTGGCATTCTCCATCTCCCCTCCCATACCATTGCTAGATTGGCTATGTTTCTGCCCAAATGTCTTAACCAAAAGGAAATATGAGCTAAGATGTTAAGAGAATTGGTGGAATGTTTAGCTGTGTATCTGGATGGAGTGTGGCAGGGTCTAAGCTGGAAGGATAAAGTATTTTCTCATACCCCTCTCAAAATAATTGGGTCCCCACTGTGCAGGATGTTGTGTTCTAAATTGAAAGAGGTGTTAGAACTCATTGTATGGAATGGATGTGGTAGAGCTTCAAGGAATTCTTTATTGTACTTAGGGATATGATGGACTCATAAGTTCAGACCCCCCTTAGCCTTACAAGACCCCATAATAGCCAAAAGATTGAATAATAAGGGGTTGAGGAGATTTAAGGATTGTTGGGATAATGCATCAATGGGATGGAAAGAGCCAGAGCAATTGGAGATGGATCTTGCCCTGTCTAACATAGAAGCACAATTGGTCAGGTATGTGTTGAGGAAGTGCAGAAAGGTTGGACATCCACTGCTGTGGATGATACTTGTTGGATCAAGGATTGGACCTGGTTTAATGGCTCTAAGCTAGACAAAGGCACAACTAGAGTTTTGTATAGTGCCTTGAGGGTAAGTGAAGATATTGTCACTCACTGTAGCAGAATATGGAGAGTGAATTGGAGCCCTAACTGTTGGAGAAGGAAGTGGAAGGCAATATGGGAACTGGAAATACCTACCAAATCTTAGGTGTTCTTGTGGAGAGTTTGTATGGGAGCTTTGCCCATTGGCTCCAAATTGGTTCAAAGGAACTTCACAAGTGGATGTTGCCCCAGATGCAGGATTGCCTTGGAAGATGGGAAACATACATTTTGGGATTGCCATGCTATTAAAGGAGCTTGGGTTAAAATTGGGGAATGGGTCCAAAATTGTTGAGGAGTGCATGGTCAATGGGGGGACTGGCTGTTTGGCAGATGGTCTCAGCTAATGATGAACATGAGGATGTGATCTTTAATATCATTAGGTGCTACTATTTATGGAAAATTTGGAATTCCAGAAAGATTAAGATACAGGGATTGATGTTAGTGGATTGATGCATAAATGTATTTGTATGTGCTGCTCTATATGTTTGATTAACAGAAGTAGTGAAGTTGACTTGTTTCAACTGATTCACTCTCTGCAGTGTGCGGGGTTAGTTGTGCAGACATACTGGGTTGTGCCTAACTTCTGGGATATTGTTGTGTAGGGTCTCAGAAGGCAGAGGGTGAAGATTATGACAACCTGGTATGGTCCTAGAACAAAGAGGTGGTATAAGAAGGTCAAACAAGCTAGTTACATCTTTGTGGCATTGATTGAGAATCCAGTGGGGTCCAGACCAACTATCAAAATATGGTTTCAAAAAGGGGAGATGAAGGGTGAGATTTTGGAAAAACAAACCCCTAGGGGTTGCACATCTGAAGCCTTAATTGAGGCATGTATCTTGCAAGGATATCACTTATCTTAGGGTGAATCTTCTTTTGTTTCAGAGAATGATTTGATGTGTAGTGTGTTGAATAGTGAATCTTATGCAGATGATGTTAAGGGCTGACTGTGGGCATGGAAAGTTTATGTAAAGCCGTCTTTTTCTTTTTATAATATATATATATATATATTATTGGTCCCCAAAAAAAAGTCAAATCATCAAACGATCCAAGGGTAGAGGTTTGTTTGTGCAATTTTGTTTTATGAAAATTTAGATTTGGAATATAGGCATTTTGATTAGCATTCATTGTTTAAGTAAGTATAGTTATTGTTTGTAATTAAAAAAATATAGTGGCATAGTGGTAATAGCCGCAAGACACCTTAAAAAAGGGAAAAATTGGATGCCCAACTTATTATATTATCCGGAAATATATACCCAAACTGCTCTCCCGAAAAAAGATTTCAGGAGAGCACTTTAATTATCCGAGAATATATACCCACTTAATTAAAGTGCTCTCCTAAAAAAAGATTATCCAAAAATATATATACCCACTTAATTAAAGTGCTTGCCATTTGGGTACCTTATTGCCTTGTTTTTTTTTGAAATCTTTTTGTGCTAGTGTGCATGTGTGCTTTTCATGCCGCCATCAACGAGCAGGTTTTGAACATAGCACATCATGCATGGGACTTCAACACCTTAATACTTATTATCTTGTTTATTTGAAGTATTACATTGAAAACTTATTGATTTAAATATCTTTAAAAGTTATATTTGAACGAAAATAAAAGTTTGATACGCGCACATTTGAAATACTATTTGATCAGAACGGACGCACACTCGACTAGAAGTGTTCGGTAGGTTGGAGGGCAAAAGCTCTGAAGGTCTTGTGCTGTGCTGCGCCTCTGAAAGGGAATTAGGTTAAATGTTTCTCGTACTTAGGCTGCTATTAACGCATCTTTTTCTAGGGCGCATTTTTACAGGTGCAGATTGATCTGGTCAAGGAGACAGAGAGAAAGAGACAGATACATATACATACATATGGAGGTTTTCCGAGAGCAGATGCTTTTCCTTCTAGAGCAAAATCTGTACGACTCAGCTGAAATTCTGGTTGGTTTTCTTTCTTTTTGTGGATAGCTTGAGGGAGAAAGATTGTATTAACGTCTACCAAATACCCAAAGAGTCTGTGAGACCAAGAAGTAGTACACGTGGTTCATGTACAAGTTGAAAGTCATGAACATGTGAGCAAAAATATCCTGTCTGTCTAAAACAGGCCCACATACTACGTGGACCCTGCATGTACTATGAAACGGGTATGTACTATCTTGTAGCATCCTCTCCTGCAACTGGATATATAGAGTCAATGTTCACCTCCCCTGTTGGTGTCGCCGGAGTATGTCCCTGACCTGAAGCTGATGAGAAGAGGGCTTGGGTCTTTGTAGGCAGTGGGGGTGGGGCGTCTGGCCCTCTGAAGGAAGTATACCCTCTTTGATTGAGAGAGGGAGAGATTTTTTCATGTCTACCAAAGACCCAAAGGCTTTTGAGACCAAGCAATATGAATAGGCTAAAATTTGGAACATAGAAAGAAAAAACCCCCTAAGTAAAGGTTCAATGTACTACGTGGACCCAACAAGTACAAATGGCTCTAGTGTATCCAAGTAGAAGAGGGAATCATGTGTCATCCTCAGCATAAATAGAGTGAATAACCTCAATATCGACCTCCCGGGTGGGGGCATGTGCAGCTAGTGTATGTCCCTAGTGGGCCGCTCTTTGGGGAGAGGGTATGGCCTTTCTTTGGTGACACGCTTCCCATCTAAAGCTGATGGGAAGCGTGTCGCTAGTGGGCCGCTCTTTGGGGAGAGGGTATGGCCTTTCTTTGGTGACACCACGTGTCTAGTAGCTCCGGGCAAAAAGAGAGTGCTGTGTTGAGGTCTAGTGCATCACCCCCAATCTATATACGTGCATATGGCTTTTCCTGGCTCAATCAAGTACTGCAGCCTCACATCTGTCCAGTGAGGCTTGCTGGATGTGTTGCTTCTTCTCCCCAGTTGCTTCTTACTGGCGGCGGTTTTGCCTTGTTGCCGGCGTGTTCGGTTTGGTGTACCAGTTGCTTCTGGCTGTCATGAGGTTGAGCTTGCTAACCATATACTTGAATGTCTTCTTCTGGATTGTCGTACAATCGAAACATAGCTTTTGGTTCTTCCCTTATAATGCTTGGATATATAAATATCCACTTAGGCAGTCGTTGGGGCATGATGAAATTATGCAATATGCAATACTCGTTATCAAGACTTCTTTAGAGAGAATGGCCAAACTGATGTTCTTGTACATCATGCACTTCGACGTGAGATTCGGCTCCTTATTCTTTTTATCAACAAATCGTTTATAAGTTTCCTCATCCATTACTTTATCTCCAAGATTAGATGGGCAGGTGTGCATAGACAGCTTGTAGAGGTGGCTAAGTGTGCGCAGTGTGTGACAACCATTTTGTCCACTTGCTGCTGGCCGACAGGCTCCCTCTGGACCGCGACCAGCAGCCCTACATCATATAAAAGAAGCGCTTCATATTCAGCATAATCGTTCGGGAATCGGCGTAAACCAACACGTCATCAAGCAATCGGGCCTCTACCACCTGCGCAGTACATCACTGCAGCAGCCTGGCCACATACTCCATCAACTCGTTGGCTCTACCACTGCAGCAGCCGCCTGGACCATCAACACATTGATCAACGCATCATCGCGGCTATACCATCTGCGCAACACACAACAGCAGCAGCCCGGATCAGCGCAGCGATCTGCTCCGGCATCATCCATCAGTTCAGCAGTTCGCTCCTCCCCTTGCTACATCATCTTGTTGCATCGCCCTGCCCCACGGCATCCAGTGCTCAGCGTAGCACTCTGCTTCACCATCGACAGCCACCAGTCTGCCTTGTGCGCAGCACTCAATTTTCATCTGCAGCAGCCCTGCTCCAGTCAGCATGCATACTTGCATTTTGCAGGCCTTGCTTTGCACACTGATCTTGTGCAGCCCTGCATTCGCAGCCTCTATATCACATGGAGTACCACCGTTGTCCCTGACACGAGCCTTCATCATCGACTGAGCCTCTTGCTTCGACTTCGTCTTTGCTTCCTCACTGGTCTACTACTTAGAGTCACCTCACATCAAAGGGCCTCTTGTAGTGGATTACTTCACCATTATACATACATTCATTCATCCATTGCATGCTGTGTTGATTTGCTTTGATCTCTCGCACATCTGGTCCTTTTGTCCTTTTGCCCTCACATGGTATCAGAGCTATTGTGAGCAAAGGGATTGAAGACCTCGAGAGCACGCAGCATGGATCATCTACCCGTGATTCTGGAGGACTAGCCTTTCTTACCAAAAGTTGATTCTCCTTACTCAGATCTAGACCACATGGAGGATGGGACTTCTTACTCATTGGAGAGCCCCGTTCGAGGTCTTACATTGGGAGACGACCAGTCGCTATTGGGAAGCTAGGAATGCCACTGCCATAGTGGAGCTCATGCTGCAAGGCCTTTTGCCGGAGTTTCATTCACAACTCCAGCAGTTCTCCCGTCTCTGATAGATGGACACACCTTGTAGAGAGATATGCAGCACGTGATCGCATGTGTCGCTTTGATCTCGAGCATCAAATCCAAAAATTCTCTATCAAAGAGGGGGATGATCCGAAAGTCAAGGTTGCTGAGTACCGGTGCCTTAATGCAGAGCATGCCACCACTGGCTCTGCCAAGTCTCTGGAAGACCAGGTCATCACATTATCAAACAAGTTACCACCTAGTTTCTTTACTTTTGTCATGCAGACCATTAGTTTAGAACCTATGCCTAACATGTATGAGTGTGAGTGCCAACTCCTGCGCTTCGCTCGGTTGCATGACCAGTTTCACCCCAAGAAGTCATCTTCTTCCTCCTCTACCCAAGAGGGGGCCCTTGTTTCCTATACCTCCTGTACCCACAAAGGGTAGCAAACATCAATCCAGGTAATCAAGGCAAACCACAAGGCAACCACAATGATCCCAAAAACACTACCTCGATACCCACTCCCTACTACTGGTATAATATTCCTAAAAAGAATAGATCATAGTCACAGGGGACGGCGGGGACGGTGCCTAGGAACGCGGGGACGCCGACACGGGACGGCGCAGGGACGGGGACGGACGGGCGTCCCCTGATTGGCGTTTCAAACCGGGGACGGCGCAGGGGACGGCGCAGGGACGGGGGACAGCTGTCGGGGACGGCCTGTGCGGGGACGGCAGATAGCCGTTGCGCCTGCGCCCGTTTCTGGCCGTTGCGCCTGCCTGCTGCGTGCCTGCCACTGTAGCCGTTTATGGCTGTTGGGCTTGGGCTCTACTAGCCGTTTATGGCTGTTGGGCCTTGGCCCTCTCTCTCTCTTGCCTATCTATATAAGAGCCCACCTCTACAAGGCTACAAGCTGCCACACACAAGTTCATTGCTCATTGCTCAAGCTTCTTGAATCTCTCAAGTTCTCTCGAGTCTCTTCCAACTTCCAAGTTCCAAGCTCTAGGGCCTAGGCTCTCACCTCTCCCTCAAGCCTCTTGAGTCTTGACTCTTCCAACTTCCAAGCCTCTAGGCTCTCTCTCTCTCTCTCTCATTCCTCAAGGCTCTCTCTCTCTCTCTCTCTCTCTCTCTCTCACTCCTCAAGGCTCAAGAGTCAAGCGGCAAGCCATCTTCAACCATGGCATCCTCCTCACGTGCCGGGGCTTCTCGTAGAAGGACAACGGGATGGACATGGTGGGAGGAGGTAAACTACACCACATCCGTTCATGGAGGCGGTTCTTGGCCATGGGTATGCAAGCTTTGCCCGTACCGGCGAACGGGTGGCGCCGACAAAGTGCGAGCCCACCTCTTGCATGAGAGTGGGCATGAAGTGAGGTTTTGCACGAATGTCACGCCCGAGAAGAGACGGGAACTTCTTGACAAGCTTAGCGTCTACGAAGCGGTCGAAGCGACAAGAAGGACACCATGAGTGGCTGTGGATCCCGCGACAATGGGGAGAGGAACTCAAGCCTCTACCATGGAGTCATGTGGTGGATCGGGATCATGCACACCATCACCTTCGCCATCAAGTCGGAATGTTACTCCATCCACGACACCGGCACCCTCCATCTCCACGGTCTCTCAATCATTACGTGGCCCACGGTGACAATCTACACTTGGGGAGAATTGGAACCCCAAGTTGAAGGAGGAGGTGGATATGGCGGTGGCCCGCTTCTTCTTCCACGACCACATTGCCTTTCAAGCGGCTAGGTAAGTGCAATCGATCATTGCCAATTCATCATTCATGTTTTCATCATCCTAGTCTCCTTCTCATTAGTAAATTACTTTCTTGAATAGGTCGGAGTACTTCAAGGTAATGGTTAAGAAGATTGGGGAGTATGGCTCAACCTATACGCCCCCCTCATCCGAGAGCTTGCGCACTACATTGCTCGACAAGGAGAAGCGCATTGTAGAGCAAGCGGCCGACAACACAAAGCGGCAATGGGAGAGGAACGGAGTCTCCCTCATTGTGGATGGATGGAGTGACACCCGCAAGAGGAGTATTCACGGCATGGTTGCATATTCCCGTGGAGAGATGTACTTCATCTCATCTCATGATGCATCCGGCACTGGGAAGAGCGCGGATGTGCTTGCGGCGGAGTGGGCTACCACCATGGAGATCGTTGGCCCCGAGCATGTAGTGGGCTTTGTTGTGGATGGGGAGCCTTCCAATAGGGCGGCGGGAGCTATTCTCCAAGTATGTATGGACATGTCACGGTGTCCTTTTGTATGGCTCATTGCCTAAACAACCTCCTCAAGGACATCGGGGCATTACCATGGATCAGCCCGCTCATTGAGGAGGCCAACACCATGGTCTCCTTTGTCCTCAACCACCAAAGACTTCGGCATGAGTTCAACAAGAGGTCCTGTCTCTCTCTTCTCAAATATTCCGACACCCGGTTCGCCTACAACTTTCTCATGTTGGGCCGGTTGAAGGATTGTAGTGGTGCTTTGAGGGGGCTTTTCCTTAGCGACAAGTTTGTCGCCATGCAAGAGTCCCATACAAACACTGGCCAAGAGTGTAGGCTACGGGCGGATGACGCCTCTTGGTGGGAGCGTGTGAAGACCACAGATGCTATGGTGAGGCCCATAGTCCACCTGTTGAGGATTGTAGACGCTATGCAGCCATGCATAGGCAAGGTCTACGAGGCCATGGATCGCATGATAGAGAAGTTGAAAGACTTCGTGCCTGACGAAGACAGATACGAGGAGATCCATGCCTTGTGTCTAGGAAGGTGGAATTCCTACTACTCTCCATTGCATGCAGCAGCTTATGTGGTGGACCCAGAATTCCAAGGCAACAAGCAGGAGAGCGACCGGGAGGTGAGTGCTGGATGGAGGATCATCTTGGATCGTCTTGTGCCTGATGCATCGGTTAGGCGCAAGATCAGGGACCAGCTTTCGATGTACAGGTCGTTTCATGGCTCCTATGGCTGTCATGATGACCGCTCCAAAGTTGGTGCTGCTCTATGGTGGGAGGACTTTGGTTCAGATGGACCGGAGCTGCAGCAGCTTGCCATCCGCATACTTAGCCAGGCCGTCAGCTCCTCTTGCTTGGAGCAACTTTGGAGTACCTACAGCCACATTGCCTCTAGGAAGAGGAACCGACTCGGGGTAGAGCGTGCCAATGACCTTGTCTTCGTCAGCGCGAACTTGCGAATGCTTTGCAAGAGCATGACCAAGAAGGCAGATTCCTTCACCGAGTGGGAGATGAGTCAACAAGAAGAGCAACGAGAGGATGAGGTGCAGGAGCAGCATGCCAGTGAGGATGAGACTGAGGATGAGCTTGATGCTTCTTTGGCAGCCGCACAAGCTACCCATGACCATGAGGCGAGCACTTCACGTGGATGATCATTCATGGATCATGATTCATGGGCCTTACTACTTAGCTCTAGCCTCTAGCCTCTAGTCTTCAGCACTTTTTTGTCATTGACTCATTTGAGTCCGTCCTTGTATTTTGCCTCCTTAAGGCTCCTGAGTCCTGACTCTTGAGTCATGACTTGTTTTGTATCTACTTAATTATTAATATGACTCAAAATCTTAGCATTTTAGTGTAAATTTGTGCTCATTTTGATGTGCTTCCAAAGTAGAATAAGTGCAGAGTAGAAAATTTTAAAAAAAAGTATTTTTTGAGTGCCGTTCCCTCCCCCGTCCCCGTTCCCTACTTATGGCCGTCCCCCGTCCCGTCCCCGTCCCCGTCCCCCGTCACCGTCCCCCGTCCCTTGTGACTATGGAATAGATACTCCACTCATTGCCAGACGTCTAGACATGTTGATGATGAGTGGCATCAAAGCCAGGGAAAACAGAGGTACCAACCCCAACCCCAACACCAACAACTCGAATCGTCAAAACAACCAAGGTGGCGGCAATGCCCCAAGTTGGTGGTCGAGAGGGGGTAATACTTCAGCACGTACTTTGCAAGGTCCCCCACCAGGAAACTAGCAACAAGGCATTGGTACAAATTGGCCTAGGTCTTCCCAGTGGCGAACCACTCGTCAAGTTGCTCAAGGTCCACCCCCCTAGTTAGTATCCTTCGTCACCCCGGAAGGGATGTTTGATTGGTCATTTCTTACACCTCATCCCGGCTCCTCAACCAATGTTGCTCACGCCACATCTGAGTTGGACTTTGGCCACTCTTAAAAAAGGAAGAAGAAACATTGGGCTAGATGAGGCAGTAAGCGTATGGAAGCTTCTGCTCTCGTTCAAATCTATCAATTACCTGATGATCCATCTGTGCCAATCATCGAAGCCGACCCAACTCTTCCCCTTGGCCATGCAGTCACTTGGATAGTCGACAGTGGAGCGGTAAAGCTTTTATAGCTTAATTAACATGATTAAGACTTGGTTAATGAACATAAGATAAATGATGTAGGAAAAGACTGAGTGATTGCATTGAGACAGGGGCCTTTCTTAAATAGAGGTCGAAAAGGTACAATTGAAGAGGCACATCCATGTGAAGGGGTGTGGCTCTTGAATCAATGGTTATGTCCTTAGGACTCAGGGGTGTGTCTTTAATGAACATTGAATAGGCATGTTCTTTGATAGTGATTCATGTGCAAGGGTGTGACCTTTCACAGGTGTCTTTACAGTTAATGAGGAGTTAAGGAGTAATTAGGGAGAGATTAAGAGAGTTAGTCACAATCGTGACATTCCCTCCCACTTAAAATAAGACTCCGGCTAAGAAGAGATGGTTGTCTTTGAAAGAATTCCCGAAGAAGTTCTGGATATTCGTGTAAGTCTTCATCACTTTGCCAAGTAGAGTCAGAATCATCAAGATCTCTCCATTTAACTAAAATTTTTGTAGTGTTCTTATATCGTGTTTCTTTTTGTCTGACATCAAGAATTGTCTCTGGAATTAAGAGTATGCGTTCATCTTTGATTTCTGGAACATAATTCAAAACATCTAAAATTGGAAAATCACTGTCCACAAACTTCTTGAGCCAAGAAATATGGAAAGTTGGATGAATTCTACCCCAAGAAGGCGGTAATTCCAACTTATAACTGAGAGATGAGTTCTTCTTAATAATACGAAAGGGTCCATAATATCTTGGGCGAAGCTTTGGAAAGACTGATTTCACTGTCTTGTATCAATGAGAGGCAATATATAATAATACCAAGTCTCCTTCTTGAAATTCAATGTGACGACGATGCTTATTAGCTGTGCGCTGATATTGCTCTTGTATGCTGACCATCTTATCCTTAATCTGTAACAAAATATCTTGCATCTCTTGAATGAGTTGGTCTGCTAAAGTCACTTTATGTTGAAGAACAAAGTTGGCAGGAACAAGGGGAGTATGGCCATAAGCTGCTTGAAAAGGTGTCATTCCAATAGCTGAATGATAAGAGTTATTATAAGCAAATTCCACCAAAGGTAAATATTCTTCCCATGAAGCTAATCGAGATTGAACATAATGACGCAACATTTCTTTCAGAATCTGATTAACTCGTTTCATTTGTCCATCTGTCTGTGGATGATAAGTAGAGCTAAAGAGTAAATTCGTACCAAGAGACTTGAATATCGAAGTCCAAAAATGTCCTGTAAATTTTGGACCTCGATCAGAAACTATAGATTTTGGCAACCCATGAAGTTTAAAGATATATTGTATGAACAGTATTGCAATATCCGAAGCCTGGGCTGCTTTCTTGCACGGAATGAAATGTGCCATCTTAGAAAATCTGTCAACCACCACAAGAATCAGTGTATTGCCTTTAGAAGAATGTGGTAATGAAGTGATAAAATCCAGACTAATACTTTCCCAACGTTCATTGGGAATTGGAAGTCGTTGAAGAAGACTAGTTGGAACTTGTCTGCTAGCTTTCATACGTTGGCATGAAAGACATGCTTGGACAAACTTAATAACATCTTGCTTCATTTGAGGCCAATAGTATGTAGCCGTTAAAAGACGATGTCTCGTTGATGCCTGGGTGTGCAGCATAAGTGACCTCGTGATGTTCTTTCACTAAGACTCTTCGAACATAAGTATCATGAGGTACATAAATACGGTCTTGATAATATAGTAAACCATCCACTAATGTATATGCTCCATAAATCTTCAATTTGGAAGGAGTTGCATTCTGAGAATTAAGAGTTTGAAATGAATTTCCAAAATCACGATCCTTGAAACTTTGAGGTATATCCATTTCAACTGTAGAAATAACCAAGACCGAAGTTGGCGGCATACGATTGAGGGCATCCGCAACCACATTGGTAAGACCAAGAACATTTTCAATTGTCATACTCAATTGGCTAAGAATTCGACCCAACGTGCTTGCCTAGCATTCATAATTGGCTGCGTGAAGATGTATTTCAAAGAATGATGATCTGTTTTCACCACTGAATCCGCACCAAGGAGATAATGTTTCCATGCACAATAGGCATGAACAATAGCCAAAAATTCCTTGTTATATACTAGGTATTTTACTTGAATCACAGAGTTCTTATGATTGTCAAATGCAATAGCACGTCCATGTTGCATCAAGACGGCACCAGTGGCAATATCGGAAGCATCCGTATAAACATTAAAAGGAAGAGTAGGGTCAAGAATAGCCATGACAGGAGCTGTGGTCAAAGCTGTCTTTAAACTCTCAAAAGCTTGTGTTGCGGCTTTAGTCCACTTGAATGCAGGAGCGGACTTTAAAAGTTCTGTGAGAGGAGCAGCTATTTCTGAAAATCGATGAACCTTTGTGTGATAGAAGTTGAATGAACATCATGGATGTTTGTGGGAGTTGGCCAATTGACAATAACCTGTACTTTCTTCGGATCCACAGAAATACTATCTGCTGAAACAACATGTTCGAGGTACTCAAAGGATGTTTTGAAGAATTCACTTTTACCTGGATTAATGTAAAGAGCATTGTCACGAAGCACCTGGAAAACGATCTTAATATGTGCCTTGTGTTCTTCCATATTACAGCTGAACACCAGGATGCCGTCAAGATAGATAATAATGAACTTGTCCAAAAAAGGACGAAAAAGATCATTCATCAGACTCATAAATGTTGAAGGGGCATTGGTTAACCCGAATGGCATGACCAGGTACTCGTAATGACCGTGTTTTGTGCGAAAAGCTGTCTTATATTCATCACCTTCGCGAATGCGAATCTGATGATATCCAGACTTAAGATCAATTTTGGAGAAGACCTTGCATGGAGCAATTGATCAAACAATTCATCAATGCGCGGAAGAGGATACTTATTCTTGATAGTCAACTTATTAAGGGCACGATAGTCGATGCAAAGGCGCATAGACTTATCCTACTTTTTTACCAAAAGTACTGGAGCTCCAACAGGGCTTTTGCTTGGTCGAATATGTCCTTTCTCCAAAAGTTCAGTAAGTTGTCACTGTATCTCCTGAGATTCCGTAAAAGAAACTTGATATGGAGCACAAGTAGGTGGAGCACTGCCAGGAAGGAGATCAATAGCATGGTCGACTGGTCGCCGAGGTGGGAGAACCGTAGGTCCTAGGAAGCTCGTGAGGAAAAAGATCCAAGTATGGAGCAAAGAAAGGTTGCTTGAGGTACATCATCTTCGTATCCATGTTCTCGGGAGGATCTTTGGCTGAATAGACCATTAAAAGTGCTGAGGAACAACCACTCTTGCGGACCCACCGTTTTGCTTGAAGAGCTGAAAGGGTTGGTGCAGAGGGTTGGTCTCTGATGCCTTCGAGTGCCACAAGCTTCATTTTGAGCAAATTGTATGGAATGGTTCCAGAAACTGATCAGGGGATCATATTGATACAACCATTCTTGACCAAGAATCATATCATACTGTGCCAAAGACATGACTTGGAAATCCAATTTGTCACGATAGTGCTGAATTCGAAAGGAGAGGTGTTTGGCAACAGTGTTACACAAGGATGTGGAACCATTGGCAAGCTCTACTTCATAAATAACAGCACTTTGAGAAGTCCGAATCTTCAATCTCTGGGTCAAGGTGGTTCCCACAAAGTTATGAGAACATCCACTCTCAATGAGCACATGAATAGGGTGATTGGAAATAGAACCTTGAAGAACCAAAACCTGAGTAGACCGCTGGGGTAACGGCGAAGAGGCAGATTGAGCTGTGGCAGTAGCGGTGATCACCGAAGCATGTGCAATAGCATGATGATTAATGGTACGCTTTCCTTTGTCAGCAACTGGAGGGTTTCTCCTCGGAAGTGGAGGGTTCAGCATTAGAATTCTGTCGATGGGTTGGTCTTTTGGGGCACTCAAACCAACAATGAGGTCCATTGCAAATTTTGCACAATCCTGTCTTTTGTTGATCCCGTCCAGAAGGAACAGTGGAAGGACGAGGATTGCGAGATTGGTCATGTTCTTGGTCCCGTCCACGATCCAAACTGTGCAGTTGGAAGGACTGAGGACGTCGGGAGATTGAAAAGAGGACGATCCTTCTCATCGGCGAGGGTGTTAGAGAATTATTCCATTGGGGGTTAGGCCGGGAGGTAGAAGTGCTAGAAGATTCTCTTCGACTATCTCGGTTCGTACGAGACCCATTGGCTTTCTGAAAGGCATTAGCTCGCTCGAAAGAGGCCGAATTTCGAGAATTAATGTCTGCAACGTGCTCGGCATAACGTATAGCATCAACAAGATCGACAAGATTATATTTTTGAACATCGGCACGCAGTGTGGGGTTAAGACCTTCAATTAAGGCATGGAGTTCGTCTGCTAGGGACAAGGAGTCAATCTCCAGTATCAAGTTGGTGAACTGGGAGATATAAGAGGCCAAGGAACCATTTTGGTCCAAATGGCATAAGCGAGCACGGGCTTGGAAATCCGCATTGGCAGGTATGAACTACTTACGGAGGACCTGCTCGAATTTTTCTCACGTTGTAACCGATTTTCCGGCGTGCTGTTGTCGTTGCCACCACAATAAAGCAGTGTCTTTGGGGAGGGATACCGCAAAAATCACCTTTTTGGAATCAGAAAGGGTCATGGTTTCAAAGTATAACCGTAGTTTGTAGAGCCATTGGTCTAAGATGCGCTTATTGCACTGACCACCATAAGATTCAGGGGGTTTAATTTCCAATTTCTTTGTTTTATTGGCTTGTAAAAGACGATACAAAGTTTTAAGGTAGTCGTCTTCTACCTTGGAAGGAATGAAGCATCTGCTGTTGGTACTGAACTCGTGTGGGAGTGGCGGTCCGTGTGGAGCTGCTGGATCTGTGAAGCCAAGGATGCCATGGACTCCTGGAGTTGCTGTTGGAACTGCTGCTGAAGTTGCTGCAAAGCTTGCTGCCATTCTGGAGGAGCCGGTATGTCAACAAGTTCAAGCTTGTTAATATGCTCCCGCATCGTCAACGACTTTGCAGGGCTCATAACCCGCATCTGTACTTCCAAGGAAATCCTCTTCATGGACGATACCCTATTGTAAAGAGAAGCCAAATGCTGCCATATACCTCTGGCCAGCGTCATATGCTTTACATGATTGATTACTTGCGGTGTGCAGTTGAGGAAGATAAACGAACGGCGGACCCTGTCATTGACACGATCCCACATCTGTGCCTGTGCCTCCCGGTCCTTTCGGATTGACGGTAACTCCCCTTCCTCTACTTCCGGCCGTGGAACCCCAACAACGATGAAATCAGTGAGGTCGTAAGACTCCAGAACAGATTCCATCAGAACCTTCCATATGCTGTAGTTGTTCCCGTCCAACTGACGGTCCACCGGGAACGTGGGGAGTGTATGGATCTTCACATGCCTCTCGGCCATCTCTAATAGATTTGCCATTGCGGGGATGTACTCTGAAAAAGGGTGGGTGAGTGGGAACAAAGAAGAACTTACACCTGCAAGTGGCTGTCCAGCAAATCAGCCCGCCGTCCTCTTGCTTCTCCTCTTCCCGAACAGTCCCGAACAGTCCACCAATCAGCAACACACAAGTCCCCCTCTTACTCACACAAATCCCAAGAACAATCAAGAGCCTAAGGCTGTGATACCATGTCAGAATGCGCAACAGAGATGATGACCAGATCTGGGAACACGAGAGCAAACGCAATGCAGAAAACAACAGCATAAGAGAGAGAGAGAGAGATAGAGGCGTGTAACTCTGCTCTATATACACAAAGAAGATCTCGAAATGATACCATAGCGGCAAGGGGTTGTGGGGCCATTTTATATGGCCCCCAAACAGTAGTCGACCTGCTGTAGGACATTTGACAGGGCCTGAACCTCCACGACCAGCCATGATCACCAGTCGGCCAACAGCAGGGTGGCGGCCAGCTCATGTGGGAGGTCGTGGACCTGAAGCAACACAATCAGCCAGCACCAGCATGTCCAAATGCAGTCGGCCAGCTTCAGAGGTCCTCTTTCTACCACAGGGCTGCCACCCAAGCCACAGAAAAATAGGGAAAAATGGGGAAAAATACGGGAAGTGAGGAAAAATGAGAAAACACCTACAAGGGCGGCACACCCACAACAAAGGCCCTGGTGTCAACATAAAGACAGGAGATGACTTCTAATAGCTGTCTCAACACTACATCTCTGTGTCGTCTGAGCTCCATCAAGTACATGCCCAAGCACCTCTGATCCTCAAACTGTATCACCCGTGTGAGTGGTCCGAATCCCTCTCGAAAGAGGCAATGGAATCTCCCCCGTATCTTGTAGTAAGCCGGGCAACTGAGCATATAATGGGCCTCATCCTCTATTGCTCCTGTGATGCATACTGTGCATGTCCTCTCCTCATGTGGGATATCCTGAGCTCTGCCAGTCTCTACTTTGAGGCGGTGGGAGGATACCTTGAGTTGGCCGATCGTGATACGCATGGCATGTGACACGTGTATCTGTATGTATCTCGGGATCTCAAAGAATCCATCCTCGGAGAGTCTCAAGAAGTGATCTCTGTAGAACTCACACTTCTTACCAATCTCTGACGGAGACACCCCATGTCTGGTGTATGTGTAGCCCGAGTAGATCTAACCGGATGATCTCTTGACGTGAGAGATCAAGGTGTGGGGAATCCAGGCTATACTGAAACGGGGGGAGACGGTCCATCTGTATGCAATGTGCATGAAACCACTCGACTACCTCAGAGTACCATGCATGTGTCGGTAATGGTGGTGGCCGTGTCGTTGAGGAGGAGGGCAGTCCAGCTCGTCTCAATCGCTCCCTCTCCCTCTCGCTGTATAATTGCATAGAGGACTCTAGTGCTAGATGTGGGAGGTGATCTCTGTCAAGCATGTATACATGTTGAATATAAGTGAGAGTGTGAAAAAGGGCATCTGTAACCAGTGGGGCCACCCCAAACTCTTGCATGTAGAATGTCATGGGTATAGATGGCTTAGTCCTGATCATGCGTGACAACATCATCACCTGTAGCCTCCTCTATGCTCCTCCAGTGATCCTTCCCTAGGCCTGGCTCCCAAAGGGCTGCACCATACAATGTACATAGCCGCTGGTCGTACTGGAGTATCAAAGAGCCAGCACTTAGTGCGGGGTTCTTGGAAATGTGCCTGGAAACATTGTCTCTCCATACGGGCTAGGGAGGCGTGCCCCTCGCAAGTCGGTCAGTGGCAGCCGTGGTCATGCAAAACAAAGGGCCTGTAAAAGTGACTCCTAGATACACATACTTCTGCACAATCTCCACTGGGGCATCTCTGTATGCAAAAGAGAATAGCGAGGCAACTGCATAAGATGTGTTGAAGACCATAACCTTGGTTTTGCCCAAATTGACCGTAAGGTCTCTTTCCTTGCAAAATCTGTCCAATGCATTTAAGTGTTTCTGTAAACCCTCGGCTGAATCTGAGATCAAGACAATGTCGTCAGCATATAGCAATATGGGCACTATTGTTTGAGCCAATGGTGAACCTCTACCTCTGAAACTATCCACAAATACTGCGATCTCATCAATGTATAGGCCAAAGAGTGTAGGTGAGAGTCGGCAGCCCTGCTTAACCCCAATAGTGCTACATATATCTCCCGAGGTCCCACCGGGTGCACGTACTTGGCTGAGTACTGCCTCATATAGTCACCCCGTATCATCTCATGTCAGAACTAGAGCTCTTGCAAGCGTCCTATTAGACGAGATTGAGGGACGGAGTCAAAGGCTTTGCGGAAATCCACAAAGCAGCAATACACGTCTCTTTGAGGACCTCGCCTCCTCTATGATAGCACGTAAAGTAAAGATACGGTCCAACATGGAGAAGTTTCTCCTAAAGCCTACCTAGCCTGATGCTCTGTTTCCTATCTTCTTTGCCATAGAGCTCATCATGTCCTCTAGTACTGCCGCATAGATTTTGGTGACCAATCATGATAGTCCTGTAGTTACCTGGGTCCGTAGGTTCTCCTGCTTTGTGGATGGGGACAATGGTGTTGGTTTGTCCAGGAGGGTGGGAAGCCTTCACAGAGTGCTTTGTTAAAAAGATTGGCAAGAATGGGAGCCAATACGTGGTGCCTGTGGGCGAAATGTTCCGTGTGTAGATCATCATGATCTTTTGCTCTCCCATCATGCAGCTTTTTTAGAGCCCTAGTGACATTGGGGGAATCAAAGAGATAAGATGTAGGCCTAGGGATGTGTGACATTTGTGGTATAGGTTGGTTTGGCACATCATACAGCTGTCGTGCATAGGCTTCCCAAAGGCTAGGATCTGTGATAGGTGTAGGTGCTCTTTTTTCTTCCAGAATGCACCAAGCTTCTGAGTTGTCCTTGCTCAAAAAGAGCTGGTATAACTCTTGTTCTCGACTGGCGAGAAATGCCCGTTTCTTTTGGCAAGTGAATGTACGGAAGATGCGTTGCATCTTATGTGCTGAAATCAGCCCATGTTCCCTCTCACGTAAGAGGCGAAGCTTGGTGGTTTTGCACTCTTCATCATACCATCCATTCTGGGGTTGGGATCCCACTGGCAAACTTGCTGTGGAGCATGTGGTGCAGGGGAAGTTGGCGTGGGCAGAGTCATGGATGATGGAGGAAAGTTGGGATGTGATGGTGGAGATAGGGAGGGATAAGTCGAGAGCTGAAATGTGGCGGGAGAGGTGGTCCTCATAGATGTGGTCAAGATCATGATGGAAATGAATCCGGGTGAAGGTGGTGACAGGGGGTGTGGGTGTGGGCGGTATGATGGGGCATGAGATCATGAAAGAAAGTGATGTGGGAGAACTCTGCAATGTCTACAAATAATGGCGCATAGGGAGTCTCCCATTTCTCTGTCAACCTGCACGCTTATTCTGATTTCTCTGTTGGGAAGTAGCATACTGCAATATGCATCACTCTCAAGCCAGGCCTGGCTAATTGCATCCACATAAAACGAGCCTCCTCATCGTGTCTAACCATTGTGAGCATGCCTCTCAAATGAGGTCGAAACAAGCATGCCACTCCTCCCGAGCCCCGCACCCCTCTAGTGGTGCGTGTTTGTCCTTTGAAAGCTGATTCCCATGTATAACCCTCCACTTTGGGTAGCCCTCTCTCAGGTTTTTGATGCGTTTCTGTGTAGAAGATAATAAGAGAGAGAGAGAGAGAGAGAGAGAGAGAGAGAGAGAGAGAGAGAGAGAGAGAAATGAAATGTTATATTAACGTCTTCAAAAGGCCATAATGATCTATGAGACCAAAAGTTACATCATGGTGGATCTGATACAATGTCTGGATAAAAAAACCCAGAAAATGAAAAATAAAGATGATACTACTGGCACCTAGAAAATGAAACTGGAACTGGAAGGTAAACAGAAACCCTTATAGGGTGTGAATATAGTGAGGGGGGGTACGCTATGGAGGTGAGTGGAATATAGTGAGGGGATACAATATCACGTGGGACGGAGGGGTACACTATGGAGGTGCCTCCATCTCATGATATGTTAAAGTTATGCATCTCATGTGGGAACCACCTTTATAGATAATTAACTAATTATCATGTATAGGTCGGTCACCCTTGTGAGAGCATATAAATAAGCTCTATACCCACCATTGTAAACTTAACTTCATTGCTAATTAATATCAAGCTTGTTCGGCTATCTCTCTCTCTCTCTCTCTCTCTACTTGTGCGTGTGTGTAACGCTTCCGTGACAAGATTCTTGACATGGTATCAGAGCTCTAGGCTCGTGATTCTCGGCAGCACCACGCAAGGAGCAGCAGGAGAAGAAGAAGAAGGCGAGGCACCTGGCAGTAGGTAGCAGAACGTGGAGAAGGCGTTGTGAGCAAGGTCTGGCGATTGCAGGTAGGCTGTACACCAGTTGCATGGGCAGCAGTAGCAGAGGCGGTGGTTGACGTCTTTCTTTATGGTCCCGCATCTGGCGCAAGGCAGGCCAAGCAAAGCACAAGGCAAGCAGCGTTTGGCGCAAAGCAGGCCAAGCAAGGCACAAGGCAAGCAGCGTTTTCTGTCTAGCAGGAGTGTATGGAAAGTGAGAGCAGCGTTTTTTTTCTGGTGGCCAGCTTGGAGACACCAAGAGCAGCAAGGCTGAGAGGGCTAAGCTGAGCACAGAGGAGCGAGAGGAGCGCGTACAGTGGAGGCGGCAGCGACAGCACTGTCAGAATCGTGTATGCGGAAGCTTAACACACGCAGTGAGAGAGAGAGAGAAGTTGACGCAGAGAGAGACAAGTGGACTAACAGCCTGAACTTTATTAGCAATGAAGATGAGAATTACAATGGAAGGCAAGGATATTTATACCCACACAAGGGAGTTGGCCGACTGGATATGATAATTAAACCCAATAAAAGTCCACCTAGGCCAGCTGGCATTCCCATGTGAGATACTATTTTTAACACCCTCTCTGTAGCTCATAGTGGGCATAGATGAACAAGCCAAATCGATGTAGATGCAACCATGGACACTCCAGCACTGCAGTTACTGGATACACCTCGGAGAACGCACCAATCAACATGTCTTCACAAGAAATGCCATCTTGAGCTTCAGCTGCCACATAGAATAATGAATTGTAGACAACTCCACATCCATGATCCCCCATTCGTTGAACTGCGAACACATCACATTCAAAAAATCCTCTGAACCTTGAACTGTCGACACACGACGCCCAAAATTCTGCTACACAATGAATCAGGAACTCATCCCATCCATAGTCTGCTACCAATGAACTACGAACACATCACGTCCATAGATTTGTCAAGCTGTTCCATGCCAGATGCATGTGCCTTGAACTCCGACACAATGGGTCCAAATCACCTGTTTGAGAGCTCAGAATAGCCCTCTCTTCCACTCACGTGTCTCTCTCTGGCTGAAGCATGTGGTGGAACTGTTATACAACTAGAATGCAGAATCCTTAGCCAATGTGGGTTGGACCACATAAGCTCGATTATGGAATTCCAATTCCTTTCTAGTATCACTGTCACGATTGTCTGCCTTCTGTCTTCCTCTAGCTTGGAATGTTTGCTCCGAATCTTCCACTGAGTTGGATGCATACACTTTACCTTGGGACATTAATATTGTCTCATCATCTTCTTTGGAGACTATATCATGTTCCTGAAGAAGCTTTCTAAAGATCAAAGCAGCCACCTGTAGACTGGATAACATGATGAATGTTGTGTGGTTCATAGCCAATAGCTCATAATGGATGATCTTTGCCTTCATTGGATATGACTCTAGGATCAAATCCCTATGCGCAAAATCCATTCCATCAAGCTTGTTGTCTTGTTTGATGACCTCGGAGGTGAGCGATGGAAGCTCGATGAATGATTTCTTGGGATTAGAGCACCTTAGGGAAGCTAATGCATAAGCAGAAGTAAGGGCCTCATTGCCGATCCAGCTAAGCACATTGCTACCATAGCGATTGAAAGGGTGGCATTCCCAAGCGCCAGTAGCCTTGTCCTGCCGGCGCACAAGCTCCTGCTCTGCTGTTCTCGTGAGCTTCTCTGCAAGGCCACACAGAGAGCATGCCCGAATGCGCATAGCTCGCTCTCTTAGCCTCTCCTCCAGCACCCTCCTTATCGTACTCTTTCCATCAAAGTGCTCTTTACAGCCGTGCACCAGCCTGGCCATACTCAACAGAAACAAAAAACTGCTACACGCGAGCTGCCCTCTTCTTTTGCAAGAGCCTAGCGATTGACTCGAGCTGCCGCTCCCGCTGAGCCGACTCCACGCTCCACGCGAACTGGTGGTCCTGGCGCTCTGTCCTCCTCGCGAAGAGCACCCGTCACGTTCTGCCTCCTGCACAGCATGCGCGCTTGCTCTGCGCTCTTCTCTTCCGTGCCAAGGTCACGAGCTTTCCAGTTGAGAAAACGCAGCCCTTTGCCTTCCTTCTCCTTCTGCTCCTTGCGTACAGCCGAGGATCAAGAGCTCAGCTCTGATACCATGTCAGAATCGTGTATGCGGAAGCTTAACACACGCAGTGAGAGAGAGAGAGAAGTTGACGCAGAGAGAGACAAGTGGACTAACAGCCTGAACTTTATTAGCAATGAAGATGAGAATTACAATGGAAGGCAAGGATATTTATACCCACACAAGGGAGTTGGCCGACTGGATATGATAATTAAACCCAATAAAAGTCCACCTAGGCCAGCTGGCATTCCCACGTGAGATACTATTTTTAACAACATACAGGTGCTGCGTTTCATTTTCCAACGGATCAGCGCTTCAATTTTTTTTAAAAAAAAGTTTTGTGAAAGCAAAGATCTTGTTCCCGCGCCGAAGTAAAAAGCTTGTCCAGGACAGTTGAAACATCGTTCCCATGCACGTTTGGAAGGTTGACCTTGAAGAGTGGACCTCGATGGAGCGTTCACATGTTGAGCGTCGGCAAGATTCTGGCAGGGGTACCTGGTGGCGATTCTCAAAGAGACTAGTATGTCTATATAAGTGGACCAAAGAACAAGAAAATCCGAGAGCCTTGATGAATTTTGGCGGGTGTTTCCTAGCTACAACTGTGATGGACTCTCCATGCATGAGCAAAGTATTTGATTTGGCTATGAAGCGACAAGGATATCTGTACCAGTGGACATGTGTACAACAAAGTTTCCGTGTTGTGGAGTTGGTTCCGAGACTCAGATCCGAGGACCCTAACCATCACTCTTTGTCAGTTTCCAGTTCACAAAGGATAGTTTTCCTGATAATCAATTGGTTGACATCGAGGTTGCGGATGATTTCCATGCTAACATCTTGTGGCAAGCCATTTGGACCAGGGTTCCCATTATCCAGGAGCAGTGAGACTCTTTATCTTCTTCGGGCTATTGTAGCAGAAGGGGATTGGGAGGTGTCAACTTCAACGTAACTATGGAGATACTCCCCTCACATGTTTCAGCCAGAGAGAGGCACGTGAGGGGGAGAGGGGGCTAATCAAAGCTTCCATCAGGTGTATTGGAACCGTGTGACGGAGTTCAAAGCACATGCATTTGGCGAGAAGAACGGCTTGACAACACTATGGACGTGCTTTTGTTTGCAGTTCATTGTGGTAAGACTATGGACGGGATGAGTTCCTAGTTCATTGTCAGAGGACTTTGGAGGTCATGTGTTGACAGTTCAATGTTCAGGAGATCTCTTGGACGTGTGTGTTCGCAGTTCAACGAATGGGGGATCATGAATGTGGAGTTGTCTACAATTCATTATTCTATGTGGCAGCTGAAGCTCAAGATGGCATTTTCTTGTGAAGACAGGTTGATTGGTGCATTTTCCGAGGTGTACTCAGTAGTTGCAAATGCTGAGGTGTCCATGGTTGCATCGTCATCGACTTGGCTTTCCCATCTATGCCCACTATGAGCTGCAGAGGGCGTGTTAAAGTTATGCATCTCATGTGGGAACCACCTTTATAGATAATTAACTAATTATCATGTATAGGTCGGTCACCCTTGTGAGAGCATATAAATAAGCTCTATACCCACCATTGTAAACTTAACTTCATTGCTAATTAATATCAAGCTTGTTCGGCTATCTCTCTCTCTCTCTCTCTCTACTTGTGCGTGTGTGTAACGCTTCCGTGACAAGATTCTTGACAGATATGTGCCGCATCGGACACTGGCGGATCTCCTCAATATCCTCTGTGGTCAGCACCCTGACTAGGTGTCCCGTATGCCTCGCAAGAATAATCCGAATCCGCCGCTGCAACCTTCGTCTATGCTGGGATGCCCTCCTCCGTAGTCATGGGCGTCTAGACCACCCAAGCTCAATCGCACGATCAATCAGTGTACCTCTGGTGTGGGCGGTATCCATGTCCTACTGATGCTGCTGTGGTCCATCTGGCGCAGTGATGGCTGGACTAAAGAAGTCTGTAATGTGCCTCTGAGTCTGGCTCTCTGTGCGCTTAAGCAGGCTATCTCTATGTCTCCACAGCTCAAGCAAGAACAATCCCAAACACCTTTGGTCCTGGTACCCCATGACTCTGGAAAGTGGTCCAAAACCCTCTCTGAATAAATAGTGGAAACGACCACGTATCTCATAGTATGCAGTACAATGGCATATATAATGCAGCTCTGTCTCTGGCTCCCCATGGCATACTCGGCATATCTTGGCCTCAGCTGGTATACCTCTATATCGGCCAATCGCCATCTCAAGCTGGTGTGAGGATGTGCGAATCTGACCAATAGCACATCGTATTGCATGAGACAAGTGTACATCCATGTAACTGGGTCTGATCACAAAACCATCTGCTGTGAGCTGAAGAAAATGCTCTCTGTAGAAAGCCATCTTCGTGCCCAGCTCCTCAGTCGGCTGTATCCATGTCCTCCTAATGTCCAGCTGAACTAAATCCTGACGGATGAGTCTGGTAATCTCTGTCCGTGTGAGAGTGAGAGAGGGTGCCTCCAGAGAATACTGGAAGGGACGCAATCTGTCCATGCTAAAACCATGTGCATGGAACCAAGATGTCATCTGTCCATACCAACAAGCCGTGTCTCCCTGTAAAGCTAACTATCGGGAGGACTCCAGGGCGAGGCGTGCATATCTGTCTCGGGGAAGATCTCACAAGCCATGTATGTAGGAGACTGATCTCGTAAGAGCCTCAATCACCAGAGGGGCAGCCGCCAGCTCTGCTCGAATAATCTCATGAGGTACCACGGCCTTGGCTCTAATAATCCTAGCAATCATAGATACCAAAGGCCTCTCCATACCTCTCCACCCGCCTGCGCTGTGATGGCCCACTGAAGGTCCCCATATCTACACTCCATAAAGCATAGCTGATGTCACTAGAGTGTCAAAAAGCCAAAGTTTCGTTCGAGGTCCCTGAAACTAAACCTGCGAACACATCCTCTCCAAACCACCCAGGGCTGCATGTGCTCTAGTCAATCTAGTCTCTGTTGCTCTCCTCATCGAAAACACTGGCCCACTGAATACTACCCCAAGATATGTATATGCATCTGTATACTCCACAATATCCTGCCCATATGTAAATGTGGAAGCTGATCGCCTAACCCACTGTGGCGTGGTGTTAAACACCATAACCTTGGTTTTGCCAAGGTTGACAGACAATCCACTATCATGTGCAAACTCATGTAAAGCATCCAGATGACGCTGCATACCCTCAAGGGAGTCAGAGATCAACACAATATCATCATCATATAACAATAGTGGGATCCATGTACCTGCTAGCTGGGCTCCTCTGTCCCCCAATCTCTCAATGTAGTCAGAAGCCTCATCCACATACATACCAAACAATGAAGGAGATAACGGGCAACCTTGCTTCACTCCTATAGTGGAGTGAACCAAAGTAGAGACCCCCTCTGGGGTGCGTACTTGTCCTGCAACTGATCTATATAAAGCCATAATCCCCATATGAGCTCTGTGGGTACCCCCATCTCCTGTAATCGCCTCATCAATCTGGCTCTGGGCACTGTATCAAATGCTTTGCGGTAGTCCACAAAGCTACAATAAATCCGTCCCCATGCGACCTGCCCTCCTCAATAATGGCCCGCAGAGTCAAGATGTGGTCAAGAGTAGAGAAACCTCTCCTGAACCCTGCTTGTCCCTCTGCTCGAATGCCCTCTCTCTCTGCCCATCTACTCAACTGCTGCTCAAGAATGGATGCATACAATCGTGCTAGTGTGTGACCAATCATAATAGTGTGATAATTCCCTGGCTCCATAGGGTCCCCTGACTTGAAGATAGGCACGATGGTGGACCTACTCCAAGTCTCGGGTAAGCCTTCGCACATAGCACGATTGAACATCACTGCTAGAAGCTCTGCCAGCATGTCTCTCGCATGAATAAAGTGCTCAGCGACCAATCCATCATGATCATATGCTCTCCCAGTCTTCATCCTATCAATGGCCTTCCTTACCATCTTTGCGGTAAAGAAAGTACATGTCTGTGGGCATGGTGCTGGCGGGTCAGGAAAAGGTGTCTGTCCAGGAACTGTATATAGAGATGCTGCATAACTACCCCAGACCTCTGTAGAAGTGATGGCCAAAGCAGGGGAGGACTCATGAAACAGACGCCAAGCCTCCCTCGAATCCTGGCTCAAGAACAACTGGTATAATTCCTGCTCTAGCTGAGCAAGGAAGGCCCGCTTCTTCCTTCGCACAAGGCGTCGGAAGGCAATACGTGACTGTCGGTGAGTAGTGACTCCCAAAGCAACCTCCCGCTGCAGTCGGGCTCTGGTCTCTCTGCACTCCTCATCATACCAGCTGTTCTGGGGCATACATCCAGAACGCTGTCTCTGTCCAGGCTGAGTATGTGGATATGCCTCTCTCGCTGCATCCTGTAAAGTCTCTGTCAGTATATGGGTCAACTCCTCCAAAGGTCTCCCTGGCTCCTCTGTGTACAGACGTCTATAAATCCCATCTGTGTAGACAGCATCAGTCTCTGAGGTAAAAGTATATCGAGTGTGATCTGCCCCTCGTGTCCTCTGAGCTGTGATAAAGTGAAAAGAGATAGTCAATGTCAACAATGCATGATCCACTACTACCCCAATGGGCCGAGATCCAACTGTGAAGTCCTCAATACATGAAACAAAGCTCGCATAGCCATAACATAATCCACTGTGCTAGCACCATGTCTAGGCCAAAGTGACCTATGAGACCAAAGTTACAACCATGTGACATCTGATACACTATCTGGAAAAGAAAAGAAAGGACTGAAGGTAAGTATCTAGCCCTACAATACATCAGTAGGGAGCATCCGGAATCAGCAACTAGGGAGTGGGAAGCTAATGCTACTAGTCAAAATGGGGTACATGAGTACATGGATACATGAATACATGAATATGGGAGAGTACAAAAGTGACAGTGAGTACAACAGTATATGGCTGGAGTGGTAATCATCCTAGGAGCTCTAGCATGGGTCTCTGCCGGATGGCCTGGATATCTGCCATAGTGAGATGCTTGGTCGGACAAGCCCGATGCCTCACAATGATGCTCTGAATTCTCCGGTGTAGGCACCGTCTCTGATGTAAGGATCCGCGAACCCTCGAGCGTCTGGATCTGCCCAACTGGATAGCTCTCTCAACTAGAGTCCCACGGGGTGCCCACTGTTGGGCTGTCGACTGTGTGTCCTCCCGGGTAGTCCCTCTAAAGAAGTCAATAATTTGTCTCTGTGTGGACTCCCTGCCAGTCGGGCGTCTGCTCCTCATAATGGACTCTCTGAGCCTGCGGATCTCCAGGAGATAAAAACCCAAGCATCGCTGATCACAATAGTCCATGATTCTAGCCAGTGGTCCAAATCCCTCTCTGAAAAGGCAATGGTAGCGCCCTCGAATCTCATAATATGCTGTGCAGCGACAGATGTAGTGCTCCTCCGTCTCTAGCTCTATCCAACAAATCTGACATATCCTGTCCCCTGGAGGTATGCCTCTAAATCTGCCTGTCTCTATCTCTAACTGATGTGAAGAGGTGCGGATCTGCCCAATGGCGCACCTCAATCCATGAGACAAATGGGTATCCATGTAGCTCGGTCTAAGTATAAAGCCATCCTCAGTGGTGCGGAGAAGATGGTCTCTATAGAAAGCCATCTTCGTCCCTAACTCTTGTGAGGGCTCTAGCCATGTCCTCCTAGTGTCCAATTGAATGAGGTCGTGTCTGATGACTCTACTAATCTCAGAATGTGTCAAGGTGAGAGAGGGTGCCTCTAGAGAGTACTGGAAGGGTGGAAGTCTGTCTAAGCTGAACCCGTGGAGCTCAAACCAGGATGCTATCTGCGCATACCAACATGAAGTGTCTCCCTCCATGGCTAGCTGATGAGAGGACTCTAAAGCAAGTCGTGCATACCGGTGTCGGGGAAGCTCCCAGGTACTATGAATGGACACTGATCTGGCAAGAGCCTCGACTACGATCGGTGGTGCTCCCATCTCGGCTCGGATAATCTCATGGGGTACCGAGGCGTTAGCCCGAATCATCCTGGAGATCATGGACACAAGTGGTCTCTCCATCGATCTCCATCCATCGTATGTGCGTCCTGATCGACTATGACGATCTAGGCTAGGCCCCCAGATTTGTACTCCATATAGCATAGCCGATGTGACTAGCGTGTCAAAAAGCCACAGCTTAGTGCGTGGCTCCTGAAATTGTACTTGTGAGCACATCCTCTCTAGACCTCCTAGTGCTGCATATCCTCTAGTCAATCTGGCCTCTGCTGCCCCCCTCATGGAAAATGTGGGCCCAGTGAACACCACTCCAAGATATGTGTATGAGTCAACATACTCCACTGTCTCCTGCCCATATGTGAAAATAGGCATTGATCTCCAGACCCACTGAGCTGTAGTGTTAAACACCATAACCTTGGTCTTACCAAGGTTAACTGAGAGCCCACTGTCCTGTGCATAAGCATGTAAAGTATCCAAGTGCCTCTGCATACCCTCTGGTGAGTCTGCTATAAGCACAATATCATCAACATATAAGAGCAGAGGTATCCAAGTGCCAGCCAACTGGCCTCCTCTGTCCCCTCGTGTCCCAATATAATCAGAGATCTCATCAATGTATAGTCCAAATAGAGTCGGAGAGAGCGGGCAGCCCGGTTTCACCCCTACAGTGGAGTGTACTGGCTGGGAGAGACCCTCTGATGTCCGCACCTGCCCAACTACTGTCTCATAAAGTGCCATAATACCCCAAATGAGCTCACATGGAACCCCCAAGTCTTCCAGCCTGCGCATCAGTCTAGCTCTGGGCACCGGCACTGTGTCCAAAGGCCTTGCGGAAATCCACAAAGCCACAGTAGATCCTCCTCCCATGTGCTCTGCCCTCCTCAATGATAGCCCTAAGGGTAAAGATATGATCCAAAGTAGAGAATCTCCTCCTGAAACCGGCCTGTCCTTGAGCTCGGACCCCTTGTCTCTCTGCCCATCTCCTCAACTCTAGAGGCATATAGCTTGGCCAGTAAGTGACCAATCATAATGGTGCGGTAGTTAGTCGGCAGGCTCGGATCTCCAGACTTGAGTAGCGGCACAATCGTGGAAGTACTCCAAGTCCCAGGAAACCCCTCACACATGGCTCTATTAAACATGAGAGCTAGCAAGTCTGCAATCATATCTCTAGCATGTATGAAATGCTTGGCTACAATGCCCTCATGATCCTGTGCCCTCCCTGTATGCAATCTGTTGATGGTCCTCCTCACCATCTCTGCTGTGAAGAAGGTAGAAGTGGGTGGACAAGGCTCTGGAGGGTTCGGTAGTGGTGGCTGCTCTGGTACTGTGTAGAGGGAGGCTGCATACTCGCCCCATGTATCTGGAGAGGTAATGGCCGGAGGCGGGGGGTGCACTCTAAGCAATCTCCAGGCCTCCCCAGAATCCTGACTCAAAAACAACTGATAGATGTCTCTCTCCAGCCGAGCTAAGAATGCTCTCTTCTTTTGCCAAATGAGGGATCGGAAGATGATGCGTGACTATCTATATGTAGTAACACCTGTGGCCACCTCTCTCTGTAGCTGGGCTCTGAGCTCCCTATAGTCATCATCATACCAACTATTCTGGGGCATGCTCCCAGGACGTGGTCGCACTGTGGGCTGCGTGTGTGGGAAGGCTGTCGGTGCAGCTGTATGTAAAGCCTCTGTCAGGATCTATGTGAGCTCTGCTAATGGCCTCTGTGGATCCTTTGCACTCAACAAGCTGTAGATCTTTATGGTGTATACTCCATCAGTCTCTCTACAGAAGGTATATCTTGGGTGATAGGAGGACTGCCCAACCTGGTGGGTACTGTAGTGGAAATCCACCGTAAAGGAGAGAAGTGCATGATCCACCGTAACTCTGATGGGCCTGGGGCCAATCGCAAAATCCTGGATACTCGGGATGAAGGTTGGTGAGGCTAAAACATAATCCACTGTGCTGGCCCCATGTCTGTGTGGAAAGCAAGTAAAGCCACTGGCAAGTGGATACCTCTCTAGGCCATTTAAAATGGCCAGCCCATGTGCAGTCCCCATCTCCAGGAGGTATCTCCCATACTCAGTACACTCCACCTCATCCTGTGATCTCCGGGTCAAACACATCTCCTCCACATCTATCTCTCTCAACATCTCCTCCGAAGTGTCAAAGAAGGAGGTCTGGTACTGAGCCGTTCGAGCATTAAAGTCCCCAAGTATGATAACATCTCCCTCCCTGGAGAACTCCCATATGTCCTCATCTAGAATCATATATGGAGATTGCCCCTTGGGCGCTGCATAATGAGATGTGCTGGGTGGAAAGTAACATATAGCAATGTATAGGGGTCTACCCTCATCTGCCCTCACTCTGACCCACATGTACCTCGCGCTCTCATCACGGCGCATAACATGGATGAGTGGCTGAAGCTCCTCTCTAAAAAGAACTGCAACTCCTCCGGATCCGCGACCACTATGCTTCGAACGGGCCTCCTGTCTGCAAGTCGTCTCCCATCTGTATCCCGCCACTCTCGGTAATGTGCTGCCTGGGGCCTGATGTGTCTCCGAGTAGAAGATGATGTCCCTATCTCTGAAGCTGTCCTCTAAGGCCCCCACATCCAGTCTCAATGCTCCGTTGCAGTTCCATATTGCAAGTCTCAGACCAAAATGACCTATGAGACCAAAAGGTTACATCATATCCATGAGGTACATCATCCTAGGTACAAAATAGTAATAAAGAAAGATAACAAAAATCTAGAACTATAAAATCTGATCTAGGTACATGAGTAGAGAGCTCTCATATCACCCTAATACATCCCGCATGGGCCGCTGTGACGTGGTGCTTAAGGTGGTAAAATTGAGCTGGCGGGAGGTGCTGTTGGGATGATGGGAGATGATGGCCCGGATCGTCTTGTGGTGGTGTGGCCGTGGGCGAGGGCCATGGGGTCTGGGGCGTCGAGCTCTACATAACTCAGTGGCTCTATCGAGTGTCACACCTCTCAGCCGAGCTCCTGCATTAGATTGTGGTCTGGGTATGATGGGTGGATCGGCCCTCGGAGTGCTGGTATGGAAGAAGTCGGTGAGAGCTCTCTGTGTTGGTCCTCGAGCAAGTACAACTGATCTAGATCTCACTAAGGACTCCCTGTGTCTACGGAGCTCTATCAGAAAAAATCCTAGGCATCTCTGATCCGGGAAGTCCATGATCGTGGAAAGTGGTCCGAACCTACCTCGCAAGAGGCAGTGGAACCTCTCCTGAATCTCATAGTATATAGGGCATCGGCATATGTAATGATCCTCTGTCTCGGGCCTGACTTGCTGAAGAAATAGGCACATGCTTTTTGAGAGAGAGCTCAGCCCCTTTTAATGAACTGGATTAGCCATATTTGCAATGCGTTTTTTCCTTTTTACCAAAATAGCTGAACTTTTGCCCAAAACATCAACTTGGTGCTTTTTCCAAACTTGTAGCCCAAGTTTTGAAGTAGGCGCCTCCTTTTTGTCCACCCGTCCATGCCCAAGGTAATAATATGTCCATCCTGGTATTAATGGTGTGTGAACACACTAACTCATGAACCTTATAAGCCACAGAGAGAGAGAGAGAGAGAGAGAGAGAGAGAGAGAGAGAGAGAGAGATCTGCCTGACTTGCTGAAGAAATAGGCACATGCTTTTTGAGACAGAGCTCATCCCCTTTTAATGAACTCGATTAGCCATATTTGCAATGGGTTTTTCCCTTTTTACCAAAATAGCTGAACTTTTGTCCAAAATATAAACTTAGTGCTTTTTCCAGACTTGTCGCCCAAGTTTTGAAGTAGGCGCCTTCTTTTTGTCCACCTGTCCATGCCCAAGGTAATAATATGTCCACCTTGGTATTAATGATGTGTGAACACACTAACTCATGAATCTTATAAGCCACTTGGATGAATAAAATTCATGCTGCTTTTGCTCAGAAACCATCTTTTAGGCCAAATTTTGTTGGTGAAAGCTCCAGCTTTCTTCTGTGGAAAGATCCCCGTTCACACCTTGGTTTTGCCCAATGTGTGAAACACTGGTCAAGATTGGTGAAGGGACCAAATGGTGACACTCTTCCTGACAAAATGGAGTGGTTGAGTGTAAGAACCGTACTTTTATGGATATGGCTTGCTCCATGCTCTTTGTAGTAGAGCTGCTTGAATGCCTTTGGTTAGAAGCAGTCAACACTGCGCTGTACCTTTTGAACCGTTGTGCTATGGTCGCTGTCTCTCACAAGACCCCTTTTGAGACATTTTATGGTGAGAAACCGACTGTTCCCCATCTTTGTGTCTTTGGGTGTGGTGCTTACACACACTCTGAATGATACGAGGGGCAAGCTTGAGCCAAGGAGTGAGTTGTTTATTTTTGTGGGCTACTCTTCTGAATCAAAGGCCTACAAAGTCTTTGATCCAAGATCGAACAAAGTCTTCGTTGGTCGAGACATTGTCTTTGATGAGCGGGACTTACTTTGCCTTTCACTGCCCATATCACCCAAACAAGAATCTCCGACTGTGCCACATGAACCCAATCAGTTGACTATTACTCCGCCACTTGAGGAGCCTTCCTCCTCCCGACAGCTACCCAGGGACCTTACCCGGTTGGTACCACTAGACCATGCGGGATTCATGCATGCTTCCTAGCGATATCCCTTGGATGGTCCTCGTCGGTCCACCACGCTCAATCCTCGTGCCTCATTTGCCTTTGTGTGTTTTCAGCAGACTATGTGGCGCATGATGAGCCAACATCGTGGAAAGAGGCAATCAAACAGTCAGCCTAGAAACAGGCTATGGAACAAGAACTCCAAAGCATTGACCGTAATGGCATGTGGTCCCTTGTGGATCGCCCTCATCATAAGAAGGTCTCATTGGAACCAAATCGATTTCCTGCACCAAATTTAAAGCCGATGGTACCTTGGACAAGTACAAAGCTTGGCTTGTAGTGCAAGAGTTTCGCCAAGTCATCGCATCGACAAATTTCTATGCAGTTAAGGTTTTCAACCATCCCAATATCGATATCCACATAGAGCAGGGGATGGTGTGCTACCTAGTGTTGTATGTCGATGATCTTATCATCTTTGGTTCAAATCAAGCCAAAGTGGCTGATATCATGGCACAACTGAGATGAACGTTTGAGATGATTGATCTCGGTCTTCTCTCTTATTTACTTTACATGGAGGTGGTCCAACATCTTGATGGTATCTTTGTGTCACAACAAAAGTACTGTCTTCAACTCATTACTTTCTATTTTCTTGATGGTGCCCGCCTGTATATGAGATTTCTCCATTTTTCCCATTTTTCTGTCCTTTCCCAGTTTTGCACCACGTGGGGGGCTATTTTTCTTCTGCTGTCGGTTGTAGTTATGTTGGCTGACCAGGAGTCGCCCATTTTTGCTGGCCGACTGGATTTGATCCAGTCGTGGGACTCTCATGGGGCTGTCGGCCGGTTTTAGGTTGGCCGACCAGCAGGCCTGGTAAATACCACCCTTGCCCCCCACACCATTTTGTACCGGATCTCGTGTATATAGTAGAGTTTATATAGCTTCTCTCTCTTGCAGTTCTGCGTTTTCTTTCTCATAGCAGTTTGTCTCATTTCTGCTGCCCATTCCGACATGGTATTAGAGCCCCAGGTGGCTTGAA
This sequence comes from Cibotium barometz, assembly GCF_041138505.1. NCBI lineage: Eukaryota > Viridiplantae > Streptophyta > Polypodiopsida > Cyatheales > Cibotiaceae > Cibotium > Cibotium barometz. The sequence goes on along the minus strand of NC_141054.1, from coordinate 14,217,126 downwards.
GCTTGGAGACAGTGAGAGCTTGAGGGAGGGTTTGCTGTTTTTTGGTGCTGATTGGAGAATTTCTAGGCTGTTCGGCATGTGGAGAAGCAGGTAGAAGGCAGCCATTATTGCTGGACAGCCACCTTGCATATAGCAGTTGCAGCTTCTTCATTTTTTTCCCACTCACCCTCCCTTCACAAGACCTTGTGAACCCCTGAGATGGGGGATTTACTCGAGATGGCTGAGAAGCATGTGAAGATCCCCACCCTCTCGACATTCCTAGTGGACCGACAGTGGGACCAGCTATGGCATCTGGAAGGTAATGATGGAGTCTGTCCTGGAGTCTTATGATGTGGCTGATTTTATTGTGGTTGGAGTTCCACGGCTAGAGTTGGAGGAGGAGCTTTCACTCTCTACTAGGAAAGAGTGAGAGGTTCAGGCAAAACTGTGGGATCGTGTCAATGCCCGTGTGCGTTCTTTCATCTTCCTTAATTGCACACCCCAAGTGATCAATCACATTAAACACATGACGCTGGCCCGAGGGATTTGGCAGCACTTGGCTTCTTTGTATAATAGGGTATCACCCATGAAGAGGATTTCCTTGGAAGTGTAGATGTGAGTGATGAATCTTGCAAAGTCTTCGACGATGCGAGAGCACATCAACAAACTCCAAGCTCTTCAATAAGAGGTTCTTTAGGCTGGGAAAAGGAGATATCCTTAGAGGATATGGCCATCACTTTGCTATCTCATCTTATCCCTCAGTGCTCAGCTTTCTATTCTTCTTAGATCACCAGTGGGTGGCTCAGCACCATCGCATGGGAGGAGCTTGTGCCGATGGTTTTGGATCAGGAAGAGCGGTTTACGAACCCTCCACAGGGTGGAGGTTTTGAGGCCTCGACTGGCCAGCGGTCAAAAGGCCGCAATAACAACAACAAGAAGGGCAAAGGAAAGTCTTCATAGGCGAAGTATTTTGAGGAGGAGCCCGACTCGGATCGTGATGCCTTGAAGGCCGAGCGGACCTGTAACCATTGTGGCCAGAACAGGGTATCACCCATGAAGAGGATTTCCTTGGAAGTGCAGATGTGAACGATGAATCCTGCAAAGTCTTTGACTATGCGAGAGCACATCAACAAACTCTAGGCTCTTCAGCAGGAGCTTCTTCAGGTTGGGAAGGAGATATTCTTAGAGGATATGGCCATCACTTTGCTGTCTCATCTTACCCCTTAGTACTCAGCTTTCTATTCTTCTTTGATCACCAGTGGGTGGCTCAGCACCATCACATGGGAGGAGCTTGTGCCGATGGTTTTGGATCAGGAAGAGCGGTTTACGAACCCTCCACAGGGCGGACGTTCTGAGGCCTTGATTGGCGAGCGGTCGAAAGCTTGCAACAACAACAACAACAACAACAACAACAACAACAACAACAACAAGGGCAAAGGGAAGTCTTCACAAGCGAAGTCTTCTGAGCAGGAGACCGACTCGGATGGTGATGCCTTGAAGCCCGAGCGGACCTGTAACCATTGTGGCCAGACGGGTCACTATTGAAGGAAATGTCCTTAGCGAAGCACCGAGAAAGGTGTTGATTCCTTAGTTGCAACTGCAAAGTCTCCAACTTTTGTGCACTTGGAGATTATGGACACCGGAGCTTCATCTTCTTCGAGCAGGGAGGCAGTTGGTCTCACCGCTAGGGATACTCGTCGGGAGTGGATTCTTGACAGTGGTGCTTCCAGGCATTCCCGAGAGTTATTACAGGATCTTCGACGGCAAACAGGTCACATCTTTATTGGTGACAAATCCACTATCCCGATTCATAGTGAGGGCAAGTTGGAGATTATTCCCGATGGTAGAGGGGGGAAGCATTCCTCTTGGGTTCTTTATGTTCCATTCCTTGGTTTTCATCTTTGTCAGTGCATGAGGTTTGCAAGACTGGCATGCGGGTGGAGTTTGATGAGCATTTTGTTGCTCTCCGAGACAAAGCAATAGGCCAGGTTGTTTGGGAAGGCGGAGTGGAGAATGGGATCTACAAATTCTCAGCACTCTCTTCTTTGACAGGTACTCAGCTCGGTGATTTGTGGCATTTCCGTTTTGGCCACTTGAATGTGGACACGCTGCGGCGGGCTTTCCGTGACCAGATGTTGGCAGCATGCAGGGACGTTCCAGTTCTTGCATTCGTCAGTCAGCGGAGCTTTTCCAGGTAAATTATGCATTGATGTCTCGCATCATTCGGGACAAAGAGCCCACTTCTGTTAAGGAAGCTCTTTCCCAGGAGACTTGGAGGAAAGCCATGCAAGTGGAACTTGAAGCCATAGAGAAGAATAACACTTGGGAGTTGGTTCCGAGGCCGTCAAAACGGTCAGTCATTGGTGTCAAGTGGGTCTACAAGACCAAGTATACATCTGATGGGTCGGTGGACAAGCACAAGGTCAGACTTGTGGCTAAGGGTTATGCTCAGTGGTGTGGCATCGACTATGAGGACACTTTTGCACTGACAGCTAGGATGACCACTATTCGGACAGTTCTTGCCCTTGCCTCTTCTCAGCAGCCGGTGTATCAGATGGATGTCAAATCTGCTTTCCTGAATGGTGATTTTCAGAAGGAGGTGTACGTTGAGCAGCCTCGAAGCTTTGAGGTTCCGGGATCAAAGGGAATGGTTTACAGGTTAAGGAAGGCCTTGTATGGTATTAAACAGGCTCCTAGGGCTTGGAATCAGAAGATTGATTCCTTCTTTCTGCGAAAGGGTTTCCAGAGATCGGTTGCAGATCCGAACTTGGATCTCTTTCGGGAATGCGGTATGGTCACCTTGATTATCCTCTATGTGGATGATCTTATCTCACTGGTGGTCATGTGGAGCACATAGCTATGACGAAGGCTGTCTTGTCAAAGGAGTTTGAGATGACATCATGACGGATTTAGGCTTACTCCATTTCTTTTTGGGATTGGAGATTTTGTAGACCCAAAGGGGGTTCTTTATTTTTGAGTAGTGGTATGTTCATGAGTTGTTGGAGGCCTTTGGGATGGAGAACTACAAGCCTATTTCATCTTCGATGGACCCGAATACCAAACTGACAGTACATGATCCTTGTGAGTAGGTTGATGCCTCCTTGTATCGGAAGCTTGTTGGTTCATTGATTTGGTTGTTGATTACCAGATTGGACTCGAGTTTTCCAGTGGGGCTGTTGAGGTCATTTATGCAGACACCTTTGAAGACTCATTGGGACGTAGGATTGCAAATCTTGCGGTATCTGCAGGGCATGAAGGACCTTGGACTCTTCTATGACATTGGATGAGGAACGAAGGACCGAATCAGTCTCCAAGGTTGGAGTGACTCTGATTCGGGAGGAGATCCAGACATGAGGAGATCTACATCAGGCTACGGATTTACCCTTGGCTCTCAGGAGCTATTTCTTGGAGCAGCAAGAGGCAGCCAACTATTGCCTTGTCTTCTATTGAGGCAGAGTATCGGGCTGCCTGTAGTGCTGCTTGCGAGGTGGTTCGGTTGCGGAGGTTACTTAGTGAGATTGGGTTTCCATAGAAGGAACCCACGGTCATCCAGTGCGATAACCAGAGCTGTATAGCTATTTCTCGGGACTCGGTCTTCCATGCCCGGACCAAGCGCATAGAGATACAATATCACTTTGTTCGTGAGAAGATTTTGGCTGGTGACATCTTGCTTATCTTTTGCTTGACGACGGACAATGCGGCGGACGTCTTCATGAAGCCTCTACCTCAGGAGATGCTCCGTTAACACTCTAGCTCATTGGGGTTGGTTCCACATCCAGGAGCTGAAAGAGGGTGTTAGCAATCATCTCTTGTCAATACCATATTACATCTTGGGGAGTGAGGGCCTCTGTTGTGGGTGTGCCCGCCTGTATACGAGTTTTCTCCATTTTTCCATTTTTCTGTCCTTTCCCAATATTGCACCACGTGGGGGGCTATTTTTCTTCTGTTGTCGGCTGTAGATCTGCTGGCCAACCAGGAGTTGACCATTTTTGCTGGTTGACTCTATTTTTTGCTGGCCGATTGGATTTGATCCAGTCGTGGGGCTCTCATGGGGCTGTCAGCCTTTTTTAGGCTGGCCGACCAGCAGCCTAGGGTGGTATAAATACCACCCTTGCCTCCCAATTTATACCACCCTTACCTCCCACACCATTTTGTACTGGATCTCTTGTGTATAGTAGAGTTTATACAGCTTCTCTCTCTTGCAGTTCTGCGTTTTCTTTCTCACAGCAGTTTGTCTCATTTCCGCTACCCATTCCAACATATGTATCTCCGTCAGCTTCTTGAGGAGATGCGCGTTCCCATGGACACCGCTTCTACCATCTTCATTGATAGTCAGTGTGATTGCCCTCATCGGCAATCCTATTTTTTCTAACTGTACCAAGCATGTTGTTGTTCATTTTCATTTTATTAGGGAACAGGTTGAGCTTGGTACCATCAGGCTCCAGTACATTCCTATGGCGGACAACAATGCCGACATTTTTACAAAGTCCATCAATCGGCCTATCCTCGAGCGTCTTCGCGAGCGGATTGGCATTGGTTCTCCACCATCACCCTCAACATCTTGAGAGGGAGACTACCCTCACCATTTGGATTATTTATCATTGTTGTAATAGGCGCATGAGTAAGTGAAAACCTCGTGAGGGCACTGCTCATGTGAAAACCCACTGCATAGCATTTACCATCTTGCATACCTTTTGTATCGCATTTTGTTTTTTATGTTTCGGGTGCATGTGTGAATGAGAATCCATATGGGCATTGTGGCATCGATCCAGTACAGCCCAAACTCAAAAGACTCTACAAAAGACGAAGAGCACATGATCTGCATCCGCAACAACCAATCCTACCCGAAGCCAAATACTTCATTATGTTCCTCTTTACCCAATTACCATCATCCTCATCTTCTTTCATGATCTCCTTTTTGCCCGAGAGGGGATGTGTGACAACTAGCCCAAAAGGCATTTTTGTCCATTTGCTGCTGGCCAATAGCATCCCTCTGGACCGACCAGTAGCCCTACATTATATAAAAGAAGCACTTTATATTCAACATAATCATTCGGTGTAAACCAACACGTCATCAAGCAATCGGGCCTCTAGCTCTTGCGTAGTACATCACTGCAGCAACCCGGCCACATACTGTTAGCATATTCATCCCCAGATTCTGTCCATGTATTGTTAAAAATTTAAGGGGGAAAGAAAAGTGAGCCATTCATAATGAAAATTGCATTGTTCCAAATGAGCTTGTACATAGTGCTTATATATGTTGGGGTAAAGGCGTTATGCCCACCCTTATAGTGTGTACAAGCCCATAAGTTATAGTACATAGTACACTTAGTACATTAAAAGTACTAAGTGCACTATGTGTACTAGTGCAATATACATGTGTGATAGGGGAGTCACACACTCATATCATTATGAGTTGACTTATCCCCACAACTCTCTCTCTCTCTCTCTCTCCCTTGTTCTCTCTGTGTATGTCTCCCACATGAATACTCTAACCTAACCCTAATTCTTCCTTCTCCCACACAACTGGTATCAGAGCCAGTCACTCCTGGAGCTACCCAGATGGCACTGGCAGTCTGAACGGAAGTGCAGCCAGCAGCTTGAAGGCGCCCTGTAGGCAGAACCACCTCTGTGATGGTCTTCGCTACAAGCTTGCTTTCACGATTGCTGGCTCGATTGTGTGCTTTAGTAGAAGGCTGCGTACAACAGCGTGTAGCGAAAGCCGTTTAGCTCTGGCGGGCGGCGCTCAACATGGGTGAGCGTGGAGTTCTAGCGCTGCTGGCGGAGACTGCGAAGGCAGCGTAGCGGGCGTCGAGCGAGGAGGCCAGCGCTTTCAGCGCTTTCAACACTGACACGTGGCTGTGAGTGCGTGAAGGTGAAGTCGTCGGCTGGCTACTTGAGTCGGCGGCAGCTAGGCGAAGGCAGGCCAGCGAAGAAGGAAGGGGCGTCCATTAGCGAATCGTAGGCCCTTCGCTCCCGTTAGCGAATCGTAGGCCTTTCGCTCCTCGTCACCTTCCCCACGACCTGCCCGACTACAATGCGATTCAAATCGTAGGCCCTTCCCTTCCTCGTCATTGAGTTCGACACCTGCATGGGCCACCTCCAGAAACTCCTCTCGGTCGCAATTGGGAGGCAAGTTCCATAGCTTGAGCTTGGTCGCCTTCAGCAATTCAACCAGAGCTCCTCAGCTATTGCCTACCTGCACAACAAGCAGCATCATCATCACCCCTTTTCCTGCAACAACAAAACCCGCCTGCAAATCAGAGAAAAATCAGAAAATTACAAGGTATTTTCCTCAAATTTTTTTTGGGATTTGCAATTGAGCAAGTACAATCAACAATTGAGCAGGTACAAGTGCCCAATTGCTCAATTTTTGAGCAAAATTGGCAAAATTGGGTGACATTGGTCACAATCAGGATCAATTTGCAGGAAATTGGTCACAATCAGGATCAATTTGCAGGAAATTGGATGTCGAAATTTGGGGCTTTTGATGTAATTGTGCAATTAAGCACTCATACATGCTGTATGATGTGAAAAATCGCACATTTGGGCAAAATTGCAGTGCAAATCAAGGGGCTTTTGTGCCGATTTGATTGATTTGCATGCAGGTGATCGCATTTGATGCTGTGGATAATGTGTTGATGCCTTACAAGCACTCAATGTGCCTGTAAATCAAGGGGCTTTCATGTATTTGATGTATATGTGGCCAGGGGGAAGCATCGTGAACACTCTGGATGCCTTCATGTGCGTCAATGTACCATGTATGATCAGAAATTGATCTTAAATCAAGGGGCTTTTCAAGTTCGTATGCTTGTTGAGCTTGGCAAAGCAGCAGGCAAGACATTTATGCCTTGAATCCTCAAAAATCAGCTTGCAGTCAAGGGGCTTTTGCCCAATTTCTGTTCGGGACTGTTGTATGCAGTGTACAGGACTGTAAAAGTCTGATTTTCACTCATTTGGACAGCCAGGAGAGCATTTATTGCTATTGTACCTGCTGGTACAGATTTGGCACAGCTTTGTGCAAGTTTTGGCATGGCTGTACACTGTTTTGAGTGACCAAAAGGTTCAATTTCAGCTGCTGTACTTGCCGGTACAGGTTTGGTACATCATTGGTGAGCACTTGGTACTGCTGTACAGTACTTTGGAAGGACAACAGAGCACGTTTAAGGTGCTGTCCAAAATCTGCAGCAACCAGATTTTGGTGATTTCATCACATAAAGTGGGAGAAAAGTTGCATTTGTGCTTCCGCAGTGGGAGATAAAGCTTGGGAGAAAAACTGTGAGCACTTTGTGTGCTTTTGGTGCAGTGTTTGCACATTTTTGCAGGGAGTCAGGCATTGACAGGTTGCATTTTGCTATGGCAACCACAGGTGAGAGCTCTTCATTGCTTCACATCAAGAAGCTTGAAGGCTCGCATAATTATGATATTTGGCAAACCCAGTGCTACAATGTGTTGCTCCAGAAAAAGCAGCACAAGCCTATCAAAGAAAGGGGTGTAATGCCCGCTTCTCTTACTGCTGAAGAGTGGGAAGATATGGATAAGCTGGCAAGATCTACTATCATGTTGTCTGTGTCAGACTCATTACTTTTCAGCATTCGTGAAGAGAAGACAGCTTGGGGAATGTGGCAGAGATTGCAGGACTCGTATGCCCAACAAAGTGCCTCAAGCAAAGTGTATTGGTTGAAGAAACTCATAGGTCTTTAGATGAAGGAAGGGGCGTCTATGACAGCCCATCTAAATGAGTTTAATGGTATTGTCATCCAGGTCATTAATCAAAAGTTGGCAATGGACGATGAGTTCAAAGCCACTTTTCTGTTATGCACTTTGCCAGAGAGTTGGGACACATTCAGGACAGCCACTAGCAATTCGCATGCTATGCTGTCATATGCAGATGTTGAGGGTGCTCTTCTTCAAGAAGAGATGAACAGGAAAAACAACTCTGTTGGAAAGTCCAATGCAATGAATGCATGTGGGAGATCCCAACAAAGGGGAAAAAGCCAAGAACGGGGAAGGAGCAAGTCTCGCTCCAAAAAGGATTTGGAATGCCATTATTGTGGCAAGAAGAGACACATTAAAAAGCAATGCTACAAATGGAAAAATGATCAAAAGGAAAAGGGAAAAGCCAAAGATAAAGAGAAAGATGAAGCCAAAGATGTAAAGCCAAAGGGCAAAAGTGGAGTCAAGATTGAAGAAATCAATGTGTCACATGCAGGTGGCAGTGAGGTTGAGGTCCTATTTACTTCTTCACTTGATGCCCATTCACTTCTTACAGGTGGTCATGGTATGCACTCATGGATCATTGATTCAGGTGCCTCCTTTCATGTCACAGGTTGCAGAGACTTGTTTGTCAGGTATACTGCTGGCAATGAAGGAGTGGTTTATTTGGGTGATAACCATGCATGCAAAATTCTTGGCAGAGGTGATGTGAGGCTTGTATTTTCAGATGGCTCACAGCTTATGCTCCATGATGTCAAGGATGTGCGTGAGATCAAGAAGAATCTGCTTTCTACTGGACAGCTTGATGATGCTGATTATGTTACCACATTGGGTCGTGGAAAGTGGAAGATTAGTAAGGGCTCACTGGTTGTTGCCAGAGGCTCTAAGGTGGACACTCTTTATTTCATGCATGCAGGTGTTTGTCACCATGCTAATGTAAATGCAACCGAGCTGCCGGAAATCTCTGTGGCATAGCCGGTTGGGACACATGAGTGTCAAAGGAATGGAGCAATTGTCTCGTTTGGGTTACTTGCCTTCTCTAAAGTTTTCAAGTTTTCAATTTTGTGAGCGTTGTATATATGGTAGGCAACTACAGTGCCCCCACAAGAAAGCTCTTGGACAGAAAGATGCTCAGTTAGAGCTTGTGCATACAGATGTATGTGAGATGCCTCAGCTTTCTTTGGGAGGGGCAAAATATTTTGTGTCTTTTATAGATGATGCCACACGCAAGGTGTGGGTCTATCCTCTTCGTTTGAAGAGTGATACATTCTCAGTGTTTCAGAAGTTTGTTACTCATGTTGAGAATCAAACTGGCAAAACACTGAAGGCTTTGCGTTCCGACAATGGTGGAGAGTATATGTCGAAACAGTTTCAGGACTTTTGTGATGCTAAAGGCATCAAGAGGGAGCTCTCTACTCCTTATGATCCTCCACAAAACGGGACAGCAGAGAGGATGAACAGGACCATTCAGGAGAAGGTCCGTTCTATGTTGTCACATGCTGCATTACCTCATGGTTTTTGGGCTGAAGCTGTTATGACAGCCGTTCACCTTATAAACAGGTCACCTAACACGAGGCTTGGTGGGAAAGTGCCAGAGGAAGTATGGACAGGGAAGCCTCCGTCATACAAGCACTTGAGAGTGTTTGGTTGCGTTGCGTACGTGCACATACGCAGGGAAATGCGCACCAAACTTGATCCTAAGTCTCACAAATGCATATTCCTAGGATATGGTGACAGAGGTGAAATGGGGTATAGACTTTGGGATCCCGTGAATAGAAAGATTATACGCAGCAATGATGTCATTTTTGATGAAACATGCATGTATAAGGAGCCTGCAAGGCAACAGGAGCCTGGCAGAGTCATCTTTGATGATGATGGACATCATGGACAACAACCAAGGGCTGTAAATCAGCCATTACAGCAGGAAAACCAGCCCTTAAATGGTGCTGAAAATGGTCCAAATGGACAGCCAGAGATGGCAGAAGATATCCCTATGGATATACCACAGTTAGAGGAGATACCGGGCATGATTTTTCAGCCTTATGGCATGGAACAGGAGCCACCAATGGGTGATATGCAGGCTGGACAGCAACCTGCAAATGATGGTCATTGGGTACGGAGGTCCACAAGACCCTCCAGAGCCCCTGACAGGTTTGTTCCAGGGGTTGACTACTTGATGCTTACTGACTGTGGGGAGCCCTCATGTTACAAGGAGGCTTTACAGAGGGCAGACAAGGCTCTTTGGGAGCGTGCCATGAAGTCAGAGATGGATTCTCTGCATAAAAATGGAACATGGAAGTTGGTGCCTTTGCCTGCAGGCAAGAAGGTTTTGCCATGCAAATGGGTATACAGGCTCAAAGTTGCACCAGATGCAAAGCCAAGATACAAAGCCAGGTTAGTGGCTAAGGGCTTCAAGCAGGAATATGGTGTGGACTTTGATGAGATCTTCTCTCCAGTGGTCAAAATGACCACACTTAGAGCTGTGTTAGCTTTGGTTGCACATGATGATCTGGACTTGATTCAGATGGATGTGAAGACTGCTTTTCTTCATGGTGATCTCCATGAGGAGATATATATGCAGCAGCCAGAGGGTTATGCAGTGAGTGGAAAGGAGAAGCTTGTATGCAAGCTGAAAAAGAGTCTTTATGGGCTCAAACAGGCACCAAGAGAATGGTATCATAAATTTGATACATTCATGAAATCTCAGAAATTCAGGAGAAGTGACATAGATCACTGCTTGTACACCAAGAAAGCTTTAGATGGCAATCTATTGATCCTCATCTTGTATGTTGATGATATGTTGATTGCCGGGAAATCTCGTAAAGAGATGGATGCCTTGAAGAAGAGGCTGCATGAGACCTTTGATATGAAGGATTTGGGTGATGCAAATCACATCTTGGGTATGCGGATACATTGGCAAAGTCTTGCAGAGGTTCAATATGGACGGGGGAAAGAAGACTAGTACTCCTTTGCCTCCATATGTGAAACTCAGTGCTATGGACAGCCCACAGTCGGATAGTGACAGGGCTGATATGGCCAAGATTCCGTATGCTTCAGCTTGTGGCAGTCTCATGTATGCCATGGTTGCTACTAGGCCGGACATTGCATTTGCAGTGGGAGTGGTTTCTAGATACATGGCCAACCCTGGCAAGAAGCATTGGGAAGCAGTGAAAGGTGTCATGAGATACCTAAAGGGCACACAGGATATGTGCATATGCTTTGGCAAACAGGATGCATTAGTGCATGGTTACACGGATTCGGATTATGCCGGTCATCCAGATAACCGGAAGTCTACTACCGGTTATGTGTTTACAATCACAGGAGGTGCTGTGTCATGGATATCCAGGATGCAGAAGTGCACAGCCTTATCTACTACAGAGGCCGAGTATATTGCAGCCACAGAGGCTTGCAAGGAGGCATTATGGCTATCTCGGTTAGTGGTTGATTTGGGCTATACAGGGGATATTCCATTGTTGCATTGTGACAGTCAGAGTGCCATCCAGTTGGCAAAGAACCCTGTCTTTCATGCAAAGACGAAGCATGTGGATTTGAAGTATCACTTTATCAGAGAGGTGATAGAGAACAAGCAAATTCAGCTTGTTAAGATTCACACGGATGACAACCCGGCTGATCTGTTGACAAAGAGTTTGCCTCCGGAGCGGTTTGCTCATTGCAGACACTTGATGGGCATTGGATGAGGCCAGGCCTTGTATATTATCATGTACATGCTGATTTTTTCTTTTCCTTTACTTAAGGGCACTTTGCCTTTAAGTGGGAGGTTGTTGGGGTAAAGGCGTTATGCCCACCCTTATAGTGTGTACAAGCCCATAAGTTATAGTACATAGTACACTTAGTACATTAAAAGTACTAAGTGCACTATGTGTACTAGTGCAATATACATGTGTGATAGGGGAGTCACACACTCATATCATTATGAGTTGACTTATCCCCACAACTCTCTCTCTCTCTCTCTCCCTTGTTCTCTCTGTGTATGTCTCCCACATGAATACTCTAACCTAACCCTAATTCTTCCTTCTCCCACACAATATAGCCATGAGAGGTACACTTAATGTGACTTGATATATTTCTGGGATGACATCACTGCTTATGGCATTTGGTGGTAGATTACATCTTTGATCTTAGACTAAAAGATATCCTATGCAAAATAATTAAAAAGGCTAGGGACTACAAGTCGGGCTTATTGCCAATAAACCTCTCCTTAAGCCAAACTTGTGAAAGACATTCAATACATGGATTTAGCCTCCAACTATCCTTCTTGAAACAATGAGATAGAGCCCTCTCTTTTTATAACAATAGGGTGTGTGTACTCTTCTCTTACAATAATCAAGGGAATGGATAAAAACAAGGCTTATAATCCAAAAAGGGAGTGTAAAAAACATGCATAAGAATCATCAAATAGTGTATATTAATCTTGGGAGAATCAAGTACATAGTGTCGTGGGCATTTCTGACCAGATTTCCATACCAATGCATATGAATACAATATTGCAAACAATATGGTTGTTGGTGAAGATTTGCAACTCACACTACCCTCTGAAAGTGCCCATGTTCGTCGCTACCATCATCTGCTCTCTATTGTTCCACCAACACATGGTAGCAACAATCTGCAAGAGAGCACATAGGATAAGAGAATACTACACAGGGTACGTGAACATGGAGTCCTGCTCCTCCCTTCTGCCACTTGCTTCCATAATTAAGCATTAAAGCTTACCAATTGCAAGTAGAGTCGATGACAGCGGAAGTCTTTACGATGGAAGTGTCTCGAGTGTTGAAATCTTCAATTGGTCGCGTTCCTTCGCGACAAAAGTCTTCAAGAGGATGAAAGAAACCTTGGGGAAGCTTCCCCTATGGTTTAACTTGAGAAAGGAATGCTGAAATTAGGGTTTTCAGTCAAAAGACCAGAAATTACAGCAAATATAAGAGCTGTTTTGTTGAATTTCAGTCATCATCGGGAGTGTGTAGGAGAGTGAATACCATGTGGAAATAGGCTTGGAAGCTTGGAAAACACACTAGCAAGCTTGGTTATGGAGTTGGGAAGGAGAAAGTGCAGAAAATACAACCAAAGAGGCTCATTAAGGGGGGCACCTATTGCTAGAGAGAGAGGAAAGAGAGAGATGATGAGATGTCCACCTTGGGTGTCAGGCAGAAAGGACAACTAACTTGTGGTGCAAGCTGGGATGGACACATGGCTGGTTGCTCTCTTTGAACAAAGGGTATAAGGTTTGGGTTGTGGGCATTGAGTTTTGTTCACCTCGGGACATAAGTGTGCGAACACAGGGTTGGTATAGTTTGGTTTTGGTTGCTCAAAACTTAATAAAGTGTGTACACACTCACTTATAAATTAGTGCTAGTTTCTAAGGCTAGGTTTTGTCCAATACTTACCACCTATCACATGCCACATAACCATGTCAGTAGACAGTTTCACGCGCACGGTTCACGGGCGGGCGTCCCCTTACCCGGAACTACACATTGGTCAAGCAAGCATGAAAACAGCATGCAAATTCGATTGCAAGCAAGCACATAAAGATGCTATGCAATGCAACATTGGTATGGACAATCCCCGGTCATGAGACTATACCAAAATAGACGTGTTCCAGGCAAGTACACGAGGTACCAGACCCAATGAAACACCAATCCTCTATGCATTTTTGAGCATGTACACACAGGCACAAGTCCTAGCGGAAAGCCAAATCCATAGTATCACATGAGTGGCATCAATCCCCGGCATATGCAATTGGCATGGACGCCAGTCCAATGTACATACATAATGCGAAAGCACGGGTGGACGAGTTGGGTGGCCAAATGGTGACATGGCCAGCCCTTTTCAGGCCAAAAAAGTCTTCAAAAACATTCATAAAATGTGCTCATATCATGCCTAATACTTGTCCCAACCGTTGGTGCATGTCGTGGGCACCTCACGGCACATATAGGGCTGTCAAAACGGCTCCAAACTGTTGTATACGGCCTCTAACTTTTCCTTTTAGGGAGCTGCAAGGAATAATCATGTCTATGTGGCACCGAATTAAGGTGTGCATATGACACTCAAGGGGAAAAAATGAGCCCCCCTTGCTGCTTGTGGGCAGGCTCCACAACCTGCATTTTTGGTGTGTATACCCCCTTTTGCCCCTTTATGGGCTGCTTACATGCCCAGCCTGTGGTTGGGACTGTCTTGGGCTGCTCTCCAACATTGGGCAAAGGCTGCCAAAAACTGGTCTCCCTGCTTGTCTATGCTGATTTGCTCCCATCTGTCTGTTTTGATCTTGCTTCTTGTCTGACACTCTCATAGGTTTGAATCGTGCACCGACTTGAAATAATTGATTTGTGTGCATACCACACTTACACTAAGGGCCTCTTTACTATGAATCGAGCTCTCTATGACCAGCATTCTCTGCAAAACCTTAGCCCTAGTGTTCTCCAGTAGTCATAATTAGTGTTGTTTCACTTGTTTGGTTTTGAACTAGAGCTAGTTCTTCAAGGTTTGAATGGTTGTCGAAAATGTTGTCTTAACAAAATTCTTGCTGCTATGCTTGATTTGTCATGCAGGGTTGTTTCTTGATGTCTGCAATCAGCTCAAGTGTGGACTTGTCTCCAACAGCACGAGCAGAGAATCTGGTATGTAAGGTCTTTTACTCAGTCTATGGCTAATGCCATTAGATAGCATGGGGTTATGCAACCAAGTCTTCATGATTGGATACTCTTTGTTAGCGCTTTAGGTGTCGCTGATGCTTGGATCTTGAGGCCATTACGCATACAGCCCAGACAAGCGAGCTGTGTAGGGGCTTGTTTGGCCATCCATGAACAACGGCTCCCTCGCCTGTGGCCGTCACATTTTCAGACACCGGGAGCGGGTGGGCTGTATGTGTAAGCTGCCTTGGATGTGGATAAAATTCAGAATGTAGAGGTTGTTAGACAATGTGTCTCTCTCCACGTTGTCTTTAACTATTTTAGTTCCTCATACCCCACGTAGAATAGTAATGGAGCGCCTGGCTATTTTGCAGATTCTATTTGCGGATGCATTGTATGGGAAAAAAGAGTACAGAAGGGCACAGGTGAGAACTATCATGCATTAGCACGTGCAAGTAGACACAGATACGTAAGTACGTGTGTTATATATACATACATGCATACATATGCATATGTATGTCACACACCTTTTTTTTTTTTTTGGTAAAGCTTCATGTCATTAATTACATGTGGGAAACCTCAAAACGAGGAAAACCCACCAAAAAGACCATATACAAGGGAGACTACTAGAGTGTTCACTATGTTCAGTGTGAACATAGTTAAACATCTAAAAACAATCTGTAAAAAGAACATACATAGATGAGTCAATCTCATGAAGAGAGAGACAATCATATAAAGATTGCTGAAGAGAGGAACGGAAGAATGAGTAAGTATCCAAATGAGGCCCAGCAAAAACTATCCTGTTGCGAGACTGCCAGGTAGTCCATAAAGCCCAATAGCGAACCCAATCAAAGAAGACTTTATAGGATCTAAGGGGTGAAGGGAGAAGACCGAAGATCCAAAAGTATTTCCCAAAGGGTGCCTGTCGGAAGCGGGCTCTCAAACGTGCAGCAATCCGATCCAATAAAGTCCTGGTGAGAGGACAACTCCACAAAAGATGAAAGACTGTCTCTTGAGAAGCACCACAACTATGACAAGTTGAAGGTGCCAAAAGTCGCCTAGCCAAGAAAAGGCCGACTGGCAAGACTCCAATCAAGCATCTCCATAAAAAAAGTCTACTTTTCAAAGGAAGACTGCATTTCCAAAGAGAATGAAGCCGCTGTTTCCACCAAGCCTGACTTTTATGAAGATGCCAAATCTGATTTGCATGTTCTTGAACCCAAGAGGCAGGCAACAAGAGATGATATATCGAATGAACCGAAAGTTTAGCCATTGATAAAGGGCCTCGTGCAGGTTGTTCTCTTTTAAGGCTCCAATCAACCAAACGATCAGAACGATCCAAATCTGCAATTGGTTCAAAAGGAGCAAGAAGCTCTCGAATAAGCTGCCAGATTGATCTATAATGCATCCCCAGACCAAATTTCCTGGCGGCAACCACAAAAGAAAGCACATGGGCACCAGCATCCAAAACATCATCAATAAGATAAACTCCTTTCTTTGAAAGGAAATATGCCTTCCTAGGTTCACGTAGAGCCAAGGGTACATCAAAAGCCTTTGACCAATGAATACTCTCAAGGCGAAGCGAAGAAGATTGCGCATTAAGCCTGGGATTCCAAAAAAGATATTGCGTAACCTGTTTTCAGGCAAAAATTAACTTAGATGAAAGAGGGTAGCCGACAATCTTTCCATCGAAATGGCTGAAAATTGCATCCCAATACGTAACAGTCCACTTTCCAAAAGCAGGTGAAGACATAGACATACACATATAACCCAACATAATAGCCCATGGTTGGCGCTGTTGTACAAATTCCAACAGCAAAGTGGATTTACGAGCAAGCACATGAAAATGAATATTCAATATGTTCAAGCCACCATGTATCTTTGGAGAACACATCTTTGGCATTGACAAAAGACGAAGACCCTTTTTACGATGTTGCGTTTTCCACACAATTGCCATTGCCAGAGACATAAACCGATCTATATCAGCTTTCCTCCACATAATCAATGGAAGAAAGAACTGTATGTAAGCCATTACAATAGCCTGCACTATCCTGAGACGTACATGAAGAGGCCAAGTGGAAAGCTGCCAATAATCAATTTTGAGATTCAATTTTAGCATAACCCATTGAATCATTTGTGAAGATGACAGCTGCCAACCCAAAGGGTAACCCAAATGACGAACGATATGTCCACCAGGAGGTATTCCACCGGGCCACAATACATGATGCCATTGCTGTACATTAAGCGCAAGCAAGGTAGACTTACGGAAGTTTACTTTCAAACCAGCAGCCAGACCAAAAAGTTCCAAAGCCTCCATTAATCTCTGAAGATCTTGTTGCGTATTCTTGGGCATAAAAAAAGAATCATCAGCATAAGCCTGAGCCAGGAAAGTATGCCCAGCAGGAAGCTGTAAGCCATGCAATTCATCAGTAGCTTGCAAAAAATCCAAGTAGCAAAGAAAAGGATGTGTGGCAATAGCAAACAACAAGGAACTAAGCGGACAACCCTGGCGAACTGAACGTCCCAATTTCCAAGAATCTGATAGAGAAGAGCTCAAAATCAAAGAAGCATCACTGTCATTGTAGAGCCAATACACAATATTTTGCCACTTTGCACCGAAACCAAGATAACTCATAGTCATAGCTATATAATCCCAATGCACAGAATCAAAAGCTTTCTCAATATCAACCTGCAAAATGAGTACATCATGCTTTGTGTATTTGGCGTATTCAATGGCAATATAAGCATTAGCCAAATTATCATTGATTTGCCTGCGAGGCACAAAACCATATTGCGCAGGATGCAAACCATCATGTAAAAATCCTTTAATACGATTTGCCAACATCTTAGTCAGAAGCTTATAGATGACAGGCATAAGAGTAATGGGCCTCCAATCAGAAAAAGCTTCACAAAGATCCCGTTTAGGGAAAAGCTTAACCAATCCTTCTTTTCAAGAAGATGGTAGTGCATCATTTGCCCAAGCTTCATTGATCATATACAACAATGGTTGTTCCAGCTGAGGCCAAAATGCATGGAAAAATTCCACTGTCAATCCATCCCCTCCGGGAGATTTCCATCGACCCATTGAACGTAAAGCATCTTTAAGTTCAATATCAGTGAACGGAGATTCTAATTCCAAAGCATCCTGTGGAGAAATAATGGGCCGACCATGATGCAATAAAGCATAACGAGCATTAAGTATGTCAGGTGAAGTAGTTGGCGGTTTAGCAAAAAGAGCTGCAAAATGCTGACTAGCAATATACGAGAGCTCCAACAAAGAATGAGTCCATTGACCATCAGATTTTTTTCACCCTTCTGATGCATTCCTTTTGTCTTGAAGCATGTAGATTTTTGAAAAAATCTTTGGAAGAGCAACCCTTATCTATGATAGCTCGATGTCGCGAACGTGTCAACCATTTTTGCAATTTTCTCTGATCATTTAGCATGAGGAAGTGCTTAGCTTGCATTAAAGATTCTTGTTCATTGGTATTTAAAACCCGAAACTGAGCAAGATCAGCCATAGATTGACATGTTTCTTTAGCCTGTAAGATCCGATTCGGCAAGTCGGCCATGTAATAACCACCATAATCACAGATCACAGCTTGCATGCGCTGAACAAATTGAAACCAAGCAATGTCAATATCCTCATGCATTTGAAGGGGCAAAGGCTCAATGGCTTGCAAAACCATTTCCTTGAAATCAGCATGCACAAGATAACTGTTGTTTAAAAGCAACAGCCTATGTTTCTGAAGAATAGAAACATCCTGCGGCATATCAAAATAAAGGCCTAACCATAAAGGAGAATGATCAGAGAGTAACATGGAGCGATCAATCCATAGCTTGCAAACAAAATCATCGTATTGGTCTGCATGTAACAAGTACCAGCGATCCAGACGTGTCCAGCTATGTGGAAAAGCATTGTGATTAAAGGTAAACCCTTGCAGACGAGGGAATACATGCTGCCATAGATCCAGAATATTGCAGGAAGAGAGCAAATCATTCCATGTTCTGCGTTCAGCTCCAAGCATATGTGTTCTTCTAGTGGAATTAAATTCAGGAGATGGAGCATTATTAAAATCTCCACAAAGGAATGCATTATGGAGCCAGGGATAAGCCAACATTTGCGACCATATATTTGCCCTGTCAGCTGAGCTTTGTGGCGCATAAACTGCTGCAAATTCATAAATTTGTCCATACAATGAACATTGAATGACCATCCATCTGCCAGCAGAATCATTGTAGGCCAACATTGGTTGCAGATCATGCTTAACGAGCATAAAAACTCCCGAGTAATGCTGAGTGCCCGCATAAAATATATCATAACCAGCAAAGTGACCTGATTGACCCACTAAGGTATGCTGATTGTGTTCTTGCACACACACCAGATGAGGTTGCATTTTATGTACATAGTGCCAAAACAGCCTAAATTTACCAGGATCACAAAGTCCTCTAATATTGTACGAAAGACATTTTATTGGAGCATCAAACATCAAATCTGTACAAAGGTATATACAGTGAACAGCTAGCAAAAATCAATGCTGCATAACAACAACTGAATCAGGGAGAGAGCCCTCGCCCTGAATCAAGAGAGACTCATGCATATTCGTATCAACACACATATCCAAAGCATTTACATCGGCATCCATACTCGAGGAAGCACCTCGAACTACATCCGACCATATTCTAGAAAGCATAGTCGAAGAAGTAGAAGACTGTGCAATAGTGGCAGATGCAGTCCAATTACGTGAAGGAATAGGAGCACGACGAACCATAGTAGCTTTTTTCGGAGTTTTCCATTCAGCCGAAGATATTTTATCTTTTCCTTTATCCTTGGATTGATTAGGCACGGCCAAAGAAACAACTTATGGAATAACTTTAGCTTTTCCTTTCTCTTTCTCCTTTTGAGTATTTCAAGTGGCTTGATTTGTTGGTATCTCCTTAACTTGAGTAGGCTGCACATTCGCTGAAATGGGAGGTACAACAGATAACGGCGGAGGATGCAGCAGAGAAGGACATTTAGAAGCCATATGCCCAAACTTATGACAAGTGAAACAAGCACGTGCAAAGACTCCCCAATTTAATTTGAAATAACGTGCACCCATGCCACGCACATTTTCTACTTCAACAGCAATTGCAGGTGGTTGCTCATGGTCCGTATCCCACAAGATGCAAAATCTGTTTTTGTTTCCTGTAGGACGAGGTGCACAAACCACTTTGCCCAGAGTGGCTGCTATACCTGGCAAATGTTCCCTCAAATATTCCGGAAAATCCACGACCTCGACCCAAACAGGACAACGATGCCTAATCAAGGACTGATAGTCCTTGGTCGGGGACCAAGGTAACACATGTACCAACTGTATACCAAACATAAGGGGAGAAGTTTCAAGAATCTGCTGCTTATATTGACCATCAGACAGTAAAACATCATAAAAACCCCTTGCTGCAAAGTGAACTCCATCTACAAAGGGTCCACCTAGAATGGACTGAATCCATTGAGCTACTTCTTGTGCAGAAGGCATTTTGCCCGGAAAGAAGAGGATAATCCCTTTCTCTGAGTATCTACGCAGAGGAGACACAATCGTCGGCAATTTAATCTTATAACTGAAAGAAGGAGGCGGGTCCTTCCATTTGACACGACTGTCTACAAAGTCCTCACATAAAGCCTCATATACAAACTGTGCATCCGACGAATCTTGCTTAATCATGGTGACAGATTCAATTGCAGTATGTTGCCTCTTGTTACTGTCTGCAGCATTATCCCGGCGAGCATAGGTCACAACAGTCTCAGACATAATTGCAAGAGTAAAGTCTGTACAACACTGCCAAACAACTTTATTTTTTTTTTAATTTTATGAAAGCTGTATGCTGTATACAGTAGCCTAAAAAATTTCTGCTGATGCAAATCAAAAAGAAGCTCTATTTGCTGGAATGCTGAAACTGACTTCTGCTGATGCGAATCAAAAAAAGCTTTGTACACTGGAATTCTGAAACTGATTTCGAACTGTAGAAAATCTGCAGATGCGAACTGAACCTGAAGAGGAAGGCGAAGCTGCACGGGGAGAGAGGATGGCGTGCGAAGAACTGACAAGAAGAAGCGCATAAACACACACACTACACACACACACAGCCGCACACACACACACACACTCGTACAGGCGCACACAGGACGCGGAAGAGAGGAAAAGGGGCTGATAGACGATAAGGGCTGGAGGGGCGACACAATCCAGGAAGCAGGCCCGATAAAGTTCAGGAACCACGTGCCTCACCACACTAGCACACACAGAAGGGGGCGAGTAGGTCGAGGGAGCAGGCGAGCCAGGCGAGCAGGCGAGCCGGGCAGGCAGGTCGAGCAGGCGCCGCTGTGTCTATACCACCACACACAACAACCAAGTAAGAGACCATATGTATGTCACACACACACACACAAGGATACATACGTATGTGTGTGTGTTAGTACATACGTAAATATGTACATACATACATGCATGCATGCACATACGTATGTGTGTGTGTTAGTACATACGTAAATATGTACATACATACATGCATGCACACATCCATACATGTAGGCACATATAAAATATAAATATGAATAAATGTAAAAGTAAATATAAATACAAATATAAATGCAAAGACAAATTGAAATGTAAATACAAATTTAAATATAGAAATAGAAATTTATTTAGATTTAAAAAAAAAATAAGTGTGTGTGTGTGTGTGTGTGTGTGTGTGTGTGTGTGTGTGTGTATTATAGTGGGTACAGCCATTTGCATGTCTAAATGCTGTGTCCAATGGGATTCGATCTTGATCACTCGCTTTAAGACTTAAATGTCTTACCAATTGGACTTACACATGATGAGATTCCATGGACACTATGTACACATCATTTGGTCTCACAGACCCTTTAGGTCTTTTGAAGATGTTAATATAACTCTCTCTCTCATAGGTCGAGTTCGGCCTCTAGTAGACGTTAATACAGCTTTCTTGCTTTCTTTCTTTCTTTCTTTCTCTCTCTCTCTCTCTCTCTCTCTCTCTCTCCACCACCATACTCCACCGTACGCCACCACTTCTTTCATCTGCACATTTTCTTAGGGTCGCGAACTGCAAAGAGGCTCGGAGGAAACTCCGAGAACATCGCCCTCCCACACCTATCACCTCCCCGGATACATGGCACTCCTATGCACGCTCTCTCTATCATATCCCCCATCAACCACCCCTACCCCCACCTCCACCATCAGATCCCCGTCCCACCACCTCCACCTTCTTCACAAAGGGCATTGTCCTCAAGGCCATTCGTAGACTATGCAATGGGCGAGCCCAGGATCATGAGGGACTCACTGCCGAGTACATCTTACATGCCGATGATACCTTGGCGTCCCTACTAGCCTACATGTTCAATAGAGCCCTTTGTGAAGGATTTCCAACCTCTTGGTCCACCAACACCATCACTCCCATCCCCAAAGCCGGAGGTCCACTTGATCCTAATAATTACAAGACGATCATGATTGGCACACATTGGCCAAACTCTATGGATCAGTGCTAGAGGCGGAGCTCAGTTCATTTGCAAAGAGCCAGGGATGTAGAGCCTCAAGACAGGTTGGCTCTCGGAGGAGCTACTCTAACCTTGACCACATCTTCACCCTCCGTGCCATCATCGAGGAGGGTAGAGCACGACATTAGAGGATTTATTGCTGCTTTGTGGATTTCCGCAAAGCTTTTGATACTGTACCCTGAGCCCGCCTCCCACACCGTCTACAGGAGATAGGAGTCCCATCTGACATGGTTTGGAGCATCATCGCCCTCTATGAATCCATCACCAGACGAGTGAGAGCCCTAGGAGGTACATCGCAAGAGATTTCCAGCACTATTGGGGTGAAATAGGGCTGCCCTCTATCACCCACTCTTTTCGGCCTCTACATTGATGAGATCTCGAGCTTCATTGACGGATTAGGCGGGGCTGGTCCCACACTGGTAGGCATATTGATCCCCATACTACTTTATGCAGATGACATCGTCCTCCTCTCAGACTCGGCCGAGGGGCTTTAGAGACAATTGGATGCCCTACAGGACTTTTGCACTCAGCGGGACCTCTTTGTTAACCTTGGTAAAACCAAGGTAATGGTCTTCAATACCTCTCGCCCCTTCACATCCAGATTGAGCTTCACATATAGAGGGGATCCTGTGGAGATTGTCTCATCCTATGTCTACCTTGGTGTCACTTTCAGTGGCCCACGCTTCACCATGCTTCCCACAGCACATGCCAGAGTGACACGGGGATATGCATTGTAGCCTTGAGCTTACTTGAGTGGCAGTGCTTCCAGGCACATTTCCAGGAGTGCACGACGAAGGGCTGGCTTTTTGACACCCTCGTCACACTAGCCTTGATGTATGGAGAAGCCTTCTGGGGCCAGATTTATCCGATGAGGACCGGCAACGAATTGCATGTCATGTTCTTCTCCCGTATGATCCGCAACAAACCATTAGTCCCACAACAGATTATCCAGGCAGAGTTTGCTGCAGTCTCGATGGTAGTGGATGCAGTCTCGATGGTAGTGGATGCATTCTTCCAGATAGTCACATACCTCCATCGCATTAGTCACGTGGATCCCCACAGGTACCCGAGGCTTGCCCTGGAGTCCTCAAGATAGCTAGCACTTGAGGACCACTGTGGAGTATGGTATGCACTTGTTTCCACTTGGTTCTTAGTATATGGGCTCCGCATGGACTGCCTACCCTCCTTCAGTACAGTTTGGACTCCCCTTTTCTCCGGTTCTCTCACGAAGATACCAACTGGGTTATCCGGTTAGATCTTCATAGCCAGCTAGCACTTGAGGGCCACACTGGAGTATGGTATGCACTTGTTTCCACTTGGTTCTTAGTATATGGGCTCTGCATGGATTGCCTACTCCCCTTCAGTATAGTTAGGACTCCCCTTTTCTCCGGCTCTCTCACGAAGATACCAACTTGGTTATCCGGTTAGATCTTCATAGCCTCTACACCCATTGCACATGGATCACACCTCCGGAGCTCCCCATGAAGATGCACTTCTGCAAAGATCACTTCCTCACACTCACTGAGGATGGATTCATCCAGCAGCCGGGCTACTTGAGTGTTCACATGTTCCATGCCATGTGGATTGCGATTGGCCAGATACGGGTTTCATCCCACCGCCTCAAAGTGGAGACAGGTAGAGTTGAGCGCATCTTCAAAGCCGGGAAGCTCATACGGAGACCCAGAGAGGAGTGGATCTGCTGATTATGCCACACAGAGGTTGAGACGGAGGAGCATTACATATGCTGCTGCCTAGTATACTATGAGATCCGTGGGAGGTTTCACTGTCTATTTCGTGAGGGATTTGGTCCACTTTCCAGGATCATTGACTTCCAGGACCGGCGTTGCCTAGGCTTCTTCCTGCTTGAGCTCGACAGACACAGGGACACCTTCTTGAGAGAGCTTCGGCCCCAGGCACCCCGCCCCCTCCCTCGCCAGCCAACTATCACCAGTTTCTTCTGGACCTTGGAGGTGGAGGACACAATATAGTGGATCTTGTGGACCCTCCACGAGCTACTCTGGACCTACCTCGCCTGAGAGGAGTTACGTCAGAGTGAGCCTCCACACTCCAGCGTGCCCGATGCCCCTGGCCCCCCGGCCGTCGGCCACGATCACCTCATCAGCTCTCCAGATCCAGGACATGCTCCACCGCCATCGAGCTACCTTTCCACGTGACATAGCTGAGGGAGACCTCTCGACCATACTCATTAGCCCCATGCTTGATATTTTGGAGAGTGGTATACCATCTACTCGGAGCTGATGTTGCTCTCATGTTTCTATGTTCTTAGTATTCCATGATGAGTTTCCATGGACACTTTTGTATCACCCCGTGAGATAGCTATGTTTATGTTTTCTCTGTTTTATTTTCCATTTCATGATGAGATATGCCATGGACATTATTGTATCACTTTGGTCTCATAGGCCCATTGGGTCTTTAGTAGACGCTTAATATCTCTCTCTCTCTCTCTCTCTCTCTCTCTCTCTCATGAGATGCAGCTACTGCATGGCGCAGGATGAGAGAGCCTCGCCCTCGTACCCCGATTGAGGATGCACACACATGGCACACACATGCCAAGAGCCTCTACCATATTCCTCAGCAGCCGCCCATACCACAGCCACAGGAATCCCGCCCTACCACCTCTACTTTCTTTACCGCCTCGATGGTAGAGAGAGCTATCCGCCGGTTACATCATGGGAGATTGGCTGACCACACAGGTATACAGAGTGAGCATCTTATTTATGCAGCTGACACACTGGGACCCTTTGTTGCTCACCTCTTTAATAGGGCACTAGTGGAGGGCCTACCAGCTGAGTGGACGATGCACACCATTGTGCGTCTCCACAAAGCGAGAGACATGCTAGACCCCATCAACTACAGGACTATCATGATTGGTCATACATCGGCCAAACTTTATGGCGCAGTGCTTGAGGCAGAGTTGAGCTCATATGTAGAGGAGGAGTGACTGCGAGCACCAAGGCAGGTTGGATTCCGACGAGCTTTCTCCATTATTGACTATATATTCACTCTGAGATGTCTGATTGACCAGGCTAGGGTGCGGGAAAAGAGATTATACTGCTGCTTTGTGGATTTCCGCAAAGCATTTGACACGGTGCCACGAGAGAGACTCTTCCAGCGCCTACAGTCATTGGGGATTCCATCAGAGATGGTTTGGGGCATCTATGCTTTATATGAGCAGGTCTTTGGGCGCATACGATGCCCCGGGGGGCTATCTGATGTTATTGCTAGCACCATAGGTGTGAAGCAAGGATGCCCACTCTCTCCTACACTATTTGGGCTATACATCGATGAGGTGACTGACTTCATTGGTCACGGTGGTGGGGACGGGGTAGACATCTCAGGTACCACAGTCCACATTATGCTATATGCAGATGATATTATTCTGGTCTCTGAGTCGCAGATGGGACTACAGCACCATCTCCATGCACTCGATGACTTCTGCACACAGAGGGGGCTTACAGTGAACCTTGGGAAAACCAAGGCCATGATTTTCCACACCTCAGGGCCGGTTCGACGACAGGCCATCTTCACACTAGGAGGACAGGTAGAGGTGGTAGACTCATATGTGTACGTGGGGATTACATTTACGACTCCGCTAGGAAGATTTACTATGGCACAGGTAGCCAGGGATAGACTCACATGAGGGTATGCAGCTCTGGCCATGCTAGAGAGACAGTGTCACCAGGCACACTTCCAGGAGCCCCGCACAAAGGGTGGTTGTTTGACACACTAGTCACCCCTGCTTTGATGTATGCTGCAGTAGTATGGGCACTTGGGCTCGCCACCTCCACATGGTCTCAGATAGAGAGGCCTCAGATTCTCATGCTCTCACGGATGATCCGCAGCAAACCCTCCGTCCCACATGACATTGTCCGGACGGAGTTTGCTGCACCTTCTATGCTAGTAGAGGCCCTCTTCCAGACGATCTGCTTCATACAGAGGATCAGACCATCAGATCGACTCTCACATAGAGCTTTTGAGGCGTCCAGGCAGCTCGCAGAGAGTGGAGATAGGAGATCATGGTATTCACAGATGATACAGTGGCTCACTCAGCATGGTCTTGACATAGATCACCTGCCACCTTTCCAGTATGATATACATGCACCACACATCCAGCTCTCTCACAGTGAGAGGAACAGAGTCCTTCAGTAGGATTTATGGCAGCAGTACACTCAAGAGACTTGGATTACACCTAGTCAGCCTCTACCTCTGAAGATGCTATACTACAAAGATCAGTTTATGCGTATCTCAACGGATGGATTCATACAGAGACCTAGATACATGGATGTGTACATGCCTCATAGTGCCCGAGTGGTGATTGGCCAGCTCAGAGTGTCATCACACCAGCTTGAGATTGAGGCAGTTAGGACAGTACGGATCCCCAGAGCAGAGAGGATATGCAGACTATGCCAGGAGGAGGTTGAGAGTGAGGAACATTATGTATGCAGATGCAGAGCATATAGTGTCATTAGAGAGAGATATACCACCATCTTCAGTGGACATCCCTCACTCCGCCAGATCATGGAGTCCGCAGACTAGCGCAGATTTCTAGGAGGTTCTGCTAACTATGGGATACTGGGTAGGAGATCATCCTTAAAAATGTGTGAATGAGAAAGGAGATTTGCCAACTAAGGGACTGAAGATGATGAGACAGCGGTTATCGATGAGATAGAAGCTGTCTGAGCATAAATCAATGCTCCTGCTGCTTCCTTGCACATAGCTCGTCAGGCCTGGAGATGAGAAATCATAGGAACGCCAAGAATGCTCCTATCCCCCGAATCATGACAGGCTATGCACTCTTCCCAAGGGTATGAGGAAGGGCTGCACACCTGAGGCTGAGAAAAGAAGGCGGTGGACTGTTCTAAGCTATGTTAGAATGCTGTAAATGCTTATGAATGATAGAATACCTTTACCAAACGACTGGTGTATGCCTAGATGATGCACTGAATGCTGGATACGGATGTAGACTGATGAATCAAGGCTGAAACTGCTGGGAATCTGCAAACGCAGGTCTGTAGGGCTGTTGTAGGGCTGTAACGCAGATCTGCACCTGTTGTATGATTGAAGAGCTGAACCGTTGCGTTAAAAGGACTCCTGGCTGCTGGTTGAAGGGGTCTGATGGCTGCGCCTAGGGCTACTAGATGGGCTTCAAGAAGGGCTGCAAGAAGACACCAACTACCAAGGAGTAGGAGTTCAATCTAGGTTGAAGGCAAGGGTACTCCTAGGGCTGAGGAGGAAAGCTCTTAGCACACTGAAGAATGAATGCTGAACTAAGCCCTATGCAAGCCTATTTATACTAACTAGGGGCTGGTCAAGTTGGCTGGTCATTTATTTAATAAAGTTTATATTTATAAATGACATAAAATGATAAATAAACACCATAAAATATGGGAAAAGTACCAGATAATCCTAGTAAATTCCCTAAGGTTTTTGGGATGTTCTAAATGATGCACAAGCATATGAATGCATATTATGTAGGATGCAGAGTGCTTTCTGATGCAAACCCTAAGGCTTCTACTGACTACATGCATGAATGATTCTCTCCAAGTGGGTTAAGGGACTTGACTGACTGACTGACCCTCTAAGGCTGAGGAATGACCTACGTAGCTTGTGCTTGACTTATCCCGGACTAAGGATGTACAATGGGGTCATGGCGTACGACAAATATCATACTACTGGGTTCTAATAATGTACAAATGTTGCACTGCTGATGATGAGCCAGTTTGTCACCATGCACTGAGTGCAGAGTGCATGTGACATGTATGCATATACGGATAGATAGATAGATAAATAGGCATGCACGCACAGGCGTGCACACACATTTGCTGTCTGAAATCTGAATTTTTTTACTGGCTTGTGGAAGTAAATGCTGGAAACTTCAATAATTTCTTCTATCATCCAAAGCTGATTTTTTTTTCCCCATCTTGTGTTACTGCAGAATATTTACAGGCAGGCTCTTCAGCAGTGTAGAGTAAGTCCCAAACAAAATTTAAACAGTGGAGGTAGAAACACGTTACAAGTTGGTAGCAGGTCATCTTCGGCCAGTCCAGCGCACACTTCATTAATCAATGAGCATGAAGTGAGTTTTCGGATAGGCTGCATACACTGTTTTTTTAGTATGAGCATTACATGTTGTTTTTGATACAGTCTACAAAATGTTCTATGTGCAACTGTGGGATAGTGGCACTTTGAATGCTCACACGTACAGCCCGCTGTCTTTTTTGTTGGAGAATCTGACAACAGGCAGACATGGTAGTTTTAATTACTGTTCATCACGGGAAGGCAATCAAGCCTGTTCACACTACCTGGTTGTCTGTCTGTCCACAAAGGTGGGCTATATGTGAAAGGGGACTTTGTTTGTTGTCACTATCAAACTAGGATAGGCTGCCATCGTTTACTAACTGAAACATATATACTACTACCAGGTGAAATACAAGATCGCACTCTGTCACCTGGCGGTAAATGATGCACGTGCTGCCCTCTCAGAGGTATATGTTTGCTCTCGGAAAGCTCCAAGGGGGATTGTGGGTAATGCTAATTGCATCCATTATTCACATCCTTATGATGCAGTTGGGATTTTTTATTGTGTGGCAGATGGAAGGGATACCGTCCAAGGCAAGGACTCTACGTATCAATCTGACCTTAGCCCGGCTTTATCGGGTAACTGGATATGAGAGAGCTGCTATTGCTTTCTATAAAGAGTGCCTGAGGTATTAAGTCACACTTAACGTGCTGTCCTTTGAAATATCATGTTTTTGTGAGAATTTTAACTTTTTATTCTAGTTTAGCTGAACTCTTTTAACATGCCCATGTGGTGGTAATGAAAGGTGTTGATGTCAAACATGGCAGTGTGAGAATTGTGGTAGTTTGGAGTGTGTGCTAACTGTGGAATGTATACACATATAAGGCTCCCCTGCTTGTACGGCAGCAGAGGGCTTTGATGAGCAAGATTGCCCGTCCAAGTGTCTTGGGTGGTCATGATGGGGTCCCTACCCCATGGGTGTGCTTTTAGTGTGTAACCAGTTGAGCTTTTCTATTGCACTCTTATGAGTGAAAATAGCTCATGCTTTGTACTAAGTTCATTGTATCTAGGCTTTGCTAGTTAAATCATTTTTTGGACTACATGGTTGCCCCACCCATCACCTGAACACATATACAGAGGCTAGCAGCCAAAATATAGCCAAACTGTTCTATTTTGGTCTCATAGGCCACTCTGGCTTTGAGCAGATATTTCAGCTCTTGTCACTTTCTTTGATTTTTATTTTTCGAACCCATGATGATGTATTTCATAGACATGATGTAACCTTTTGGTCTCATAGGTCATTTTGGCCTTTTGTAGATGTTAATACAACTTTCTTTCTTTCTTTCTTTCTCTCTCTTGCACAGGAGGGGCATAGCACACGATCGTACTCACGCATTACCAAGTGGTTTGATCTTCATGGCCTCCAGATGGATTGCCTCTTCCAGTTTGAGTATAGCCTAGGTGCACCTCTTTCGGATCTCTCTTGGCAAGAGATCAATGGCATCATCGCCTTTGACTTGGCTGGCTTCCACATGAGATGGACATGGTTGTCCCCAACGGAGCTTCCCACAAAGCTCCAGCTCTACAAAGATCACTTCTTGAGACACAAAGGATGGTTTGATTGAGAAACATGGATATTTGTAAGAGACATACCATGCGATAGGATTGCCATTGGTCAGGTGAGGTTATCCTCTCACTGCCTTCGGATAGAGATAGGGAGAGTAGAGGGCATACCTTGAGAGGCACGACTATACAGACTATGCATGATAGAGGAGATGGAGAAAGAGAAGCACTACATGCTGAGATGCCTGGTGTACTATGAGATACGGGGGAGGTTTCACTGTTCCTTTAGCGAGGGGTTTGGCCATAGTTGTCAAAACTCGCTGTTGGCAAGGTCCCAACTCCTTACTCAGGTTTTCTGCCTTGGAGTATTGGTTGCCTACGCCATTGAGATGTTTGCATCCCAATTAACGGCAGCCAAGCCATTCCAATCCCGTGAACGGTGGCGTTGTAAAGTGTTGGCTGGCAAGTTGGGAAAGACCACTTGGCCTTCCCATCGTGCTGCCCCTTAACCAGCGCGTTCTATTGTTGCAACCTTGCACATTCATTAACTTGATCTTGTTCTTGCATCCTCTGAGCCTGTCAATGGAGGGCAACTAATCCTATGACCTGGCATTGGGATTTGTTTTTGTTTTCATTTTTTGTGGTTTTTATAATGTTTTGGGGGTAGGAATTTTTGCGAGAATGAAAGATGGTTGGCTGCCTAGGGCTGAAGTGCCCTTTATATAGTGGGTAGGGTGTGAGAATGAAAGATGGCCCTAGGGCTGGTTGTAGGCTGGAAGTGCCCTTTTTGGTTCTTTTCCATGGGTGCCTCACATTAGTACCTGTCCCCTTTTTGGTGCTTTTCCATGGGTGCCTCATAGGAGGACTTGTCCCCTTGGCTGTGGTCACCCTCACCCAACCCATCCATGGCCCCCATTATGGGTGGCGAGTAGGCTTCCCAATGGCCTATAAAAGAACTTCACCATGCCCCTAGATCTGCAGTGTCATTAGCACCATGTAAAAGGGCCCTGGGATTAGGAGATAGCAGGGGGATATAGAGGGCTAAGGTTAAGAATTAATAAACTAGGCTACTGGCTACCTATAGCAGGCCAAGCTATTTATAGCTGCAGTTATCACTATAGAAGTGATGCCTTGGGTTATTATTCGGTAGTCATTTGTGCGGTGCACTTTTGATGGGTCTGTGCCTGAACTAGAGTCTCTACTCCTGCCGTGGACATGGCAGATCATTGATAGTCTTGCCGAGGGCCCCTGTGGGCTCGCAGTGGTGGTATGGGATGCCAGTGCTGACTGGCATGTATCTGACGAGTGGGACCTTACCCCCGGCTCGGGGTTGGATCGAAGTACTAATCCTATGACTGGGTGGTGAACTTGCCCTTTTTATTTGGTTTTATCTAATCCTTTGTTGGATTGTGTTTAGGAAATCTTGGTTAGAGAGGCCTAGGAGGCCTCTTACACTTGGTATCAGAGCGACCTAAATGCGGATCTTGGGTTGGGATTCCCATGTATTTTTCTCAGCACCAGAGTTGTTTTGTCTCATGGATTCTGAGAGGGGGGAAACAGGAGACTCAGGCATATAGGGGATGTGCAGAAATTCGTGGAACTCTTGTTCACCCTAGTTTCGACTCTCTGAGGGCTGTGTATTTTAGGGTTATGATACCCTTGACATGTAAAGAAACATGTGGGCAAGGGGTGGCCTGAGTGTGCATCCAAAGGCTATAATTAGCCTGTGTGCAACAGTACAGCAAGGCTGTAGGCGCAGCAGTACAGCATGTGACTGTTTGTGCAGTGAGCCAGCATGGCTGGTTGGTGAAGCACCACAGGACCTAGTTGGCACAGCACAGAAGGGCTGGTTGGCGCAGCAGAGAGAGAAGGGACCAGGTGATCAGCAGAGTGGGTCAGTGCAGAGGCAGAGGTGGCTGTGCACTGGCAGAGCAGACAGCCAGAAGCTTCTGAGCGCTGACAGAAGGCAGGCTGCTAGGCAACCGAAAGCGGTGCTAGTATTTTTGGGGGTTTTTCCTAAAAAAGCATAAAACAGAAAGCATGCTGTTTTTTAAAAGGGAAACCTTCTAAAAGAGATAACTTGGCATCGAGAAATTAACCAAAGAGAAGCTGGAGCTCCCTCCCTTCCCCCCCACCCCCACCCCCACCCCCCCCCTGCGCGCACATGCCAAGCACCCTCTCGCCATCACCCTGCCCTCCCTGCCCCTGCTCGTAGTAGCCTACGCCCACCCATTGGCCTTTGCCTCCTCCTGTTAGAATTTTGTGCAGCTCTTTGTGTTGTGGTAACATGGCCTTTTATTTGCACACATGTTGGAAGATCTCTATGCTCGAGATTCCTCGATGAAGGCAGTTACTCTGCAAGGGCAAATCTCTATGCTCGAGATTCCTCGATGAGGGCAGTTACTCTGCAAGGGCAAATCTCCAGTCTAGTATTTTCTGCTGGTAGTTCTGTGCTGTTGTTCCTTATGAAGGCAAGGTCATCCATGATCAGATATACTGGCAATGGGTGCTGCCTTGTCCTCTACTTAGTTGGCTACACTTATCCTCACAAAGCTTCCTCTGGAGTACGATGTGGTTTCTCGGGCTTTGCAGTGCTTGGTCACAGAAAGCAAGTTGGATTTTGATGACCTCAGCTCCCTTCACTTGGAAGAAGAGTCTGTCCTCGTTTCACAGGGTAAGGTCAAGATATCTCTTAATGGTCAGGATCAGGCACTTGCTTCAGTGCAGAAGAAAGGTCGGCGTCGTTGCTACGCGTGTGGGAAGAAAGGACATTTGTCTAAGGATGGCTTGTCCAAGAAGGACAAGGGCAAGGGCAAGTCTTCATCTCAGAAGAAGGGCAAAGACAGGACACGAGACAACGATTCAAATACTTCTAGTGACTCATCTAGGGCTCCCAGGGTGCGTCTGGCTCGGGAGGACTTCGATGGTGTTCTTCTTTAGTTATACTGATAGTCCCCCCCATGTGATTCCAGCCAGAGGAGGTTTGTGGGTAGGAGAGGGGGCTGTTAGCAGCTCCATTTTTCGGTGCATGGGAATCGTGAGTTGGAGTTCCAAGAAAAAAATTTGGCAGGACAAGGTCAGCTTTGGTAGCTATGGGTTGAATGCGTTTCAAATTGATTGCTTGGTGTAGCAAGGACTATGGACAAGATGTGTTCCAAGTTCATTGTTCGAGGTTTTTGGGACGTGATGTGTTCACAGTCCACCATTGGGGGATAATGGGTGCAGTTTGCCTGACAGCTCATCCTTCTATATTCTTGGAATTCAGGCATTTTGTTTCGAGGAGTTAGTGTGGTAGGTGCTCTTTCCGAGATGTATCTGGTACTGTGCAATACTGGAATATCATTGGTTGCATCTTCATCAGCTTTTCTTCTTCAGACTTTTGCACACTATGAGTTGCAGAGGGGGTGTTAGAATTTTGTGCATCTCTTTGTGTTGTGGGAACATTGCATTTTATTGGCACACATATATTTTCTCATGTTTATGCTAGTCGTGGGCTGATATATACTTGTCGGCCAAGTCATGATGCCAGTCGGCCAGCTCTTGGCCTCCTTTCCTCATCACTCTTGAATCCAATCCCAAGCACATTGTAATGCTCATCTGCAAGCTATCACCATTGTAAGCCTCTTGCTAATCAATAAAGTGATCTTGTCTACAATCTCTTTCTCTCCTTCTCTCTCTCTCTTTCTTTTGTCTATGCTTCCACATGTGCATACTCCCAACACCTTTTGCCTCCCCCTCTTTTGTCAGGCTGCCCCCGTGTCGCCTCTCCAACGTCCCCTCCCCCATCACCTCTCCCCTCCTTCACGTTGCTGTCCTCTCTTGCTCCTGCCTTTTTTCCACCTCAGCCCCACCCTTACCTCCCTTGCCTTAAGCCCCTTCCTTGCCTTGCTACTTCCCCGCCTTACCCTCTTCCCTGCCTCCCCTCCGTGCTCCTCGCACCCCTCCCCTCTTATTATCTCTCTTGTCTTCCCATTCAGTGTTTATTGCTCTAAGGGTTTTTATATGTGGCAAGTTTGGGCATCTTTTGGTCTTGAACCCCTAGGAGGATTCCATGTCAGCCACTCCGTCATCCCCGACTGAAGCGGCCATCCCTTGCCTATCCTTTTTAGAAGAAGATCAGTGACATTCACCGCTTGGGGCATGGCTACTATCAGGTTGAGTTCGATTCACTTGTAGCTTCGGACAGAGAAATGTAGCTCAGCCCAATCGCACTGCGTATGGCCCAGGCCTTCTTTGCGAGGTGGCAGGACGGCTTTGACCTGCTGTCCGATCCTTTGGCTGGTGTCTTAGGCTTTCTTGTGAAACAGTTTGCATTCCAGGTCTCAGGAAGGAATACCTTCCTCTCCTCCTGGTGATAGGTGGTGCTATCGAAAGAGTGATGGAATCCACCCCCATCGCCGCTTCAATTCTTGCATGGACGACAGGGATTCCCCTTCGTGTTTGCATTGCCTCCCTGGAGTCACTGCCTCATTCCATTCCGCTTCCTAGTATGCGGGGAACCTATTTTGCAGAGACTTGAGTGCTCTGCCTCCCAGGCCAATGTTTCATCTGTAGGGAGATGGGATGCCTTGTTAGAGCTTGTCCCCATTAGCAGTCCAGGCGGCCGCCTCTAGTTGTCCCCCCCCTCCTCTAACCCCCCACCCCCCCCCCCCCTCGTGGCCGGCTTGGGCCTGGGCCTAGACCTTCCCCAAGGGGTTGGGCGGGACATAGGCCCCCAGGTACAAGAGCACCAGGACGTGTCCTCTGTCGAGATCGGCGCAGGAGAGTGGCAGATCGCCGGCTCGAGGCGGAACCGTAGGCTGACTTCCGGAGCAGAGCAGCACTGACAGGCGCGTTAGGCTGGCAAGATATAGAAGGATACAGTTGTGTCAGAGAACCGTTTCGAGCATTTACCTCAGCAGCTCCTAGTACCCTCGAGACCCCCCCCTACCTTTTCTTTTCTTTTGAAGACCATTACCTTGTCGAGATCCCCCAGCAGGCTTTTAGGTTCTCGTGCTATATCACTCCAGACTGTCGACCCCAGAGAGGCGTGATGATCTTCTCCTTCTCACTGAGTGCAGCATAGGAAATGGATTCGAGCATGGAGTTAGTGTCCACTGTTATTGAGGGGCAGGACATAGAGCTCTCGCATCATTTGCACGACCGCATATCATTGATTACTCACCTCTGGCCTTTGGCTCGGATGGAGTTGGGTGGCTTGGGTCTTCGGGAGTAGGCAGGGGAGATGGTGTCCTCCAGCTTGGAGGTGCTTTTGTTTGTATTTCTTCATGTTTCAGTGGCAATACCTCCCCCCCCTCTCCCCCCCTTAGAGATACCTGCACTGACAGGTGGAGTCCAGAGTATGCATACTCTAGGGCTTGAATAGAGTGGCTACACATGGAGGCCAGGGTTCGTGTCCATCTGGCACGGCTTCGCCCCAAGACCGACGGTGATTACTCTCCATTGAAACCCATGCCCAAGAATCTTTGAGTGGAGGGCAGTTCGGACAGTTCTGTTTCCCACCAATCTTAGTTATGTGGATTGTTTCATGGAACATCCAGGGTTTGGGGGGCACATAGTGCTTTTAGAGGCGTGGTGTCCTTGGAGAGGAGCTCCACAGAGCGGTAGTTGGTGGATCCAGAGATATTCTTTTCATTTAGGAGCACTATCTCTTAGAGGGATGTACCCCCCGCGGGAAGATCTTGTAGGGCAGGAGTCACATCTTTTGGTCCCACTCTTTTGGCCCCTCCGGGACATAGGGTGGAGTATGCATTTCCGTTAGAGCGAGCAGCTGTTGCCAAGAGTGGTTGACTCAGGAACCATTGTCACTGGACGTGTTCATTGGGTGACCATCAAGATTGTAGAGGACGTTGTGGGCTTCCTGAATGTATATACGCTCCGAATGCTGCAGTAGGCAGAGCCACCATCTGGAGTACAGTTCATCAATCCTTGCCACATGCAAGCTTCTGGTGTATGGGTGGAGATTTTAACATGTTAGAGTCGGTGAAGGATAGACTCAGTGGCAGCAGGGCTACAGTATCAGGTACAGAGTACTTGGCTTAGGAGGAGTTGATTAGAGCTCTCAGGGGACAGGATCCTTGGCATTTGCTAGAGTTTGGATGTAGTCTCGGGAATTTGGGTTTTTCCAGATCCGACTGGAGTGCATGCAATAACCTATCCAGATCGTGGTGGCATGATTGGTATTTTAGTTGGCAATACTTTCTTTGATCATGCACTAGTTATTCTCTCCCTGGTTGACCTGTGGAGGCATGACAAACATTTGAGCACCCAGATTCCAGATAGCCTCATCCAGGACCCTGAGATTTCAGTAGGATAGAGGGGATTTGGGAGAGGCTAGATTTTCACTCAAGAGCAACCGCAAGCGCCTTGGATGTAGGCCTTGGAAAGATTAGTAGTCTATTACAGGAGGCAACACGGAACAGATCGGCCGGCTTTTGAGAGCAGGAGAGGAGCTTTTGCAACGGTCTTGCTTCTCTACAGCGGCTGTAGGAGAGTGCACCAGATAGCCCGTGGATTGAGAGCCAGTTGGATGTCGCTCGTTCAAAGCTCAGTGTAAGATCCCTGTTCCCACCGAGCAACAGATTCGGGATACTAGCAGCGGAAGTAGCACTTCTCGTGCGGGACAGGGGTCCCACATTCGGGGCCTCACCCACAGATATCCGGATAAGAGACTAATCCGTCGGTTGTTCCAAAACCGAACCCGGAAAAACTTCCTTTACCGGAAAGCACGGGCAATTCCACCGGGATAACTTTTTACTCTAACGTAGTCAAGATCATTTCTGATCGAGCTGATCCAATTACATCTATAAGATACTTGGTCAGATCAAGGGAGAAACTTGCACTTGGATCATTGGGATCAACGCTTTTTTCCCCATTCAAGAGGCACAGCCGTTGATTCCTATCCATAGAACAGTTACTGCCCGGGATTTATTTTATCTATCGTAAAAACAAAAGTTTGAGTCTCGATTTACGGATCCATCAGTCCAGCCTAACCCCATCCAGTCCCATGGGTTAGCCAACCGCCCAACCACTGTAGTGATGGGATCCAATTAATAATTTGGTTAGGTTTTGTCCCGGGTACCAAGGAAAAGAGTTCCAAGGCCCCCTAGCCGGATGTTCATGCAAAATAAAACTAGTCACACCACTCACACACCCAATATGAAATTGCCTTTTCACAGACTCAACTAGTTTAAAACAATCCTTTAATAAAACCATAGTATCACTGATCACCATCTTCCAATTTATCCAGTTGATTCTTAATTTTTCCACCATTCCTTCATCAGAGTATCTATGGCATCATTGGCAACTAGGACGCTCACCACCTGTCCACTCAGGGGCCGTTTCCTAATCCCTAGCCCATAATACTCGGCAATATAATCACTTATCAAGATGGACTCTCGTTGAAGATCAGCAAGATCAACCAACAGATCCATATAAAGAGCCATGGACTCATCCATTGAAGACCAGCAAGGTCAATCAACCAGATCCATGCCCGATTTCAGAAAACAACTCCAACTCTGTTCCAATATCTTCCTGGACGCACGCGTGGGTATCCTAGGCGACCCAGAGCCCGAGCACCGTATGGTCAGCACCCTCTAGGATCCTTCGCAGGTGACCTAGCGCTTCACTCATAGGCCGCTTCCTTGGCCCCTCATCCACCGTGCCGGAAGCTCACCATTTTAATCGCACCGAGGCTGGTCAAGACCTCGGCCGACCTTGCTACGCGAGACGTCCTTCATTGACTCTCCGCCAGCAGTTGCAACTTTATCAGTTAGGTCCACGACCTTAATCACAAGACGGTCAAAATGCTCCCCCAGCATTCTTGACATAAAACAGTCATTTACAAACAGCATTTACAAACAGTTTACAATACAATTTCTATTTTAACTTTCATTTTTCCACATTATCCCTCATCAATCTACATTACTTATTCCATATTTCATTTATATGTATACTCATCCCATCACATCATTTTCCATCTCATCACTTCAGATTCCTTCACATCACATATCATATATTCACATCCATACATCCACATCTACATCCATACATCTATTTTCACATCCACATCTACATGCACATTCATGCATCCACATCCATACATCCACATCTACATGCACATTCACATCCATACATCCACATCTATATGCGTACATTCACATCTACATGCATACATCCACATCTCTATGCATACATCCACATCCACATTCACATTCACCTCCATACATCTACATCTACATGCATACATCCACCTCCACATTCACATCCACATCTATACATCTACATCTACATGCATACATTCACCTCCACATCTACATCCACATCTACATCTACATGCATACATTCATCTCCACATCCACATCTACATCTATACATCTACATCTACATGCATACATCTATATCTCCATTCACATCTACATCTATACATCTACATCTACATGCATCCTTCCACCTCCACATCCACATCTACATCTATACATCTACATCTACATGCATCCATCCACCTCCACATCCACATCTACATCTACATCTATACATCTACATCTACATGCATCCATCCACATCTCCATTTACATTCTCATCTATACATCTACTTCTACATGCATACATTCACATCTCCATGCATACATCCACCTCCACATTCACATCCACATCTATACATCTACATCTACATGCATACATCCACCTCCACATCTACATCTACTTGCATACATCCACCTCCACATCCACATCTACATCTATACATCTACATCTACATGCATACATCCACATCTCCATTCACATCTACATCTATACATCTACATCTACATGCATCCATCCACATCTCCATTTACATCCTCACCTATACATCTACTTCTACATGCATATATCCACATCTCCATGCATACATCCACCTCCACATTCACACTCACATCCATACATCTACATCTACATGCAACATCCACATCTCCATGCCTAATAAAATTCTTTTAATTAATCTAGGATGATAGTTCCTAGAATATGATAGGAAGTACTCTTTTTATGCTTTGAATGAAATTATTTTATGCGTAATTTCTATAAAAAATTTACCATAGCTCCGCCACTATGACTGATAAGTCTCAATTTTTTCTAAGGGATAAAGCTTATCATTAAGGAAATAATTAGAATGGTCTCTAATTGGATCATCAATCCATAATGGATTGAATCATCGATAAACATAAACTAAAAGTATAGAAGAAAGCCATTAATTTGGCCTCAAGCATAGCTTAATCTTGGATTAAGGAAAAGCCTTATGAAAAGCTTCGTTTGGATTGAAAAGGGTCATGAGTATGACCATTTCTTAAGTGAGAGAGAGAAAAACCATTAGAATTAAATATAAATAGAATCTTATGTAATTCTTTACTATCATTAATTAATTGACTTCAATAGCATTTCAAAAACCATATCAATTAAGCTTCTCAAGCTTGAGAGGGGTTGAGAAGAGAGAATCACTGAGAAATTATAGAAAAGATCAAAATTCACTATACTTATCTTATAATTTGCTTGATTCTTTGATCACGGTAGAGGCCCCCAACCAATGAATTGATTTAGTATGTTGATAGAGCCACCAATGGGGATTTAAGAAAGAGAGAAGTATCAAAAACTAGTGAATTATTAAAGAATTCATAGTTCTTGGCTTAGGTGGAGTAGAGTAACAATGCATAAGACACTATATTTTTTTCAACAAGGGAAGGCTTCTATTTATAGGAAAATTTGAGCTCCTAACCAAACAAACTGATTCTAGAATTTTTCAAGTCAGTTTGGTTGAATTTGGACTAGATTTGGACCTAGTTTGGTTACTTTATGATTCGATTTGGTTCCATTTTGATTTGGTTTGGTTCAAGAGATATGAGAGATAAAAATATCACATTATTTTTGAGTTAAAAACTCATTCAAGCATGTGAAATATGCACCTCCTTTAAAGAACTCCCCTTCCTTACATATGTGTCAAAATTTTATTGCTCATAGTTTTTTACTAATAAACCTTGTACATTTTCAACTCTTCATCTTATGTGAAATATGCACCTTCTTTAAAGAACTCTCCTACCTTACATATGTGTCAAAATTTTATTGTTCATAGTTTTTTACTAATAAACCTTGTACATTTTCAACTCTTCATCTTATGTGAAATATGCACCTTCTTTAAAGAACTCTCCTTCCTTACATATGTGTCAAAATTTTATTGTTCATAGTTTTTTACTAATAAACCTTGTACATTTTCAACTCTTCATCTTATTGAGCATTTACTCATTTTTTGGTATTTTCTTTTACAAATTGGACTTATCTCCTCTCTACACATGGATTGATGCTATTGGCCCATAGGAACCTTAATTGGACCATAATCCAAAAATTTATGAAAATCTAGACCCTTAGACTAAGGTTCTTTATACCTATTTCCAATTAATTCCAATTGCACATTGAAAAAATTCTTTCTGAATTTCTGTTTTAGGGAAACTTATTTTAATAAGATGAGTTATTTTTCTATCCAAAAATATTCATAATCTGAATATTCTCTCTCTAGAATAATTTTCTCTCTCTAGGCTAAAACAGTTAGAAACAAGGTCTTTATATTTTTGAAGAGGGATTGATTACAGGGGAAGATACTAGACATCAAAAAGGGGTTGGGGGAGGAATCTTACATTCTATCCCACTTAAAAAATGCGAGATGTCCTCATCTCGCAAACTGGGATAATTTCGCAAGATGCACGAATATGAGACTTAGAGAAAAATTTTAATCAAGATTAACCACCAAGAAAAGTCTTAAAGAAAGCAAGATAAGAACAAGATTTAAACTTTATTCATTCTCGGAACTTATACAGTAAAGATAGAAGAACTCTTTACACTTCCATAAGCCCGTCCATCATATGGTCGCAAAAGCAGCACTCACAAGCTGCACAAGTATAGGGTAACTCATCTATGGGAATGATTCTGCTGATTATTGCCGCACCTATCTCAGTGGTATGAGGTGATCTAACAAAAGGACCTCTGAGAGGTAAGCCAAAAACGGGATAAAGGTATATCTTCTCATGAGGAAGAAAACACGCCAGTAAGAAGACCCGCTCAGAAAACCCAAGATGCCTTGATCTCATGACGCAGTAGTATCGGGGACCCAAACCCAAAGCTTCAATAACCATGGCCAAGCGGACATTGTTACGAAAGTGCTGCTGTTCCCAGGGTGTTACCCTAGTTATGTTTTGATAGGTCCGCCATTTGGTCTGAGCTACAGAAGTTCCTAGGTGAGGAAAAAGTGAGCGCTCATACTGTTCTATAAAGTCTTTCTTCACAGACTCTCTTGCGTCTTGAAGGTGAGAAATCACCAGGGATAAAACTAATTCCTGTTGCTAAGCCATGAAGGAGATTAAGAAGGAAAGGAGATTGATGGGAGTAAGATTACTGTGAGCGACAAGTAAAAGTTACGACTTATATAAAGAAAGGAGCTAGCGTAACCTAGAAGCCAACGGTAACTTGCCACTGAAGTTTTACTGTCTTTCCATGATTTGTGTTTGACACATTTTTCTATAGAAGGTATTAAGAATTTTGAGATGAGGAGATAAAAGAAGCTTGTAGGCTAAGTCACCTACTTTCATTGAATTCAGATATAAGGGTCACAATATCTGGGGGATAACTTCTTATACTCCCCAAGAGATAAAGAACTTCTTTTGGGCCGTACTCGAATGAAAACCAAAACCTTGGTATCCAAAACACCGATTCTCACTTCTGAACTCATTGTTCTAAATCTTTAAAATAGGTGGGA
This sequence comes from Cibotium barometz, assembly GCF_041138505.1. Classification (NCBI taxonomy): domain Eukaryota; kingdom Viridiplantae; phylum Streptophyta; class Polypodiopsida; order Cyatheales; family Cibotiaceae; genus Cibotium; species Cibotium barometz. Next base: position 14,175,859 of record NC_141054.1, on the reverse strand, counting down.
CTCCTGAGAAGTATTCTAGGGAAAGGGTCTTCCTTTTTTAAACAGAAACTTTCTTTTATTTTAGAGAGGGAATAATTATAAGATCAGAAAGGAAGATTCTTACTCCCTTATACCTCGAAGGTTGGGGAGGAATCTTACATTCTACCCCACTTAAAAAGTGCGAGATGTCCTCATCTCGCAAGGTAGAGGACAGCTCTTTTTCTTAAGATCCAATTTTATTCTGGGGTTCCTTATATTCTGGTCAACCCAACAGAACATTGGGATAACTATCCCTTATATAGAACTCATCATTAAATAACAATTCATTCAGATCATATCATTCATATCTTTAACATGATAATGGTCCATTAGACCGAAAAGTTTCCTTCGGAACATTCCTCCACGGAAATTTCAGTCAAGCAAGTTCTCAATTTGACATCCCTTAACTTGATCTACCGGTCAAATATTAACAGTAGCAATCTGACAGCACAATCCACTAATCTCATAGTGATTTGCTGAATTCGTCATCATCATTCTAGTTATGAATATCATCACAGGGACTCGTCCCATTTCCCCTTATTGTGGATTAATTATATTTCAACTAATTTTTAAAAATCAACATTTTTCAATCAGTATTTTCAATCAGAATCCAAATCAATTCATCAATTCTCAAACAGAATTAAAAATCATATCAATCACATTCGAAATCATCATCTGGATAGCATTAACGCTTATAATTTCAAGTCTTAGATTTACTCGTATATACTGTCAGTAAAGAGCTGCAGTATACTCTCGGTATATACGGGTAGTCACGGCCCTTGGAATTATAAGGTAAACACTATCATGTCTAGGCCTCAAGCAAGTCAGGGATTCTATATAATTGCGACACTTCCATCTGAAGACCCAATTACCAAAATTACGAATTTACGTTTGAATATCAAATTGTATGAATTATCTCACACAATTATAACCTTTTTGTGTTTCTTGATAAATTTTTGATATCTTTGTCTTCTCATTTGATCTTTATTAACCAAATGCTCTGATACCAACTGTAAGATCCCTGTTCCCACCGAGCAACAGATTCGGGATACTAGCAGCGGAAGTAGCACTTCTCGTGCGGGACAGGGGTTCCACATTCGGGGCCTCACCCACGGATATCCGGATAAGAGACTAATCCGTCGGTTGTTCCAAAACCGAATCCGGAAAAACTTCCTTTACCGGAAAGCACGGGCGATTCCACCAGGATAACTTTTTACTCTAACGTAGTCAAGATCATTTCTGATCGAGCTGATCCAATTATATCTATAAGATACTTGGTCAGATCAAGGGAGAAACTTGCACTTGGATCATTGGGATCAACGCTTTTTTCCCCATTCAAGAGGCACAGCCGTTGATTCCTATCCATAGAACAGTTACTGCCCGGGATTTATTTTATCTATCGTAAAAACAAAAGTTTGAGTCTCGATTTACGGATCCATCAGTCCAGCCTAACCCCATCCAGTCCCATGGGTTAGCCAACCGCCCAACCACTGTAGTGATGGGATCCAATTAATAATTTGGTTAGGTTTTGTCTCGGGTACCAAGGAAAAGAGTTCCAAGGCCCCCTAGCCGGATGTTCATGCAAAATAAAACTAGTCACACCACTCACACACCCAATATGAAATTGCCTTTTCACAGACTCAACTAGTTTAAAACAATCCTTTAATAAAACCATAGTATCACTGATCACCATCTTCCAATTTATCCAGTTGATTCTTAATTTTCCCACCATTCCTTCATCAGAGTATCTATGGCATCATTGGCAACTAGGACGCTCACCACCTGTCCACTCAGGGACCGTTTCCTAATCCCTAACCCATAATACTCGGCAATATAATCACTTATCAAGATGGACTCTCGTTGAAGATCAGCAAGATCAACCAACAGATCCATATAAAGAGCCATGGACTCATCCATTGAAGACCAGCAAGGTCAATCAACCAGATCCATGCCCGATTTCGGAAAACAACTCCAACTCTGTTCCAATATCTTCCTGGACGCACGCGTGGGTATCCTAGGCGACCCAGAGTCCGAGCACCGTATGGTCAGCACCCTCTAGGATCCTTCGCAGGTGACCTAGCGCTTCACTCATAGGCCGCTTCCTTGGCCCCTCATCCACCGTACCGGAAGCTCACTATTTTAATCGCACCGAGGCTGGTCAAGACCTCGGCCGACCTTGCTACGCGAGACGTCCTTCATTGACTCTCCGTCAGCAGTTGCAACTTTATCAGTTAGGTCCACGACCTTAATCACAAGACGGTCAAAATGCTCCCCCAGCATTCTTGACATAAAACAGTCATTTACAAACAGCATTTACAAACAGTTTACAATACAATTTCTATTTTAACTTTCATTTTTCCACATTATCCCTCATCAATCTACATTACTTATTCCATATTCCATTTATATGTATACTCATCCCATCACATCATTTTCCATCTCATCACTTCAGATTCCTTCACATCACATATCATATATTCACATCCATACATCCACATCTACATCCATACATCTATTTTCACATCCACATCTACATGCACATTCATGCATCCACATCTATACATCCACATCTACATGCACATTCACATCCATACATCCACATCTATATGCGTACATTCACATCTACATGCATACATCCACATCCACATTCATATTCCCCTCCATACATCTACATCTACATGCATACATTCACCTCCACATCTACATCCACATCTACATCTACATGCATACATTCATCTCCATATCCACATCCACATCTACATCTATACATCTACAATCTACATCTACATGCATACATCCACCTCCACATCTACATCTACTTGCATACATTCACCTCCACATCCACATCTACATCTATACATCTACATCTACATGCATACATCCACATCTCCATTCACATCTACATCTATACATCTACACCTACATGCATCCATCCACATCTCCATTTACATCCTCACCTATACATCTACTTCTACATGCATATATCCACATCTCCATGCATACATCCACCTCCACATTCACACTCATATCCATACATCTACATCTACATGCAACATCCACATCTCCATGCCTAATAAAATTCTTTTAATTAATCTAGGATGATAGTTCCTAGAATATGGTAGGAAGTCCTCTTTTTATGTTTTGAATGAAATTATTTTATGCGTAATTTCTATAAAAATTTTACCATAGCTCCGCTACTATGACTGATAAGTCTCAATTTTTTCTAAGGGATAAGGCTTATCATTAAGGAAAATGAAGGAAAAGCCTTATGAAAAGCTTCGTTTGGATTGAAAAGGGTCATGAGTATGACCATTTCTTAAGTGAGAGAGAAAAAAACCATTAGAATTAAATATAAATAGAATCTTATGTAATTCTTTACTATCATTAATTAATTGACTTCAATAGCATTTCAAAAACCATATCAATTAAGCTTCTCAAGCTTGAGAGGGGTTGAGAAGAGAGAATCATTGAGAAATTATAGAAAAGATCAAAATTCACTATACTTATCTTATAATTTGCTTGATTCTTTGATCACGGTAGAGGCCCCCAACCAATCAATTGGTTTAGTATGTTGATGGAGCCACCAATGGGCATTTAAGAAAGAGAGAAGTGTCAAAAACTAGTGAATTATTAAAGAATTCATAGTTCTTGGCTTAGGTGGAGTAGAGTAACAATGCATAAGACACTATATTTTTTTCAACAAGGGAAGGCTTCTATTTATAGGAAAATTTGAGCTCCTAACCAAACAAACTGATTCTAGAATTTTTCAAGTCAGTTTGGTTGAATTTGGACTAGATTTGGACCTAGTTTGGTTACTTTATGATTCGATTTGGTTCCATTTTGATTTGGTTTGGTTCAAGAGATATGAGAGATAAAAATATCACATTATTTTTGAGTTAAAAACTCATTCAAGCATGTGAAATATGCACCTCCTTTAAAGAACTCCCCTTCCTTACATATGTGTCAAAATTTTATTGCTCATAGTTTTTTACTAATAAACCTTGTACATTTTCAACTCTTCATCTTATGTGAAATATGCACCTTCTTTAAAGAACTCCCCTACCTTACATATGTGTCAAAATTTTATTGTTCATAGTTTTTTACTAATAAACCTTGTACATTTTCAACTCTTCATCTTATGTGAAATATGCACCTTCTTTAAAGAACTCTCCTTCCTTACATATGTGTCAAAATTTTATTGTTCATAGTTTTTTACTAATAAACCTTGTACATTTTCAACTCTTCATCTTATGTGAGCATTTACTCATTTTTGGGTATCTTCTTTTACAAATTGGATTTATCTCCTCCCTACACATGGATTGATGCTATTGGCCCATAGGAACCTGAATTGGAGCATAATCCAAAAATTTCTTAAAATCTAGACCCTTAGACTAAGGTTCTTTATACCTATTTCCAATTAATTCCAATTGCACATTGAAAAAATTCTTTTTGAATTTCTGTTTCAGGGGAACTTATTTTAATAAGATGAGTTATTTTTCTATCCAAAAATATTCATAATCTGAATATTCTCTCTCTAGAATAATTTTCTCTCTCTAGGCTAAAACAGTTAGAAACAAGGTCTTTATATTTCTGAAGAGGGATTGATTACAGGGGAAGATACTAGACATCAAAAACGGGTTGGGGGAGGAATCTTACACTCAGATCCATCAAGGAGTGGCAGGAGGAGTATAGATATTATGCCAGAGCCTCTTTTTGGATGTAGGTGGTTGACATGGTCACTGGAGAGTTCTTTGAGATTGGAGGCCCACATAGGCGGAGAGGGTATCTGCAGATTAAGAGGCCAGGATGGATCCATTGTTATAGACCCCCTCATGTGAGAGCCATCGCCACAGATTTCTTCAGCACCCTGCTCTCGGGTGTCTCCATTTTCTCATAGATGCAAGATGCACGCGAGCGGGTTTGGCGGCATATGAGAGAGGTGGTCCCGCACGTCCTCCGGACTTTCCTCTTGACCCCCTTCACATCAGCCTCCTAGAAGGTGAAGATGTCTAGAATACTCTGATCCTGAACGAAGCCCATCTGTGTACCATGAATCAAGTCGGGGAGAAAGGGTTGCAGTCTCTAGCTAATGGCCTTGGCTAGATTTTTGTAGGCCGCCCCTAGGAGGGTGATGGGTCTCCATTGCCGAATCTTCAATCTGTCACCACCCTCCTTGGGAATCAAGTGTATCAAACCCTCAGACAACCTCACTGGCATGGTTCTTGTGACCATTATCTCGCTGAAGACAGCCTTGAGGCCGCCTTCCATAGATCCCACTAACGAAGAAATAAGGAGACTAGAAGCCCATCCTCTCTCCAGTATTTTCCCCTAGGTAATGCCATCATAGCCTCTGCCAACTCCTCCAGGATGTGTCAACACGATCTGATTGTTCTCCTCCTTGATTTTGAGAAAGCCTATGACAAAGTAGATTGGAGGGGACGATGTGCAGGATGGGTTTCCCGGAGGAGTGGGTCCGAGGTGTATTGGGACTCTACTCAGCTTCACACAACAAGGTTCTTATTTAGGGAGCTAGAGGTGACAGATTTCCGCTTTCTCGATTAGTCCGCGGGCAAGGGTGCCCTCTAGCGCCTTATCTCTTCATATTGGTCGTCGAGGCCATGAGCAGTTTTCTTTCCGCCTAGGAGACCGGGCTCCAGGGATTGCGTCCTCCCATCTGAGCACAAGAGGAGCTCTTCGATTCCGAGTTCTCGATGATACGACAACATACCTGTCAGGGGACGAGGGGCCCCGGGGGACCTCTAGAGATTTGCCGAGGTGATTGAGATTTTCTATCGTGCATCTGGAGTAGTGATCAACTGGGACAAGTCATGTGGATTTTGGGTTGGCTCCTCGCCTACTCTGACTTGGCGTCCAGTTGAGGCTTTTCAGTGGGTCCCGAGGGGCACTCGAGTTCGTTATCTTGGATTCTAGGTTGGCATTGACATCTCCTCGGAGCAACAGCTAGCCTCTCTTCTTCAGAGCATTTGGAAGAAATTGCTATATTGGAGTTTTGCTAGGCTTTCCTTAACTGGCCAGGTTGTGGCGGCGAACCAGGTTCTTCTCGCCAACATGTGATACATCTATTAGCATATATCATCTCTTGTTTGGTGGTTTTTCTGGCGTTTACGGGGGGCATTTCTATGCTCTGGCATTCCCCATTTACCCCATATTTTCCCCTATTTTATGGGCCTTTTGATGTGGGTTGCCCACCCTTTTATGGAGTTTTTCACCTATTTTCAGGTTGTGTGAGGGACTAGGATGCAGTCGGCCAGCTCATATAGAAGTTTATATATGTGCTGCCCTCTTCCTCACATTCCATCATTCCTTGATTATTCTTGATCACTTTGGTCCACTCATCGCCTATGGGCTGGTTGTATCCACTCTTTTCTTGAGGATTAGTGCATCAACGTTTCGCTGTTGTCTCTCATCTCTCTTGGAGCTTCAGCGTTTTTGTCATTCGTCTACACCTTTTTGCTGCTCTCTGACATGGTATCAGAGCCCAGAGGCGTCTAGACCTAGAATCGATGATTGGATGCTGCTGATTGGTGCTGATTTTCTGCGTTTTCACGCAAACTTGGTGGCTGTCCTCAGTGGTTCATACCTGCGTTTTCTTCTCCGGAGGTGAAGATCTGCGTTTTCTGTCTTTTTTCTCCTCTCCACTCTCTTTCTTTCCCGCCGACCCTCCCTACAAGTGCAGAGAGCAGCTCTTGGGCTGTTTTGGTGGCTGCATTTTTCAAAGGATACCTACTTTTTCGACTTTTCCTTCAGATACCAAGTTGGATGGCACAAACTACAACATTTGGAAAGTCATGGTGGAAGCAGTCTTGGAGACTACTGATCTTTTGGAGTTCATCATCGGACCGGTCCTCCAGCCCAACCCAGACACCGTAGAGGATGAGGCTACGAGCGACGCCCTTACGCACGAAGCTGCTCTATGGGATCGGCTTAATGCCGTGCTCGGTCATTCATTCTTCTCAACTCTCAACCCTCAATCATCGCTCACATCAAACGGGATATCCATGCACATGTTGCTTGGAAGAGACTCTTTGACATCTACGAACGGAAGACACCCATGAAGAGAGTTTCCTTGGAGCCTGAAATGTTGAAGCTTTCACCCATTGATTCTACTTCCATGCGGGATCACATCAAAAAATTGGAGTCATTGCGATTTGAGATTTCTGGTTGGGAAAGGAGATTTCCATTGAGGATATGGCCATCCGGCTACTTGCTTAGTTGCCCCCGAAATACGAGAGATTCTATTCTTGACTTCTTACCTCAAGACAGATGGAAACCATTACCTCGGATGAGTTGGTGCCTATGGTCCTTGATCAGGAGAGCAGATTCAGGGATTCTTCTTCAAAGAAAGGTAACCAGGCTTTCATTCGATAGAGAGGGGGGCAACCTAACAAAGGCAAAGATGGGGCACCTCCTTCTAAAGATTCTAAGGACTCCAAGGATGCAAAGCTGAAGGGGTCTTCAACTTCTAATTCTTTTGGTAACGAGAAGGTTTGTGATTATTGCTCCAAACAGGAGCACTTATGGCGACAATGCCGGAGTCGCATGCGGGATTTGGAAGGGAAGTCAAAGGACAAAGGGGAAAGCTTATCTGCCAAAGTTGTGGAGGAGTCAGCTTTCATCATCTTGATTGATCTCGAGTTCGAGACTCCCCCTCGAGTGGTTGAGCAAGCTCTTCATTCTGGTTTCCCACTCTCCTTAGTGGATTTTGGATAGCGGTGCCACACAACACATGACTTATTGCAAGGATTGACTTGATGAATTGCAGCAACGTTGCGGTAGAGTTGCCATTGGAGATAACTCTACAGTCCCCATTCTTGGTGAAGGGACAATGCCCCTCATTCCGGATGGCAATGGAGGGATGTACACCTCGAGAGTGCTATATGTGCCAGATTTAGGATTTCATCTCCTTTCTGTACACAAGATGTGCAAATTGGGCACTAAGGTGGAATTTATGGAGGACTCAGTAATCATTTGGGAGCCTCTCATTGACAAGATCCTTTGGCAAGGCATCGAGGAACATGGCCTCTACAAACTCATAGCTCGTTACTCTCACACAGGTACCCGCATAGGCGATCTTTGGCATGCTAGATTTGGATTCATTTGGAGGCCTTGCGGTCTGAAGGCTTTTCGAGAGCAGTTGGTGGATGGATTGCTAGATGTAGGCACACGTGAGGGTCCTTGTTGTCACTCGTCTCGAAGGGAAACAACATCGGGGGGCCTTTCCAAAGAAGGCTACACGGCGAGCTATGGTACCTCTAGTGTTGTTTCATGCAGATTTGTGCGGCTCGATGCGCACTCCGTCTCTTGGTTTTGCCAGTTATGTTTTTCTCTTGGTTGATGATTTTAGCCGGTATACCTAGGCCTATTTTCTCAAATCCAAAGATGAAACTTTCGACAGATTCCAAACATGGAGAACCTTGGTGTAGAAACAGTGGGGACACTTTGTTTGGATATTACGAGCTGACAAAGGAGGCGAGTTTACTTCTTGTCAATTTAACCAGTATTGTGAGCTCTCAGCTACATGGCATTCAATGCAACACAGGTACTCCTTCAGAGAATGGTGTGGTGGAAGAACCCAACGGTGATTGAGATGGCTCGGACAATGTTGGAACATCAGAGTCTTTCTCAAAAGCTTTGGGCGGGCAGTTGCTAATGCTATTTATATTCTTAATCGGTCCCCTACTATACTGTTGCTCTAGGGCAGATCCCCTTTCAGGCCTACCTTGGTAGAAAACCCACAGGTTCTCACTTTCGGTTTTTTGGGTCAGATGCATTTGTTCATGTACCTGATGTTGATAGGGGGAAGCTGGATGCTAAGTCCAAGCATCATATTTTGGTTGGTTACAGCTTAGAATCCAAAGGTTATCGGCTCTAAGCTGAGGCAACTCCGAACCAGATTCCAAACCTAAACGGAAGTTTAGGTTTGTGAAGGCTTCCACAACTCTGAAGGAGACCTAGACTTTGGGTCAACACAATCGCAAGAAGATTCAGAGGATCGAGCAGAGCCTCCAAAACATTCGGGAGGGCTAGTGCTTTACTTGTGGCCAGACAGGCCATTGAAAAGCGAGCTGCCCTTGAGAGCAGAAAAAGAAAAAGCTTAAGGAAGCTCACTTGATTGAGATTATAGGTAACCCTAAGATTACTTCTGTTCCTTAGATAGACTAGATTCTCAATGGTGATGAATCTATCTAGAGTTATTTAGATAGACTAGATTTTCTGTTGATGAATCTAGGAGTAGACATTATTATAGGTAAAGAATGGATTCATAAACACATAATATCCATGTGAATTGGAAGATGCTTCAGTTTGTCGCAAGTGTGATTTTGGAGTCCCACACTCTACTCTTGTAAATTCCGCAAAACTTCATAATATTATACAGTGTGTCAATGTAGTCCCACACTTCATAATATTATGAAGTGTGTCAATGTATTCTTGATCCTCTTTCATTTGATGTTACTTCTAATATTAAATCTAGTAAGTTAGATGTTTGGGAGACATGTGAGTTAGAAAAAATCGAAGGAGAGTTCGCCGATGTTTTTGTTGCAGAGTTACCTCAGTTTAAATTTAGCCTGTGAGTATTGCACCTTACAAGATGAGCCAGCTAGAAGAGGATGAGATTGCTCGACAGTTGTCAGAATATCTTAGGATGAGACATATTCGCCTCAGTAAATCCCCTTGGGGAGGTCTAGTGCTTTTGAAGCATAAAAAAGATGAAACTTGGAGGATGTGTGTCAACTATGATAAGTTGATCAAAAGCTACAGTCAAGAATAGATAGCCCCTTCCTATAGAGCACATGATTTGATAGATAGGCTCAAGGGAGCCAAGTATTTTATGAAGATTGATTTTCGTACATGGTATCATCAAATCCGGATAGCCGAGGAGGATGTCTTTAAGACGGGCTTTTCGAAACAGATATGGTCATTACGAGTTTCTCGTATTACCTTTTGGGCTCATGAATGCTCTTGCTACTTTCTAGCAGATGATGAACGATCTCTTTCGGGATTATTTGGGGAAATTTGATGTGGTAATCTTAGATGGTATTTTGATATATAGCCATTCCTTGGAGGAGCATGTAGAGTACCTCAGGTACGTCTTGGGAATTCTAAGGCATGAATGATTGTATCCAAAAGTCTCGAAGTGTTAACACATACCTAGGTCATTGGATTTCCAAAGATGGGATGAGCATAGATCTTGAGTGGATCCATAAGTTTTTGGATTGCCCAATGCCTCGGACTCTCAGACATGTTCGTTCGTCTATAGGATTTATTGTCTTTCTTAAGAAGTCGGTGAGGGAGTATTCAAACGCAACTGTTCCCCTTTCTAATCTCCTCAAATCACGTGGATGAAAGTCTAATGCTCCTAGTCCGTTGAATGAGAGGCTTGATCATGCTTTTAAAAGGATGAAGCTGAAGGTGAGAGAAGCACCAAATCTAGCCATATCAGATCTTGGCAAACCATTCGTGGTTGAGATTGATGCCAATGATTTTGCAATAGGGGCTACCTTATTCCAGGAGGGCCGATTTGTGGCTTTTGAAAGCAAGAAGCTTGATGTTTCCCAGGTCAGATGGCAAACCAGGAGAAAGAGTTATATGGGGTTATTCACGCATTGGAAATTTGCAAACATTACTTGTATGGATCCAAATTTGTTGTCTTGACTGACCATGAGTTGATGAGGTATTTCTGTGATACCTGAGTTGAGGGGGAAGAAGATGCAGTGGGTAGAGTTGATGGAAGATTTTGACATGGAGATTTGGTATCAGAAGGGAAGCTTGAATAGGGTTGCAGATGCATTGAGTCGGATTGGGGAGGTGAATCTTTTGAGTTTCACTAAGATTCAGGCTGACCTTCATGATTCCCTGAGAGCGCTATGTAAGATCGACATATATTTTGGTCGGTTTTGCCAACATGTCTAGGCAGGAAGCTCCATTATTATAGACCAGAGCTCAGGGATCATTCCGTGTGTCAAGATGGCTGGAGGTCAGTATCTTATTCAAAACGGGCTGTTTTGAAATGATAAGAGTTTGCGTACCGGATAATGCTAAGATTAGGAGCATGATCGTTTATGACTGTCATGACGCTCCTATAGCAAATCATCCGGGGGTACAGTGAACCTATGACTTGGTAAAACGTATGTTTTGTTAAAATATTGCATCCTTCTATTTATGCTGTCGTGGAGCTGTCGGCCTGTTTTCCTACAGCCGACTGCTTCATGCACAAGTATATAAGAGGTGCTCCCTTTATTCATTCTATCATATCGTTCCTTGCCCTATTTGCTGGCTCTTGTACTCTATAACCTCAAGCTAATAAAGCTCAGTTCTTGCTTGCAATCTTTCTCTCTCTCATGTTCATTGCTTCCGCTTGTGCGCATTCTTTCATGGTATCATTCGCCTAGGCTTTGGCTGCTGCACAATCTGTTTCTCTCCGTTTTCTGCTTCCCTAGATTCTCCAGGCTGTAGATCCTTCAAACAGTGGCTGCGTTTCTCCTTTCTTAGCTGCGTTTTCTGCTCTACAACCTCTCCAACTGCTGTCGGCCAGCCCCCAGGCTGCGTTTTCTTCTACAGAGGCAAGTGGAGGAGGTCTAGCTGCAGATTCAGTGAGTGCATCAGACAAGTGGCACATCAGCTCTTCTCCCTCCAAGATCCCCTCCCTCTTTTGGTAGGAGGATCCCGGTGGTGTGTTTTTTGGGTTTCTTTTGCTGCTGTCCAGCCTGCATCTTCAAAGGGGGCTATTAGTCCCTAGTTGGATCCTGTGGAAAGGTGCTTGAGAGAGCACGAGGATTGCTTAGCTACAGTGGTTGTTTGAGACATAGCTTCTTTGAGGCAGACATGGGTCTCCCCCCCTGCACGAACAAGGAGGACAAGCTCAGTGGTACAAACTATGATCACTGGAAGCTACAGATGAAGGTCTGGTTCACACCCAAGGGTCTCTGGGAGATCGTTCAGGGCCACGAACGAAAGCCTGAACGCCCTACCAGCTCTAGAAAGTGGACTTAGGACCAGGAGGATGCCTTTCTCACTGAACTTTCAGCTTGGGAGAATCAAGACTCAAAAGCTCACTGTGCACTTGTTCGAGCCATCTCACTAGAGGTCTCCCCCGCCGTGCAAACATTGGATTGTGCTGCTTCTATTTGGAGAAAGCTGACATACCTATATGCATGGGACTCTACAATGCGGTCTGTCAACCTATTGGGTCAGCTCTTTTCTCTGGAGTTTATAGCAGGGACTTCCATGTTGTCGTTTGTGATGAAGGTTAAGGTAATTCATGACCAATTAGTGGCAATGGGTACTACCCTGACCTCTTCTAGTTAGCTGCTCTCCTCCTCATCAGGCTTCCTGCAGATTATGACATGGTTTCCCGAGCTTTGCGGGTTCAGATCACAACGCGTTCCCTCGAGTTTGATGATCTGTGTACTCTCCTCTTGGAAGAGGAATCCATCCTAGTTTCTTAGGGAAAATTGAAAGTTTCGCGTCTATTGGACCCGATCAGGCACTCTCGACAGTGCAGAACAAAGTTCGGAGTCGATCATTTGTTCGAGGTTATTGGATGTGATGTGTTCACAGTTCTACTTTGAGTTTGGAGCCAAGCAGATTTTCTTTTGCTCTTTATAGTGGCATTATGTTCTCTGAAGACAACAAGCTGACATGTGCATTTTCCGAGGTGTACTCAGTACTGGCCATGTTGAGGTGTCCATGGTCGCACCTTCGTCATTGGTTTTCTTCTGACTTTTTTGCACACTTCAAGATGCAGAGGGGGTGTTAAAATATTGCATCCTTCTATTTATGCTGTCGTGGAGCTGTCGGCCTGTTTCCCTACAGCCGACTGCTTCATGCACAAGTATATAAGAGGTGCTCCCTTTATTCATTCTATCATATCATTCCTTGCCCTATTTGCTAGCTCTTGTACTCTTTGTAACCTCAAGCTAATAAAGCTCAGTTCTTGCTTGCAATCTTTCTCTCTGTCATGTTCATTGCTTCCGCTTGTGCACATTCTTTCATGTTTTACTGGCCCACGATGAGGGCAGAAGTCCAGGACTGTGGTAAAGTGTCGTTAGTGTCAGGTGAATAAGGTTGAGCGTCTTAGGGCTAGAGGACTGTTACATCCTCTGCTTTATAACCGGTTTATCGTGGACTTGTAGAGGTCCTAAATTTGCACAACAATTTGTTGAGTAGCTTTTTCAGGTTATATGGTTTACCTTGTGACATAGTAAGTGATAGGGACTCTGTTTACTAGACACTTCTATCAGCTAGTCCTCCAAAAATTAAAGACCAAGTTGAGTTTGAGTTCGTCTGATCATCCTCAGTCCAACAGGCAGACGGAGATGGTGAATCAAGTTTTGGAGAATATGCTTCGTGCATGTCTCCAAGAGACCATCAGATTGGGAGAAAAGTACATCTCGATAGTTGAGTTTGCCCATAACAGTGCTAAGAACGTGGCCACTCGTTACAGTCCGTTTATGTTGATGTACGGATATCAATCTCGATCTCCGATAGCTATGGGACTTACAGGTATTTAGAATGATGTGGCTAGGGGTTTCTTGCCAATTATGCAGGAGAAGTTAGCAAGAGCTAGAGATTCTACCAAGAGTGCTCAGGATAGAGCACGGTTTTATGTCGATAGATAGCGTTCGCCGAGGGAGTTATCCAAGGGGATGTTGGTGTATTTTCAAATACCCAAGACTTGAGAGACGTTACAGACATGGAAGGTTTAGTTACCCTCTAGGTGTTGTGGACCTTTCCAGATCCTAAAAAAGATCAGAGAGGTAGCCTACATAATAGAATTGCCTCAAAATGTGAAAGTTCATCAAGTCTTTCATGTGAGTAGACTCAAAGAGATGCTGGGAGCTGAGCATAGCATTGTGACTCCTTAGGTGCTTGTTGAGTTTGAGAACATGTCATGTGTTCTACAAGAACCAGAAATTGTGATTGATTTCATGGAGAGGCAACTTAGGAATAAGTAGATCCTTCTGTATAAAATTAAGTGGAAAGATAGGGCGATTCGACTTGGGAGACAGTTCTAGTATAGAGCACAGGTTCTTCGGTTTCCTTTCTTAGACAGATTTTGTTTCCAAGAGTGGAAATGCCCGAGGAGGGGAAATATGTTATGTACCTGGAGCTAATCCTTGGATTAGCAGGCCTAATCCAGCAGGGTTAGGGATTAGGAGATATCAGGCAGATGCAGAGGACTAAGGTTCAGAATTAATAAACTAGGCTTCTAGCTATCTATAGCAGGTTAGCTATTTATAGTGGTAGTTATCACTATATAATTGATGCCTTGGGTTATTATTCAGTAGTCAGTTGTGCGGTGCACTTTTGGTGGGGTCCGTGCTTGGACAAGAGTTTCTACTCTTGCTATGGACATGGCAGATCACATATAGTCTTGCCAAGGGCTCTTGTGGGTAAGCACTAGTGTTTTGGGATGCTAGTGCTGACTGGCATGTATCTATGGAGTGGAACCTTAGCCTCTGAATTGGGGCTGTATCGAAGTATTGATCCTACGGTTGGGAGGCAGTTGCTAGTATAGAGCATAGGTTCCCCGGTTTTCTTATTTTATTTCCAAGAGTGGAAGTGTCTGAGAAGGGGTCCGAGGAAGTATGTTATGTGCTTAGAGCTAATCCTCGGATTAGCAAGCCTAATCTAGCAGGGTTAGGGGGCCCTGGCGATTGGGAGATAGCATAGATACAAAGGGCTAAGGTTAACAAACTAGGCTATTGGCTATCTATAGTAGGTTAGCTATTTATAGCGGCAATTATCACTATATAAGTGTTTCCTTGGGTTATTATTCGGTAGCCAGTTGTGTGGTGCACTTTGATGGGTCTGTGCTTGGATAAGAGTTTCTACTCCTGCGGTGGTGATGGCAAATCACGGATAGTCTTGCCGAGGGCCTCTGCGGACAGGCACTGAAGGTTTGGGATGCCAATGCTGACTGGCATGTATTTGTGGAGTGGATTTAGCCCTTGGCTCGGGAGTGGAATGAAGTACTGATCCTACGGTTGTGTAGTGAGCTTGCCTGCATCCCTTTCTATTTGGTTTTCTCTAATCTTGTGTTGGACTGTGTTTAGGAGATCTTGGTTAGACATGCTTGGAAGGCTGCTTACACACACACACACACACACACACACACCTTGACAAGATCGCCACCCTAGCTGTAGGTAGCCAAGTGGTCGCCAATCACAAGCCATGTGCGTGATCACCACAAGATTCCTATGGGCTACCAACCAAAGGAAGAAGGTGACCTCATGGGTAGAAGGTGTCCCATAGCCATCTCCAAAAGTAGACTAGATAGGGGGTTGAAATGCCTTGAGCCCAACAATGGGTGGCTGGAGCGGGTGTCCCATCCACCCCCTCTAGGTGTATGCGATGGCTCCACTGGGCGGAGTACTCAAAGAAAAAGAACCGAGGGTACTCTGGTGGTGCTATGGGGACCGGGGTCTCAACGTTGCCACTCTTGGGTCCTAGGCTGGTAGGGAGAGGTTGGTTTCTCCAAAACCACAAGGGCACTGAAGTGCCGTCTGCAACTTCCTTTACATCCTTGAGAGGTAGGCGGCTATGCCATCAGCACATTGTGAGTTCAAGAGTCTCCTTTAGAGTGTGGCTGGGCAAGCACAATAAGCTATTTATCGCCTCTGCCACAAAGAGTAAAGGGAGGGGGCTAGGGGGTAATCGTGGCATACTGTGGTGATCTGAGTGGGAGGCGGGAAACTGCTCACCCTCCATGCCTTGAATAAGAACCTAGCTGTTGGTAGAGTGCTAATACCTTTTGAACCCAAGAGGCCGGGATGATAATTGGGAGTATGATGCCCTCAAGAAAGGCTCAATCCGCCATGTTGTAGGCTTTCTTGAAGTCGAGGAGGACCACTAAGTTCTCCTGGCAAAGCTGGGCTGCCATGGTTGCCTCCTAGAAAGTAAAAATGTTGTCCAAGACGCTCTCATCTCAGATAAAACTTGTTTGCTTGTGATGGATCATATATGGGACATGTGGTTGTAGGCAGCAGCCGTTGGCTTTTGTTAAGATTTCGTGGTGCTCATGCTAGGTCAACTATGTGGAGGAGAGAGACTCGCGAAATACAAGAAAATATCTTGCTTATTAAGTTGCTCAAATACAACTAGGCTTCTTGCTCCATACAAATTGCCTTCTAGCTCCACCTTTAAATAGGTGAGCTAGTGGATCATAGGTCCATTCACACACACACCCTTCTCTTCCCCTTCTACATAATCTTAGTCTCTTAATACCCCCCCTCAATACCAACTATGAAAGAAAATTGGAATAGGTGGTATTGGACATAGGTTGCCTTTATAACATTAGGCGTACAAGGTTGGGAATATAGGTGTGATTACATTGAGATTTAAAACAATTTCTCAGTGGAGTTAGAGGCTGATACAAAGTTAGCCTCTGACTCTTTGTTAGGACATTTAGAAGTGACATGTCTCGTTTGTTTACACTTGTTACATTTCATTTTGTTGGGATATTTGACCCAACAATTATTTGCCAAATGACCCACCTTTTTGCAATGGGCACATCTTACTTTGATCACTTGATGTGACAAAGCTTGTTCGATATTCGATGAAGTGGTTGCATTTGAAGATTCAACTCCTCCCTTTGGCCTCTTTTCTTCATCAAGACAAGATTGAATGACTCTTTAAGGGTGGGATTAGATATGTTCTTCAGAGTGGTGACTAAGGTGGGGTACACTGCTTTTAGCAAAACAGCCACTGCATCATCTTCATCCATTCTCGCATTCACTGATGCAAGTTGAGCCATAAGGCCCTTCAAGTGAGAGATGAAGGCTCCAATGCCGTCTCCCTCTTTGAGTTCCAAGCTGAAAAATTCAATTTTAAGTGAGATCTTGGAATTTTTACCACGAGCTCCATAGAGCTTATCAAGCTCATCCCATTTCTCCTTTGCAGTCGGAAGCTGGTCCACATGGTGAATGAGAGCCTCATCAAGATGAAGCATGATGATGGCTTGTGCCCTCTCATCATCTTCAATATCTTCAGCCTTAGTTCGATCAATAGCCTTAGTGCTGGAGATGAATGACTAAAAACCTTTGGACATCATCTTGTACTTGACAAGGACTTGCCAAGTGTGGAAGCCCTCTCTTGAGAACTTCTTAATTTGGGTGTTGTCCTTTGACATTGGGTATTGAAGGAGGTTACTAGAGAGTAATGGGCTGATTTATGAAGAAGAAAAAACCAAAAATTTATGATATTTTGGCTTAAGTAGAAAGAGAAAGGCTTATGAGAGTACAACAACTCTTAATGAAGCCAAGGATGTTGCATAAAAAAGGAGATTAAGATGGTAAATTTTATGGTTTAGCACTTAGGGTTTGTGCCCAACCACTAATTTTGATAGGGATTAGCTTCATTAGTATTAAAGAACACTTTGTTTGGTGATTAAGATCACCATTAGTGTTTAAAAACACGATTAGTTCTTAAGAGCACATTTCTAGCGTCTAATGATACTTGCATTGGTGATTAGATTCACCATTAGTGTTTAAGAACACTCTTAGTGTTTAAAAACACTTTAGAATGACTCCCCTCTGTTGGATTAGTAGTCTTATTAGTGTTAATCAACACTATTAGTACTTATAAGCACACTTTGAAAAGCTTTGTCCACTTGAAAATGATGTTGATGATGGAGCTTGATGAGTATGAGGCTCATGAATACCTCATGGTGTATGGCCACCGCTTCAAACTCAGAAATAGGATTAGCAACAAGCCCTCACAAGATCACTTAGGTGATTAGAGCAAAGAGGAGAGGATTAGAGCAAGAAAAAACTTGATTTTGAAGCTTTAATGGTAAGCTTCAATGGTTTTCAAGAGGGCAGCCCTGGTTTTTTCACTGTAGCAGACGCGTCGATGCACCGTTAGTATTGAAATTCGAGTTGTATAGTCCTGAGACTATGGGCTTCAAAAGCCCTAAGCCCACGCGGCTTGTGAGTGATGAGCTGCAGGTGTCGTATTTCTGTACGACATCGACGGCAGCCAGAACATGCGCCGGCAATGCCACGTCAATGTATGAGGCTTTTTGTCGATTGGCCGTACGAACGTGTGCGCCCGGCTGTCCTCTACATTTTCCCTGATGAGAGCTCGACGAGTTGTTGCCTCCACGAGCTGTTAGAGCTCCTCCACTGGTAGGAGGTTCAGCTCCACACAAGAAAAGGTGATAGATTTGACCTATTCTACACCACAAAAGGGCCTAATCAACCAAAGCTTTGATACCATGTTAAGATTTCGTGGTGCTCATGCTAGATCAACTATGTGGAGCCTTACAAATTGCCTTCTAGCTCCTTCTCCACATAGTTGATCTAGCATGAGCACCACGAAATCTTAACATGGTATCAGAGCTTTGGTTGATTAGGCCCTTTTGTGGTGTAGAACAGGTCAAATCTATCACCTTTTCTTGTGTGGAGTTGAACCTCCTGCCAGTGAAGGAGCTCTAGCAGCTCGTGAAGGCAACAACTCGCCGAGCTTTCATCAGGGAAAATGTAGAGGACAGCCGGGCGCACACGTTCGTACGGCCAATCGACAGAAAGCCTCATACATTGACGTGGCATTGCCGGCGCATGTTCTGGCTGCCGTCGATGTCGTACAGAAATACGACACCTGCAGCTCATCACTCACAAGCCGCGTGGGCTTAGGGCTTTTGAAGCCCACAGTCTCAGGACTATACAACTCGAATTTCAATACTAACGGTGCATCGACGCGTCTGCTACAGTGAAAAAACCAGGGCTGCCCTCTTGAAAACCATTGAAGCTCACCATTAAAGCTTCAAAATCAAGTTTTTTCTTGCTCTAATCCTCTCCTCTTTGCTCTAATCACCTAAGTGAGCTTGTGAGGGCTTGTTGCTAATCCTATTTCTGAGTTTGAAGCGGTGGCCATACACCATGAGGTATTCATGAGCCTCATACTCATCAAGCTCCATCATCAACATCATTTTCAAGTGGACAAAGCTTTTCAAAGTGTGCTTATAAGTACTAATAGTGTTGATTAACACTAATAAGACTACTAATCCAACAGAGGGGAGTCATTCTAAAGTGTTTTTAAACACTAAGAGTGTTCTTAAACACTAATGGTGAATCTAATCACCAATGCAAGTATCATTAGACGCTAGGAA
Source organism: Cibotium barometz (assembly GCF_041138505.1). Lineage (NCBI taxonomy): Eukaryota > Viridiplantae > Streptophyta > Polypodiopsida > Cyatheales > Cibotiaceae > Cibotium > Cibotium barometz. Next base: position 14,156,709 of record NC_141054.1, on the reverse strand, counting down.
TGTGCTCTTAAGCACTAATCGTGTTTTTAAACACTAATGGTGATCTTAATCACTAAACAAAGTGTTCTTTAATACTAATGAAGCTAATCTCCATCAAAATTAGTAGTTGGACACAAACCCTAAGTGCTAAACCATAAAATTTACCATCTTAATCTCCTTTTTTATGCAACATCCTTGGCTTGATTAAGAGTTGTTGCACTCTCATAAGCCTTTCTCTTTCTACTTAAGCCAAAATATCATAAATTTTTGATTTTTTCTTCTTCATAAATGAGCCCATTACTCTCTAGTAACCTCCTTCAATACCCAATGTCAAAGGACAACACCCAAATTAAGAAGTTCTCAGGAGAGGGTTTCCACACTTGGCAAGTCCTTGTCAAGTACAAGATGATGTCCAAAGGTTTTTGGCCATTCATCTCCGGCACTAAGGCTATTGATCGAACTAAGGCTGAAGATATTGAAGATGATGAGAGGACACAAGCCATCATCATGCTTCATCTTGATGAGGCTCTCATTCACCATGTGGACCAGCTTCCGACTGCAAAGGAGAAATGGGATGAGCTTAATAAGCTCTATGGAGCTCGTGTGGTAAAAATTCCAAGATCTCACTTAAAATTGAATTTTTCAGCTTGGAACTCAAAGAGGGAGACGGCATTGGAGCCTTCATCTCTCACTTGAAGGGCCTTATGGCTCAACTTGCATCAGTGAATGCGAGAATGGATGAAGATGATGCAGTGGCTGTTTTGCTAAAAGCAGTCAAGAAGGTGTACCCCACCTTAGTCACCACCCTGAAGAACATACCTAATCCCACCCTTGAAGGAGTTATTCAATCTTGTCTTGATGAAGAAAAGAGGCCAAAGGGAGGAGCTGAATCTTCAAATGCAACCACTTCATCGAATATCGAACAAGCTTTGTCACATCAAGTAAAATGTCCTAACAAAGAGTCAGAGGTTAACTTTGTATCAGCCTCCTCCACTGAGAAATTGTTTTAAATCTCAATATAATCAAACCTATATTCCCAACTTTGTACGCCTAATTTTATAAAGGCAACCTATGTCCAATACCACCTATTCCAGTTTTCTTTCATAGTTGGTATTGAGGGGGGGGTATTAAGAGACTAAGGTTATGTAGAAGGGGAAGAGAAGGGTGTGTGTGTGAATGGACCTATGGTCCACTAGCTCACCTATTTAAAGGTGGAGCTAGAAGGCAATTTGTATGGAGCAAGAAGCCTAGTTGTATTTGAGCAACTTAATAAGCAAGATATTTTCTTGTATTTTGTGAGTCTCTCTCCTCCACATAGTTGATCTAGCATGAGCACCACGAAATCTTAACATATTAAGAGACAGGTTATGTAGAAGGGGAAGAGAAGGGTGTGTGTGAATGGACCTATGGTCCACTAGCTCACCTATTTAAAGGTGGAGCTAGAAGGCAATTTGTATGGAGCAAGAAGCCTAGTTGTATTTGAGCAACTTAATAAGCAAGATATTTTCTTATATTTTGTGAGTCTCTCTCCTCCACATAGTTGATCTAGCATGAGTACCACAAAAGGGCCTAATCAACCAAAACTCTAGATGCCATGTTAAGATTTCGTGGTGTTCATGCTAGATCAACTATGTGGAGGAGAGAGACTCACAAAATACAAGAAAATATCTTGCTTCTTGCTCCATACAAATTGCCTTCTAGCTCCACCTTTAAATAGGTGAGCTAGTAGACCATAGGTCCATTCACACACCCTTCTCTTCCCCTTCTACATAACCTTAGTCTCTTAATAGCTTTGACATGGAGTTTTCCCAAGGAGGGTGATTGGACACCACTGTTGCACCTCGAAGCAGTTAGCCCCCTCTCCGGGGATCGTATGAATAAGGTCCTTAGCAAGGCATAGAGGGAGGGAACCTGTAGCCATGACCTCATTGAAGGCCGCCCAAAAACTGATCTCCATGAGATGCCAATGCCGCTGGAAGAGGTCCTTTGGCGGAGTGCCCCTTGCACATACAAGAGCTCTATGGTACAGATGCAAAACACAACTCCAATGAAGAACCACAAACTTGAGGTGAAAATGCTGATGATGATGGGGTCCTTGGCGATGAATCTCCATGCCCTTATGAGAGAAAAAATTACAGCCCTTCCTCTGTCAAAGCATGATGCTATGATACTAATGTAACATGTATCTGTACGGAAGCGTTTTTGATATAAATTAACGAAGCAATCACACTTGCTGAAAATGCCTAGAGATTAGAGTTTAGAAGATACTTAAGGACACAATATTGGGTCCCATCTAACCCTCTCAATGGCCTCACTGTTGGTTGGTGTATTTGCTTCTTTATTGCAAGAGAATGATTTGTACAATAATGATGTTTTGCTGTCCACGGGACAGCCTTGATTTTGACTGAACTTGGGCTGATTATGGACCTCTTATGGGCTTCTTTAGGGCGCCCTTTTGCTGTTCGCTCACTGCATGTAGCCACCCTTCTGTCCCGAAACTGACCAGCCTATCGTGCATTTTGCTCCTGTAGATGGCGGCCTACTGTGTGCTGTCCTGCAGCCTGAATTGCATTTTTGCTGAGATAAGCCCCTGTATGATGTGCATTAATGGGTTGAAGGCCCTTCTGCAATCCTAAGACCTGATCGCCCTTCTTGTATGGTGCGTTTGCTCTCTCCTTGCCCTTGAATGCTTGGAATCACTATTTCCCTTGGTTGAGAGTGCCTGCCCACAAGATTAATGGTTCTCAAGGTAATCTCTTAGGCCCCTGCTCAGCCCTATATATAGGCATCCAAAGGGCTAGGGTTGGCACAAGCAGCCTCAAAAGGTGTGCCCTTAAGCTACTTTAGATAGGTGGCCTTAATTGCCCCTTATTTTGGTTGAGTATCCCAATCTTGAAGGGTTCTCATGGGCTGTCCACAGTCACGGCCCCAAAAAATGGCCATTATTAGTAACCATTTAAGTGCATGGCTTTCACACATGGCCATGCTTGAGCTGCACCGACTGCAACTTGTTAAGCGTGAGAGAAACTGCCTAAGCTGCTGCCGGCACTCGATTTGATGGACTGCAGTTGAAAGCTCCACTACATAGAGAACCACCTGCAGATGAGGAGCTCCACAAGGCACCAGCATTGATTGAAACTAGTTGCTGTAACCAAGTGTGAACTGTTTGCACACAAGGTGCTCCACTCAATGGTTGAAAACTTCAAGTAAAAAATTGAATGAAACCACCTGAGCTCCGCAGTACAGAGAACTGGAAATCTGTAAGAGAGCAACTAGCTATGGAAAGCTTGAAAAGTTGTGAAGATTGAAAACGATAAAACCAAGCAATGGAGAGCCAAGCTCTGATACCATTGTTGGCTCACACAGAATGGACACACACAATGCTCAAAGACAAGAACACACAAGAGTGTAGAGCGTGGGAGAGATTGGCAAGCTCAAAGGAGAGAGATGAAGCTCTCTACAAGTACAAAGAGAAAGTACAAATGAGCAAGCAACTCTAAACTATGAATGAGGTTGTGTATATACTAGCTAACGTTAAGGTGCCCATTTAGATTTGGATGGCCATGGGAAAAAATGTAGTGGGTCAAAAGTGCAAATGGCATAAGTGCATGACCCCACAGTGTAGTTACTACCAAATATCTAGCTACTACTATTAAGTGAGTCTTGGTTATTATTGATTTATCATGGTTTGGACTTGGACCAAGAGGCTTGCTCCTGCCATGGACATGGGAGATCGTAGGTGGTCTTGCCGAGGGTCCCTTAGGACAAGCTCTGGTGGTATGGGACGCTAGGGTTGATTGGCTTGGCTTGTGGGAGTGGAACCTTAGCCCTTGGCTCGGGGGAGGTTTGTAGACGTGAACCCTCTCTAATCTTGTTGGTGCCTTTGTATTAGGCGATCCGTGGGAGGAGTCCCTCACAGTTGGTATTAGAGCCTGCCTAATCGACGAGGCGAGAAAAAGTAGGGTTTGTGTGTCGTCGTGTTTTTATCAAGGTTTCCTAAGCCAAGTATCTCTAGGTCTCACCGCATCTGCATTTTTTTTTCTTAGAAAAGAGACTTCTATAAAGTATGATTTTTTTTTTTAACAAAAGAGAGATTTCAAACCAAGCAAGGGAGAAATCTCAACCAATCGGGTGCTTTGTGCTGCCAGCAAGGCCCCATATGAGATAGAGTGAGAAAAATGCCATGATCCCATTTTTTCATAAATTGGCCACGTTTTCTCTCTGTGGCCCTCAAAGATCCTTGATCCTAGCCCAAGTGGCCATGAGTGTGTAGATAATATCACACCAAATCTTGCAAATGCATTGGGTATCATCATAGTTGTTTCTCGTACGTGTACGAACAGGTTCGTACGGTACGATATCGTACGAATTCGTACGATATCGTACGGTACAAGGGTTTTTTTTTTCCAAATATTTTTTTCCTTGGAAAAAAATTTTCCAAATGCAAAAAAAAAATATAGAAACCTTGCTTTACGAAGATCCCAAATGCTCGCAATACTTCGCAACTTTCGTGTCCACTCAGTATTTCATATGGGGTTGTTGAGAGACCTAAAAAATTTGGCGAGGTAGACTGGTAGTGTACACTTGATTGGTAGGATGAGAGAATCTTACTACATCACTTGGGGATCCCTGGTATAGGTAGGCTAGACAATTAGATTCTCAAGTTATGCATGAGGGAGAAGATTTGGACATGGCCATTTTGATCTAGAGAGGAGTCCCTAAACTTATCACCCTAGATGCACTTCTCGTATTTGTGCAAGGACGGTCCCTTAGTCATAAACGCTACATTGGGAGACCTTTGGTATTGCATTACCCATCTAGGTTCTTTTTTGGAGACAATCAGGAGATCCAACCGGGAGAGACACATATCCATGTTTTGGTTCCTCAAGCACTGTAGACTCCTCCCCTCCCAACCTTCCCTCACATTCAAGCTTGAAGCTCCATAGGTTGTAAGTGTAAAAAATAAAAACCGTATTTTATCGTACGGTATCCGAAAATTTCATATCGCACCAAAAATTCCCGTACGGTATCGTATCGTACGGTATCGTATTTTCGTACCGTGACAACCATGGGTATCATAAACCAAAGTGCCCTCCATGGCCTCAATGCATCTAGCCTTCCAGATGTGCCATGTTGTGATGCTAGCAATAATCTTCCATGCAGAGTCCACCCTCTGTGCTGGAAGTACGTAGCCTGACTCTGGCATGTCTTGAACATGACTACCTCCGACCCACTCCCTAGGTAACCCTCATGATCATTTCTGTCGTTCCCTTCAAACCTGATTTGCGGGCCCTTGTAGGCATCTCTCCTCATCCTCATAAGCAATGGTAAACTATCTCTGAAGCTCCCTCACATCTTGGATAGGTTGGGCTAATGCCAATGACCGATCTCCACTGATTGGTGGCAAGTAGAGAAAGCCAAATAAAAGAGGAAATCTTTGTTTCCCTGTACGAGTGCCACAACTTCTGCCAAAAAGCTCCCTGAATGTCAACATAAGCCTCCCAATGTGGTCTAGAAGTAGGGACCACATCTGTGTTTTAAATCTGCAACAAGTAGGTGCGTTTTTAAGGTTTTGCTGGTAGGATAGGGTTCATGTGGATTCTGAAAGAAGGGGGAGATTTGTATGCATGCGTGTAGGTGAAATTGTCCTGGGGAGTCCTTGTTTTTGGATTGAAACCCTAGGTTCTCTCTCCTATACCATTGTTGCAGGTTGTCGACTTGTAGCTAGACATGTAGAGAAAAAAAATCATGATATGCAGGTTCCGTGAGCAGCAGACGGCTGTCTTGTATGGTTGGGTATGCACTGAACTGAGCACCAATAGCCAAGCAAAGCATGCACACGTGTGCAGCCAGCAGGCAAGCGGGTGACAGCCGGATTATCCCACGCAGCCTGATTTGCCTGAAAGTCCTTATGCAATACATCATACGAAAATTGTGCATCCAGATCAACATGCTGAGTACCAATGTAGCCGGCACCCTTGTCGTGGGAACAGCTCCAGATGACATGGCAAAAGGGGAAGTGACTTGGAGTGACTTGGTGGATAGCTGGCCACGGGACAGCTGGCGAGATGCCAACCTGGACTTGGGTAGATAGTCGGCCATTGATGGCGATGTGCTTAGAATATCTACTTGATGGACTACTGAAGTCAGCTACTCACCTACCACTCACCTGGCAGAGAGCAGATATATCACATCTTCATCATGAGTTTTGTATCACACCTTAGAGCACTTAGCCCTATAGTTTTCCTCTGTAGTTGCACTGTTTTCTCTTACAGGTAGTCTAGCTTGGTGCACTCCCTATGTATCCCTTGGTTTCCCTTTGGCCACTGGTCTAGATGTTGGTGTGTGGAGACAGTGGCCTTCCTTGGGATTATATAGTAGATTGTCTTGGCTTGGCTATTCTCATCTCTTGCTACTGTTCATGGTTGTTGGAGTTCACTGTTATTTCAGTACTTGTGCTGTTATGTTCACTTATGTTCATCGAGCACCTATGTTCACTCATGTTCGCTGAGCACCTGCACGTGAGCACCTTGTATATCTTTCCTCATCATAGGCTTGTTCACACTATGCACTAGCACTTTGTAGGTATTTGAGCAGTTCTGGTGAGTAGACTCCCTGGCTCGACATACTGTCATCTGAGAGAGAGTCCACCGTGAGTAGGGGACCTGGGCCACTCAGGCTGGCTACAACCAAATTGTTATGTCTCTTTCATTCTCTGTTCAGATCTTAAGCATCAGGTGCTTTTTTAGTTCTTCTTGAATATACATGATCAGGAGACTCCATGATAAACACACACACATAGAGAGAAGCCTAAACAGAGGCGGAGGCTTGGCTATGAACAAAGACTGGCGATATGACAGCTAGCAAGCGGGAAGGGGAAGACCAATAGGAGAAGGAAATGGGCAGCACGCGAAGGCCTTAGAAAGAGATGAAATAGACCACAGCCAGTAGACGAGCAGCTAAGAGTCGAGCAGGTAAATGCGATGACAGTGACATGCGACGATGGATACAAGTGACAGCCACTCACACACACGTGCACACACTTTTTTTTGTGTGGTGAAAACTATGCTTTTATTAACAATGACTTACGTAAAATATAGGAGATGGATTCAAGATAAGTCAATCTTCAAAGAACTTATGAAGCAGTGGAAAAACACTTCGAACTGGCTAAAAGCAATGTCCTCCAACTGTAAGCAGTCATGGAGGGATTGTCGCAAATTCATCTTAAAGTACACACACACACACACACACACACACACACACACACACACACACACACTATGTATGCATGTATATGTATTTATGTATATATACATGTATGCATGTATATATATAATGTACATATGTATACATACATACATACATGCATACATAGTGTGTGTGTGTGTTTGTATAGCAAAAGAGACTTTTATTAAGAGTGAACAAACCAGTACAAATCCATAATGGTAGGCTGGAAGGAAAATCAGTATGTGTGTGTGTAGGAAAAAAGAGACTTTTATTAAGAGTGAACAAACCAATACAAATCCATAACGGTAGGCCGGAAGAAAAAACTCATTTCAGAATGCAAGGCATGCCCAGTAAATCCAAAAGCTGATGGTTGCAGCAGGAAGGTCCTGAGGGAGTATGGGAAAAGAAGATCCTGTGATCCCATGTTTATAGTTTTAGTGCCCGAGGCTGAAGACTGTCTACTTGATTCTCGTTTTGCTGACCTGCCTAAATAACTTATAATCTGTATTTCCCTCAGTTGATTAGCAGGCATATCAGCAGCCAATCTGCCTGCATGTTAAGGGCAGTCTGGATTCATACAATGGGCCTTGGGGGGGCGGGGGTGGAGGAGAGACCGCAAGGCCAATCGCTTTGAGATCCCTGTGTGGCTTATGAGATAATGTAGAGATATTTATCATTTTTGGAAAGCTGCTCCTACGAGTGGTAGTGACTCTACTCTATGCAATGTTCTTATGGTTATTGCTTACAATGGCATTGATGGCACATGTTGCAGGCAATGCCCTTATGCGATGGAAGCTATCATAGCTCTGGCTGAACTTGGAATAACCCATAAAGAGATGCAGCCTCAGGTGAAATTCTGATCATGGGCATGTGTATTTATGGCTCATCAACTCAATCCAGAATCTGCTGTGCATAAATTATTTCATTCATATATTCTGAACAAGAAGATAAAGCCTGTGTGCGTGCACGCACGCATGGAGTGAATTAAGGAAATGGCTACAAATGAGCACGCTAAGCCTATTGTTAGCACATACCTCATGGCAGGTCTTGTACGAAAAAAACAACCTTCAGATAGGTTTAGGAGTCTTCCACCATGTGCGGCTTCTCTCTGAAGGTGAGAAGATGTCTGTGTGCTGTCATGTGTAGCATGGATGGTTATTTCTTTGTGCTCTCACTTGATCCAGCTGCTTGGGAATGATAGGGTGAGCTAATCGCCCATGTTATCAAACAATTCTTAAAAGACAACAGCAGTGCTTTGGCCACCTCAAACAAGTTCTTTTCACCGGTGCTGAGTTATTTTTCAAGCGTCTCCTTCAGTGCTTTCACCTAGGCTTTGTTTGAGGTTTGAAGCTTCCTTTCTGAAGGATGTATATCTACCAAACCTACTCAATGTCATCTCGAATGCCCATATGCAGCTCCTGGATTCGTAAGGCATGTGGCTGCCTTTGGTAGTGAGATGAGTGTAAGGCGTGCGTGAAGAGGCCATGTGATGTCACTCCTATCTCGACGCTTTGGCATACTAGCAGTTGTCTACTCCATGCAAAGTCAGATGCATGAATGAAGATAAAGCCAGCCCTTCTTCATGCTTCCAAAGTTTGGCAATTTCAAGAGAGACAGAGTATATCCAGTGTGGTACATTCCTATCAGGGTAGGGCCATCGAGGTTCATAAGAGGGGTTATACATAGTTGCACTTTAAGGAAGATCCCAACTTCACAATTTGTATCATCCCATTGCGCAGTGCATTCTTACTGGGAGATTATTTCCAGTATCACAGCATAGCAGATTTGGAGTTCCAAATGTGTAGAGGCTATTGATAGCATCCAGACATTCTATACTCAGTCAATGTGCATCACCTTGGGAGATATTATACACTCTTATGGCCACTGGGTTCCGTATCGGGCGTCCTTCCAAATCCGCAGGATCTAGGCACATTGTCTTCCTTAGGGAGATGTATGTTTGTGTGGCTATTGTGAGCCGTTTTCACTCTGAAGACATCGTCCATTTCCGTTGCATGCAACTATGGTTTCTGGCCTAGGATTGGTTGCCTCCTAGTGGGAAAACCATAATTGCATGCAATGGAAACGACAACAGAAATGAATGATGTCTCCGCAACGGAAACATCTTGAAACTAGCATCCGTTTGTGTTGCCATTTGTGTCGCCTGCAACTATGATTTCTGGCCTAGGATTGGATGCCTTCTAGTGGGAAAACCATAGTTGCATGCAATAGAAATGGATGACATCTCTGCGATGGAAATGCCTTGAAACTAGGAAACCACCTACCATAAGTTATAACCCCTTACCAAGAGGTATGTACAGACCTCCAGAGTTGCCATACCCACCTCTAGTCATGGAAACGGAAACAACTTATCCCAAGGAACGGAGTTTCCCCAACTTTTGGTTAGGAAACGGCCGTTTCCTGTTACTATTGGGGAAATGTCCTTGTGGTTTGGGTCTTGGGGATTCCAGCGAACTGCCCGGTCCTTCCCTAGAGGGGTATCCTACACCAACATCATTGTTTACATTCTTTTTTCCTTTTGAAGATTGCAGTTGGAAATCAGGTAATCCTATGGGGTACTTTCAAAGCTTGTACTTAAATACTCTTTTGGATAGTAAAAAATCTCAAGGGAAGGGCACGGAAGGAGAGGGGGGGGGTGTTATTGGCCCATTCCTAGTGCTGTGTCGTCATTTATCAGATGGTTGTGGTTTCCTCCATGGCTATTCAAGTTCTTAGTCTCATTACTATTTAAGAGGTTGCGAGATCCAGCCTTTTCGATTACACTACCCCCTTGGGACTCTCTTGGAATCATCAAATCCAGACTGGTTACACACACCTTGTCTTGATATAATCTTTTACAGGCCTATGCCTGTGTTATTTTGTTTAGACTTAATAGAAAGTCTCTTTTATTGCCAAAAAAAAAAATGGACCCAGTGACAACTAATGGCATGGTCAAGGTTTAATAGATCCACAAATGTAGCATTATGGCTTTTTACCTTTATGTTTCAGTTCCTCAATGATGGCTGAGTGTGAACGTATGGTCTAGTGTGGAGTAGTTTAGGGGAAAGCTTTTTTGACTCATGGCTGAAACTCCTTGTGGCTCCACCCACTCACCTCATCAAGGTATGGCCATGACATGGCTGACCAGGATTGTTGGTAATTATATGGATACATTGGATCGCTTTCTTTGTTTATGGGTATGATGTTCTTCTCTGATAAAGTTTGGAAAAATGCACTGATTGAAAAGTTGGGCTAGGATTAGAGCAAAGGTCTTACAATAACGAGTGGATAACTCTGATCGAAGGCCCCTGGCCTTCAAGATTTTTACCTTAGCATCCTTGAGTCCGTCGATAGCCTGGTAGCTGATTTGATGGGCTAAGCATCTTTGTGATTTGTCAGTTGGTGAGCTACATCTGGGAGCATTTATGCGTAGGCTTTCCATGTTCTTCACAGCATTGAAAAGTGGGAGGGACAGGTCGATTTCCTTTCTAGAAAGAAAAGCTGAATGTCTTTTGAGCTGTTGTTCATTTTATACTAGTTCCATAACCTCATGGATGTGGGTAAAATGGAATATAAGCCAACCAGGTGTTGTACCCACATCAGGAGGTCATCTGAGTATCTGCTTGTATCCATCTCATGTGGAATCATTGTGGGAAGAATGAACGTGTTCTCTCAAAAGTCTAGCATCTGTGGTATTGGTGCATTGAAATTTCCCACTAGTATTACTTTCTCTCATGTAAGGAATCTCTATGTCCTTGAATAGTGCATGATGTGGGGATACTGGCTCCCTTCTAGATAGATCTTTTGTGTATGCCCGTTTTTCTAGGTGGAAGTAGCATTATAGCATATTTCTATGTACATTCCAGGGCTGCTTGTCTAACTGGACCCATATGTATCTACCATGTGCATCACTTTTTACCAACATATGACATGGCTTGTTTTCTTTGGAAGGATTCTATAAATCTTTTTAAACATCATGTCACGCTTTTCTCAGGGACAATCCAAAAATAGCAGGTTGGCGAGTGATCATCTTGATCAAGTGCGGTGGTTGCAGGTCAGGATTTCTTTGCATGTTGAGTAAAAGTATGCCATTCTTTGTTGTGTTTTCTTTGAAAGAAGAAAATCCATGGGTGGTGCATGAACTTGGCAAGAGGGCTAGGGTGCTGACATGTCAATGTTGCCTCACCTGCATGGTTGCTTGTGTGCTGTAGGCTGCTAGCTTCGGGTAGGTACTTCACTATTGAGGGCCATGCTCATTCTGATGCCTATGAAATTTAACAATTCTTTATTAGGTTAGCTCAAGAAGAAAGTCTGCTTTGAAACTAGAGAGAAGTAAATAAGAAAAGTAAGTGAAGGGCCTGTGATACCTACCATTGAGCAAAATTGAGCCACAGCTTTATTGCAGGTCTAGTATCTAGAGACACTAGTGGAAGATCCACCAGCCATATGCAGTGTGCACTGGAGTGGTGGATAAAATTTCTTTGATTTTTCTACAGAATTTATTTGCAGGAAAGAAATCACTTTCCGAATGTGAAGTTTCATTTTGTTTTCTGCCACAATGATTTATGAAAGTAATAAGCTTTTTTGATCATTGTTGTGCAGCGTTATGCTGAAGCGCAATGTGCAGTAGCATGTCATGACTATAAAGGTGCAGTCTCAATGCCCGACTTCAGTGTATAGAGAATAGGTGCAACTGACAACACATGCAACAGCCTCCGCATGTTCACGACTTGTTTTTCAGTAGTTAAGATAACTTTATCATATCTAAATTTTATGACTCATGGGACAGGGACCAGAGCCACAATTCTTTTTGACTTCTCTCTAAATAAAGCAAGAAACCATTCTCCGGATCTAGTGAATTGGAAGCCTTGGATGGATTTGTGCTAATTGCTGTTGTTTGGGCTAATCTAGTATGTTTCTCAACCTGATCATCTCTCTCTTGGTTGCTTTCAAAAGGCTCGCAGAAGATGTCTACAATCAGGAGAGGGGTCCTGTTTATAGAAAAAGTAGGCTGACTAAGTTGGTTTAGCACCTTCAAGAGACAATAGAGGTAAACCATGCTTTGATACCAATGCGGGAATAGCACCAACCGAAGAATGATTCTTCAAACTACTTTGAAGGACAAAATTGAATTTATAGAGCAAATAGGAAGAAAAGAAGAGAACGATTGTGGAAGACACCAAATAAAGCTGAAATATTTACAATGAATCTTATGATATCTACTGAAAATGGACTTTCTTACAAACTTCTCTCCGAATAGAGCATGGAGTTCTTTTCCCAATTCAGTAAATTGGAAGCTTTGGTTGATATGGGTCAAATTGCTATTGGTTAGGATAGATGTGATGGAAAGCCATATGGTCTCCAGAAACATTATGTAGCATAGAGTATGGGTGGGGTCTAGTGATTTATTCACCAATTAACTTCAATAGCATTTAAAAAAAACCATTCCAATTAAGCTTCTCAAGCTTGAGAGGGGTTGAGAAGAGAGAAACATTGAGAAATTATAGAAAAGAATCAATATTCACCATTTACCTTACAAATTACTTGATTCTTTGTTCATGGTAGAGGCCCCCAACCAATCAATTGGTTAAGTATGTTGATGGAGCCACTAATGGGGATTGAAGAAAGAGGGAAGCTCCAAAAACTAGTGAATTATTAAATGAATTCACAGTTCTTGGCTTAGGTGGAGTAGAGTAACGATGCATAAACACTATATATTTTTCAACAAGGGGGAGGCTTCTATTTATAGGAAAAATTGAGCTCTTAACCAAACAAACTGATTCTAGAATTTTCCAAATCAGTTTGGTCAATTTTTGACCATTTTTAGGTCAGTTAAGCTAACTTTTTGGAACTAGACTTGAATTAGGAGAGAGGAGAGATGAAATATCTCTATGTTGTGAATGAAGAAGTACTATCATTATCTATTGGTAGTGAAAAAAAACACTTCTCTACTTGGTTAAATAAGCCTGGCGCCATGGGAAGGATAACCTGATGGCTCCTCATCCCCCTAGAGTTTGATTTCACAAACCGTGTGGAAAGGCTCATAGCATGTGCATGCCAATCATTTCTCGTGCATCCCCAATGGAGAACCATCGATTGGAGTGGAGGGGATGAACTATCTAATTCCCTGCTCTTCAAACTCTGCATTGTCCTGGAATGGGCCGAAGAGATAGCCATTATTTGGCTAATAGTTTTTCCCAAGAGAGACCCCTCAATCGCGCGACAGAGCATGATGCATTATCCAAAAGGACAGCCCCTTACCAACTAATTATGGGAAATTTGTATAAGTTACGCCAAAATGGGATCATGAGGTGTTGTCCTTCGGAAATTCAAATATGTTGATATTCTTGAGTAAGCCCGCTGTGACGTAGCTAGAGGAAATTTCTCAATAGACAACATTGCCATAAAAAAAAAATGGCCCACTTTGTTTGGAGATGTAGTTGAATTTGTAAAAGGTTACGATGAATGGTAGTGATTTGTTGGTGTTCAATGGTGAAAAAAATGTCCTTGTACCCTGTTGTGTCTTTTTAACTAGTTGAGAAGTGGGGCATTGACAATCAGCATCTGTGTACCCATCTACACATATCTCTGTCCCAGTCTCATAGAATAGTCCACAATGCAAAGTAGCTACGTCAGCCAACTAAGTAAGCCAATCGTTAGTTACGTTAACAAGCTCTTATGTGCTTTTTACGTTTATGGCATTCACATGTAGCCGCTTTGACCCTTTTAGATTAGGGTTTTCAACATGGGCTGATTCTTTACCTCACATAACTCCAAACCCTTTGTCTATGGTGTAAATGCTGTTTGAAATAAGTGCACAGTAGGTGTACTATTTCTAGTCTAGTTTCACTTAAGTCTTTGTGTCTTGAGTCTAGTGCCATGTGGCATCTCTACATTTATCCCATAAGTCAGTCTACTCAATCTTGTACTTCTCACCTATATATTGTAGGTGTCACATCAATGAAATCAATCAAGCTTGTGTCTTGTCTACACTCATCTCAAGGTAACCTTTGGTCTTTCATTCTTGTTATCATTTCATTTCTAATTTATTGCTTTCATATTTTCTACATGGTATCAGAGCAGGGTTTGCTCCTCTAGTCTTGCCACTACCCTACTGCTGCCCGTCATTCTTCCGGAGCTGCTCACATTTCTGCCCCGGCATTTGCTGCGCAAGCCTCTACATCTGCTGCCTATCTACGCAGATTTCTGTCTGCTATTTTCTGCGCTGTATCTGCCCCGACATCTGCTCCTGCTCCTGGCCCCCGTGCTGCTCCTGGCCCTGCTCCTGCTCCTGGCCCCCGTGCTGCTCCTGAAATTCTGCGCCATCTTCTTCAACAGGCTGCACTTCTCCAGGAGCTGCCCGAGGTTCTGCAACAAATTCGCCACCGCTGCTCGCTCTCCGGTCTCTCTAGGTATCGTGGCCCTGTACTACATCTCTCTTTATTTGCAAAAATCTCTGTTCGCAGCGCTCTCTCTCTCTCTCTCTCTCTCTCTCTCTCTCTCTCTCTCTCTCTCTCTCTCTCTCGGGTTACCCCTGAAAGGGTGGAAGACCTGAGGAAAAAAACCAAAGTGGTATGCTTCAATATTTTCAGTTCTATTTTTCCTCAAAATTAATTCAAAACTGAACTCTCTCTTGTAAGGGAATAGACACTGCCCTTGCATCATTAGCAAGAGGTAAGACCTTCCCACATGGCATCTTCTACCCATTCTCTCATGTCTATCGACAAATTCAATGGGTCCAACTTTCATACTTGGCAAATCAAAATCAAGTGCCATCTTATGAAAGAAGGCCTGTGGGATGTTGTTCATCATGCTACTCCCGAAGATTCCGACATTGAGCAAGTTATCACTTATGCTCCCATTGCCAAGAATGACAAAGCCTATGCTATCATCTTGCTCGGTCTTGGAGATGATTACATTCATCACATCTCCGACACACAGTCTGCTTCTCGAGCATGGATCACTTTGGATACCCTTTTTGGACCCCGCTCTAAAAACTCTAAGATTGCACTTATGATCTCATTCTTTGATCTATATATGCAGGAGGGAGCTACTATAGCCTCTCATGTCAATTATTTTCGCAGTCTTATGGTTCAGCTTGCATCAGTGAAGTCCCCCATCTCCGAAGATATTGCTATTGCTGTGCTTCTCAAAAGCTTACCTGACACCTATGCTACTCTTGTCACTACCTTCAAGTATCACAATAATCCTACTCTTGAAGGTATCATCAATGCTCTCCAAGAAGAGGAAAGAACAAAACAACAAAAGGTAACTGACACTGCATTCTTAGCAAAGAAAGGAGGATCTAAGGTAAGAAAGCCTTGCACCCATTGTGGAAAAACTAATCATTTGGAGAAGGACTGCTTCAAGGCTCATCCATGCACCATTTGTGGCCGTGATAATCACCGGGAGAAGGACTGCTACATCAGCCCTTGCATCTGCCGCAGCACATGTTGCTGCAGCATCTACATCAGCAGATCTTGCTGTTCATTCCTCACATGATGAGGAATGGGCTTTCTGATTACTTTACCTTTCTTGTCTACCACTTTGACCACCGATGATGTAGATCAAGGGGTTCTAGTGTCTTACTCATTTTTGCTTTTTGACCTCTCTCTTGTCCCTACCCAAGAGGCAGAGATTGCCCTTGAGGAGGGGTTGTCTTCAAGGTCCATCTGTTTGTCTACAGTCAGTCTTCTGTCTATCTAGTCTTGTCTGTCTGTCTATCTGTTGTCTATCTATCTGTCTATCAATCTGACTGTGTCTTGTTTTAAGATCCACCTTGTCCCTACCCTTGTGAACCCATATGAGGATATCACTTGAGGAGGGGTGTCTCAGGATCTTTTGTCTCTCAGTCTATCAGTCTTTATGTCTGTCTTCTAGTCTTGTCCATCTTATCTTCTAGCTTGTCTCTCAATCCTTGTCTAGTCTCTCTGTCTTAGTCTTATCTTTTGTCATGCCATAGTCTTGTCTTTTTGTCTTCCTCCTAGTGTCCACTTAAGGAGGGTGTTGGAAATAAGTGCACACTAGGTGTACTATTTCTAGTCTAGTTTCACTTAAGTCTTTGTGTCTTGAGTCTAGTGCCATGTGGCATCTCTACATTTATCCCATAAGTCAGTCTACTGAATCTTGTACTTCTCACCTATATATTGTAGGTGTCACATCAATGAAATTAATCAAGCTTGTGTCTTGTCTACACTCATCTCAAGGTAACCTTTGGTCTTTCAGTCTTGTTATCATTTCATTTCTAGTTTATTGCTTTCATATTTTCTACAAATGCTCTCATGATGCCATGGGGCAAGCAATTGAGGAATGATGCATGTGATACAGTGGACCACATCTGAGAAGACGGCTTTTCTGACTTAATGTCACATGCCGAAGCCGTAATCACTTAGCTTAGTTAACTGTGCAACTAATGTGGTGCAAACACAGAGAAGATAGGAGGGAGAGATACACAAATGATCAGACATCCAATTGGTTTTCCTTGACTTGAAGATGTCTCTTTTCTTTTCTTCTTTTTTTTTTTTCCAAGAAAAAGATCCTTCAATTAGTTAAAGAAAAACAGCCACAAAGGGCTAAGTACAACCACGACCGGCAAAATACAAACTTGCCTCATATAAGGGTGGGAAACAATTGATCATAAGGGGAAGAGATGCTTCTCCTCCGGCTGGCCGCTTTGTGAGGAGAAGGCTGCCTCATACGCGGGGCGGGGGCGCCCGCGGGGGAGGGGGGGTGGGGGTGGCAGCACACAGGTGGTCTGTAATGCCAAATGGGGTTACCGCCTCTATCTGGGAGGAAAGGGCCAAGCCTCCAAAGTCTCAAGAAGGCTCTCCGTTGCTTCTGCATGCGGTCAGAACCTCCCTGTAACTTCTCCCATTGACCGCGGAGGGTGTGAATGATATCAAGCCATATGCTCCTAATGGTCTTAGCCGGCGGAGTGTGGGTACCCTTGATGGCCTTGATGCATCTAGCACGCCAAATGTGCCAAGCTGTGATGCTATTGCAAATCTCCCATCTCTGGCATGAGCCTGGCTGCCAGCCACGTGTAGGAGGGGCTGTGACTAGTACGTTGCAATACGATGGTGCGAGACCTGAAGGGCTAGTCCTCCCCCATCCTCCTCATAAGTCGTGATCGCTCTCGTGTCTGTGGCCCAAGCGACAGTGCCCCAAGTGATGATCCGGGTCGATGTCCTATCCATAGCGAAAATGCAGAGAATCCGTTGCCAAATCTCCTGAGCCTCCGGGCAATCCCAAAGGCAATGTTGCTGAAACTCCTGATGGTGGCCACACCACAGACAAGTCGCTGACCGACCACCAATTGCCAGCCAAGTACCGACCGCCAAACTCATGTGTGCCGTTAGCCAAAGAAAGAGTGTGATCTTTCTAGGCCGAAAGCTTTCCTATAGCCTCTTTCAGAAATCTGAAAGGAAGCGCTGTGATAGGCCCTGTGACTGTCAATGTGTGAAGATGTCTCTTTTCTTGCTCGGTTGAAGTCTGGCTTCGGTACTCAGACTGAACAATAGCCAGCGTCGTCATTGTGAACAGATCCTTGCCGGAATGAACTGCCTACGGAGCAGGGCTCCAGAATTCTCGTTCTGCAATTCTGTGTAGCGATATGCTTGCCCCGCTACTCTGTTGAAGTGGAGTGCCATTATCTTGGACTTGATGCTACCCTAGATGCTAACCCTTGGTCCTTAGATGTAGGGGGGCACCTTTTACCTTGGTTGTTATGAGTTTCTCATCACACTATTACATGTGAGCTTCCACTGCCATCTTTGTTCTCCCTCGTGTTACTGCTGTACCACTGTGTGTGTGATAGCTGCTGCTCTGCAGGTAAAGGTCTCCATTGCTCCAACACTTCCAACATTTGGTATCAGAGCTGGTTGGCAGCCCTGCCTATTGTGAAGCTGTCTTTCACCTATGCGACTTTACGATTGAAGTACTGCTACAGCAAGGCGATAACGTGTGGCTATTAAGTACTGACACAAGCGGTGCTACACAAGGCTGCAGACGGTGCAAGCCTGTGGGATCTTGCGTAGAGAAGTTCTGGTTCGACTGTCACAGCAAAGCGTAGCACAAACACAAGCAGAAGCGCTGCACAGGCAGTGGGCATTGTACAAGAGTAGAAGCGGCACAGAAAAGCAGCGAGCAAAGAAGCTTTGAGTCGGTGCACAGGAGGAAGCAAACAAGTGTAGCAAAGTGCGAGCAAAGAAGTGCCGAGTCGGCACACACAGCAGGCAGCCGCCATTGGAAAGCGGCGGCAACCGGCGGCAAGTGTGAGGGATCAGTAGGGTTAGGGTTAGGCATTGCTAAGGAGGCTCAAAGATAGCCATGGTGTTGGGGTGTGTGTAGAGGGATAGAGAAAGAAAGTAGCTATGGTAAAGTTGGGCTTCGGTCCGAAAATGCAAAACATAATTTAGTGGCTGTATCGAGATAGCCTTGCCAGATGCATTTTGGAAAAAGGCTTATCCTCTTGATGGGTTTTGGGTAGATCTGTTCGACAAGGCTGCCCTCTCAGTGCCTTGCTCTATGCTATTGCTACGCATCCCTTCATGGCATATATGGATAAGCTCACTAAGGTCGGCATTTGGTTGCTCAAGCATATGCTGATGACTCTTTCTTTTTTCCTTAGAATATGCAATCAGATCTACAATGTCTCATGAACACTTTGCATATGTTTGGATTGGCAACATGTTTTTTCGTCAATTTTAAGAAATCAAAATTGTTGCCTTTTAATGAAGTTCAATGGCACATCATTCTATGGCATGGGTAGACATTTGGGATATGCTGTGGGATGGAATCTTTCACTTCGTGATGCTATTTGTTTTTCAGCGCTTTTAGCTTCAGTGAGACTGCTCTTTAAGAAGTTTGCCTCTTTTTTGAGCACTTCTTTCTTTGTACAGTCATAGTTGTCACGGTAAAAAAATACGATACCGTACGGGAATTTTCTGTACGATATGAAATTTTCGGATACCGTATGATAAAATACGGTTTTTTTATTAACACTTACAAACTATGGAGCTTCAAGCTTGAATGTGAGGGAAGGTTGGGGGGGAGGAGTCTTCAGTGCTTGAGGAACCAGAACATGGAGATGTGTCTCTCCCAGTTGGATCTCCCAATTGTCTCCAAAAAAGAACCTGCATCGGTAATGCAAATACCAAAGGTCTCCCAGCGTAGCGTTTATGACTAAGGAACCATCCTTGCACAAATACGAGCAGTGCATCTAGGGTGATAGGTTTAGAGACTCCTCTCTAGATCAAAATGGCCATGTCCAAATTTTCTCCCTCATACATAACTTGAGGATCTGACTGTCTAGCCTACTTATACCAAGGATCTCCAAGTGATGTAGCAAGATTCTCTCATCCTACCAATCAAGTGTACGCTACTAGTCTACCTTGACAGATTTTTTAGGTCTCTCAACAATCCCATATGGAATACTGAGTGGACACGAAAGTCGCGAAGTATTGCGGGCATTTGGGATCTTCGTTAAGCAAGATTTCTATATTTTTTTTAGCATTTGGAATTTTTTTTCTCGGGAGGGGGGGGGACGGGTACCGTACGAGCCGTACGGTATGAATGGGTTTGTACCGGTACGAGAAACAACTATGTGTACAATGAAGCAATAGAACATAGCCTTTTACAAAAAGAAAAAAGATATTAGCCTCATCTATTGTCCATCAAAGAACGTCGTGGCAGATCTCTTCACCAAGGCGCTTTTGAAGTTCAAAGCTTTTTGAAAAGCTTTGGGCTTGATTCCATTTGGGGATTGACCTACTCTGTACATGTACATTTCCAGTACAGGGGGGATTTGTAGGATATATACACATTTTTGAGTGGACATGTATGTAGGAGTTAGGAGTTGCACTAAGCACTTAGTTTATTTCGGGTTTTTTTATATCTTAGTGTCACATGAACATGAATACTTTATGGTGACACATGGCACTTTTTACTTGGACCCCTTGGTCCGTAGATGTAGGGGATCACCTTTTACTCTGGTTATTATGAGATTTTCTCACACTACTACGTGTGAGCTTCCACCGCCATCTTTGCTGTACAATTGTTGCGTGTGATAGTGCTGCTACTATAGGTAAAGGTCTCCATTGCTTTCATTGCTCCAACACTTTCAACAGCCTTCAAGTGGGCACCTATGGGTGGTGAAAAACGATAACTAAAGGAGGATCTTGGGCCTAAGGCTAGTCGGGAAAAAAAAGTGGGTGGTACAGATATTTTTAGGGGGACACGGGATTTTCTTTTTCACATCTATGAGAAAGTCTTTCAAGTGAGAAAAACTAATTAGAAGTCAAGGAGAATGTCACTAGTAGGGCCACTAGAGGACATGATGTCTCGTTTGGATCATGGGCAACTGAAACATTCATGAATGAGTTATTTTAGTGTTTCCCTTATTGTAGCATGCACGCCCGATTTTATGTGTGAGTTATTTACAAATCCGGAAAGAAAGGACTTGCCATCCCATGCCTTCGGAACTTGTAAATAACAAATGCACATGAAACTAACAAGTCAGTTGGTTTTCACAGACGTCGTGAGTATTGATTTGTTGCTTAATTTTTTTGCTTTAGGCTTTCTGGTTGATTTTTCAGGTAGTAAAATAGATTCAGCCCGCCTACACAAAGCTACACATTTGAAATATTGAAAACCTGACCTCCTCCCCATCAAGGGGCATGCGCGCGGGTTCAAGGAGTAGAGACTGTACAGAACAAAGCTTTACGACCAATTGTAGGAACTCTCCCTACAGACTGTATAGACCTTTTCAACTGTACGGCCATCTGTGCGCTGCTTCTCGCCCACCTGCACTACTGTATGGATTGCTATACAACTGTGCATGGCTGCTACTTTAGCTGAAGACAGATGGTATGTTCATGTGCATATTGATTGGAGAGACTCGTACATGAAAAAGGCTCCCTGCCAGCTTGCCCATTCTGGGCAGCACGGGAACATGGGTTCCAGGGTTCCCTTAGCCCTTCCTCTTCATGGCTGAAAATGTCATCATACATTTACACTAACGCTCACACTAAATGTCCAAAATCTGACAAGGCCACTTGGAGTACTTTCCTATAAAAAAAAGGTTCTTAAGTTTGGTTTGGTTATCTGGGGTGACTTTAAGTTTGTTGGCTTTTAATGCACTACTCATATCGGCTATGAGTAGCGATCACATTTTGGTGCAGTCGATTTTTGGTGGTTTCAAAACCTGTTAGAACTCATGCCCCCTCCTCCACAGTGTGGTATGGTAGCCACACGGGTAATGGTCCACCACGGCATGTTTCTTGGTTTTTTTGCTTTTGAAAGAACCCAGTTTTGTAGTTCTCCATTTGATATTTCTAGTTCTTAAGGCTATTGGGGAATTGATTGGCTTTGTTGCAATAGGTGGGCTTGAGCACTTGTACCAACTTGGGCAGCGATACCCAAGTAACTTACACTTGATACTAGAAACTGCAAAGGTAAGCGTCACCTACTACTGAACCTTTTTTGTGCTTGATGATGGTGAAATTAGCATGTTCAGGTTTAGCTATTTTATTCTAGGATAATTGATAGTAGCGCTACCCAGTGTCGTCACTATGTGCAACCAATTGAGAATCTCGTCTTGCCCAATTTGAGATTCTGATTGGCTTGAACTCTCTTTTGTTCTGCTAGTCTCCAAAGCTTAGTCTAGACTCTAAAGCTTTCATCATCGGTGGTGTAAACACCTCAAGTAGTTGGATCAACTCTGATTGCTGGTTCCCTGTTTTGGAATTAACGATGAACAACCATGGCCAGCAGTCCAAGTCAAGGCCAATGTAATCAGAATGCATTTCTAGTCGAAATTTATGTCTAATTTATTTTCTCAAGTAATAAAAATGTCTTCATGGCTTGGAGACGTGTGATTTTTGACATGGCGTACTTAAGTGCTCCTGGTTTGATGTGTTTTTGCAGGTGGAGGTGGCTTTAGGTAAAACTGATGATGCTATTCACAACTTTGAAAAGGTTTGTTTGTGATAAGCAAAATTGTATAATGCACACGCGCACGCTTGTAATCAAATTTGCATCCCTTGCCTGTATTTACTATGTAATCTGAATTGGTTTAAAAACATGCCATTGTGCATGATAAATTTCTATTGATGGAGTACCATTCATGCATGTGTATTGATGAACTACCATTAACACACATGTATTGATGAACTGCCAATTGTCTTTGGACCCTTCTAGCCTCTGCTAGATCTGAGGGAGGTTCCCCTGACTTGCACTATAGTCATCACAGGAGATAGCAGGCCAGAGGAGAGCATTTTTCTTGGTATGGCACAATACTCACTTGGTTTCAGGCACATGGATTACAGATGGACCGGCTCCCTTCATTTCAGTGTGATCTAGATTCCCCATACATTAGGCTTACACATGAGGACAGGAACCGGGTGATCCGATACGATCTACTGGGGTTATACACACGTAACACATGGATCACACCGGTAGGTCCATTGCCTGCCAAGATGCGGTACAACAGAGATCATTTCCTGAGATTCACGGCAGATGGTAAGTTTAGACTTGCTATCTGAATTGGCACATCTCGTATCAAACCTAGAGGTTGGACTGTTTCTTGATTGGCCAAATTGATGATTATAACCCCCCTTCAAATCAAGGTGGTGTTATAAGGATTGACCTTTAAGATCACAGTGGGGAACACCTGGACTCTCATGCCAGGCCTGATAAGGGGCTTGACCACACATGATATATGTCACCACCACCTGTTGCAAGAGAGCCTATGGTGGTGAGGTGGTCTTGAAGAGAATGTTGCTTTTTCGTTTTGAGATTGTAGTATTTTTGCTTGAGAATGACTCTAGAATTGTTAATTTTTTTCCCAAACAGATTCTGAAACTTATCCCGTATCTCCTTAGAATTAGAAGTTTTGTCGATGTCAAGGTGATGTACAAGATTGTCTACTAGTCCAAGACCTATATGTGCCAAAGCTTGGTTCTTGTCGTTCCAGGCTTGCACGACTTGCAACGTAGCGGCACCTTGAGATTTCTCCTTCGTTGCTCCCTTGACGTTCTAGAGCCAGTCCCACATCAGCAGTAACTTGATCTTGGTTTGCCATGCGGGAAAGTTGTTCCCGCTGAATCTTTCTAGGGCTAGGTTTCCTCTGTCTGATTCCATCATGTGGTTGGCATTAGAGGAGATGTCATTGTAGACTCAGTATGGGGACGCCGACCTCAGCAACTTGCAGCAGATGAGAAGAGTCGGCGACGTGGTAGCTGGAGTGGGGGGCGATGTGCTGCATCAAACGTGACAGGCGGCAACGGGTGCACCAGTAGTAGTAGGCAAAGGCCGTGGTAGGAAGAGGGCGGTGGCGGAAGCAGGAGTAGAGTGGTGCTGCAGGTGGTGGCATGGCTGTCAGCAACAGGTCATCAGCGACAATTATATGGGAACACTCGTCGGCATGAGCAGACGAAGTGATGGATATGGTGGGATGCTGAGGCACGGGCCAGAGCGGGGGCGCTGGCGCTGGTGCAGGTGGGTGAGTCGGCGGGGGCAGTGCTCCACACTATGCATGGCGGCGGGGAGGAGGCAATGGGGATGTGGCAGGAGAAGGCCCAGGCAGGCGCATTGCAGATTAGCGCAGAGGTGGCTGTAGAGTTGACTGCATCTCACGTGTCGGCAATGGCTCTCTAGCTCGCTTCCCATTGCTTCTCATCCACCACGCTCCCTACAAGTCGTTGCTGTGATACTATTTGTTGATCTTTGATGCACAAAAGGCAGAACTAAGGTGGTTGATGGAGAGCCATGTTGTATGTGTGGAGACGAGAGAGAGAGAGAGAGAGAGAGAGAGAGAGAGAGAGAGAGAGAGATTTTATTAACGTCTTCCAAAAGACCGAACTCGGCCTATGAGACAAATAAGTGATATAACAGTGTCCAAGTGATCTCATCATGGTACAAAAGAAAACAAAGACTAGAGCTATGACCTGAGAATGTCAAATCCGAGCCATATGATACAAAGTGGAACCATCATCATCATACAACCTATGGAGCTAACCCTCCGGTAGGGGGACGGGGCCATCAAGGATATTGAGCATGGGGTTAGCTTGTAGAAGGCTCTGCAGATCCGTCGGGCGTGAAAAGGTGGTTCTGTGCCTCTCCAAGATCTCCTCAAGCTGGGGCTGATGTCTGTGTTGTTGGCAAGGTCCAGGGAGTTTGGGGCGTTGGGCTTGCTGTAGTGCTGTGGTCCCAGTCTAGAGTCATGCCAGAGGGGGGTCTGGCGGGGTGTCGGGCACTCAAGAATGTGTGGCTCAATGAGGCTGTGGGTATGTCATCCATAGCTGGTGGGGAATCCTCTCATGGTCGGAAGAACTGAGTGATGGTTGCTTGGGGCTAGGGTGGGCATCTCCCATGGGGTCTCAACTCCCTAATCAGTGAGTCTCTGTGGCAGTGAAGCTCTAGTAGGAAGAGGCCCAAGCACCGCTGATCTGGGTAATCCATGATCCTAGATAAGGGTCCAAACCCCTCTTTGAAGAGATAGTGGAACCTTCCTTGAATCTCATAATATACGGTGCATCTGCATATGAAGTGCTCCTTTGACTTGACCTCCTATCGGCACATAGTGCATATCCTCTCCTCACGAGGTATCTGCATGGCTCTCCTTGTCTCTATCCTCAGGCGGTGCAATGACACCCGCAATTGGCCCATTGCAATCCGCATGGCATGTGACATGTATATGTCAAGATATCTGGCCCTCAGTATGAAACCATCCTCTGTAAGCCTCACGAAAGTATCCATGTAGTATTGCCGTTTGTGTGAGAGTGGTTCATGTGTTGTGATCAAGGTATCATGTATGTATAGTCCCGCTAAATCATATCTGATCACCCGGTTCCTGTCATCCTGAGAGAGCCTGACGAATGGGGTGTCTGGGTCATACTGGTGTGGGGGGAGGCGATCCATCCTGAGTCCCTGCCTCGTGAACCAGGTGCATACTCAGCTATACCATGACTCGTGCCCATCTGTTGCTAGCTGCTGGGAGGACTGTATAGTGAGCCTTGGGAGTCTCAGGGGGGCATGGCATTGCTCATGTGAATGCATTTGACTTTCTGGAAGAGTGCCTCTACTACCGCGGGTGCTGCAGCAAACTCTGCCAGGATAATATCATATGGGACCAATGGTTTGCTGCGTATCATATGGGAGAGCATCATGACCTAAGGCCTCTCTATCCTCGGCCATTTGACCGCTGTAAGATCAGGTGCCCAAAAGGGTGCTCCATACATCAATGCCGTAGTGACCAAGGTGTCAAATAGCCACATCTTGGTCCTCGGCTCTTGGAAGTGGGCCTGGAAGCACTGTCTCTCCATGAGAGCAAGAGAAGCATACCCTCGCATTAGTCTAGCTTCTGCAGCATGGCTCATCGAGAGAAAGAAAGAGAGATATATTAAGCGTCTACTAAAGACCCAATGGACTTATGAGACCAAAGTGATACAATGATGTCCATGGCATCATAGTTGCAAGCATTCGTTGCATACGTGCATCTGCATTCGAGTTTGCCAAGTTTGTTAAAGAATGCTTCAAACCTTATGCATTCGTAACATTTACTAGATGGCCAATTTCCAAAAGAAAACCATCTCGGTAGACTAACATAGTAGTTAGGAAACGCGTTTCATACAGGGAAGGAAACGTGGAAACGTTTCCTTGTAGGAAACATGTTTTTTTCAAGCTTTTTTTTTTTTGGGGGCCCCAAATCTAACGTTGAAATCTGTGCGACTCTTTTGACAAAGTTTTTTCTGGTTTTCGTGTGCCGCTTTCCCTCATCAAGGCTGATTTATTTTGTATTGTTTATGGGCATTGGGCCATGACTGTTGATTCATCATGATTCATGTGACATGAACACTGCAAACTTATAAGTTTTAACCTATGTAGTGTCATGTATGGTTTTTTTTTTTGTTTTTTCTGGTGGCATGGAATGATGGATGATTGGATCATGGATCATGGATAGTGGACCATGGTCTTTGAATCATGATCATTTGACATTGATGATGGATGATTATATGGTTTTTGTTATTTGTGATTCAAAGACTGTAGGCTTCAAATTGATGTTTTCATGTATTCTATGCATTTAGTGTTTTTTTTTGGTTATTTGTGATTCAAAGACTGTAGGCTTCAAATTGATGTTTTCATGTATTCTATGCATTTAGTGTTTTTTTAAATTTAAACATATTTTATACAATATATATTTGAAATTTTGTACATGCAAAAACCTGTAGGTAGGAATTTAAACATATTTTATACAATATATATTTGAAATTTTGTACATGCAAAAACCTGTAGGTAGGAAACTTTGGGCTGATTTTATGAAACCCGTCTGAAACGCGTTTGAAACTTTTAGGAAACCCGTTTCAAACAACCCCCTAACTACTATGTAGACTAACATGTCAAATTTGGGGCTTTTGTGGGAGAGTTTCAAATTTCAAAAATATCAATAGACACTCTACCTGAAAGTTGTAGGTTTTAGGCTACACTGAGCTACAGCTACAGTTGTGCTGTACATCACACACCTTCAAGCTTCTTCACAATGTTGAAAGGTGAATGGTGATTGATCATTGTACTCTTTGCATTGCAGTTTACTTGAGTGCGATTCCCAACATTCAACAACGTTTAAATTCGGTACGCTTTGATGAGCCATGCCACCCAATGTTTAGTATTTACACGCTACCCAAGAAAAACCTAAAACATGGCCGGACCAAATTTCAAAGTTGCAAAAAAGTCAAGTTTGCAAGGTGTTGCAAACGTGAGAATGTAGCAAATGTTTGCTAACCTATGCAAACGAGAATGTTTGCAACTATGCATCGCATATCTCATCATGGAATGGAAAATAAAATCGAAACAAAACATAAACATATCTATCTCACTGCGGTGATACAAAACTGTACATGGAAGCTCATCATGGAATGCTAGGAACATAGAAACATGAGAGCAGCATCAGCCCCAGTAGATGGTATACCATTGTCCAAAATATCAAGCATGGGACTAATGAGTATGTTCGAGAGATCTCCCTTAGTGATGTCACGTGTGAAGGTAGCTTGATCGCGGTGGAGCATGTCCTCGATTTGAAGCTTGATCGCGGTGGAGCATGTCCTCGATTTGAAGCTGATGAGGGGATCATGGCCGACAGCCGAGGGGCCAAGGGTGTTGGGCACGGTGGAGTGCGGAGGCCCGGTCCGAGGTAACTCCTCTTGGCGAGGTGGGTTCGGAGCAGCTCGAGGTGGGTCCACAAGATCCACTGTATTGGTGTCCACCTCGTGGGGCTAGAAAAAACTGGTGATGGTTGGTTGGCGATGGAGGGGGCGGGGTGGTTGGGGCCGAAGCTCTCTCAAGAAAGTGTCCCTATGTCTGTGGAGCTCAAGCAGGAAGAGGCCTAGGCAACGTTGGTCCGGGAAGTCAATGATCTTGGAGAGTGGACCAAATCCCTCACGAAACAGACAATGAAGCCTCCTGTGGATCTCATAGCATACTAGGCAGCGGCATATGTAATGCTCCTCTGTCTCAACCTCAGAGTGGCGTAATTGGCAGATCCTCTCCTCTCTGGGACTCCGTATGAGCTTCCCAACTCTGAAGACACGCTCAGCTATACCTGTCTCCACTCTGAGGCGGTGGGATGAAACTCATATTTGGCCAATTGCAATCCGCATGGCATGGGACATGTGCACACTCAGGTAGCCTGGTTGGCTGGATGAATCGATTCTTAGTGAGCGTGAGGAAGTGATCTGTGTAGAAGTGCATCTTTGTTGGGAGCTTTGGAGGTATGATCCATGTGCAATGGGTGTAGAGATTGAGAAGATCTAACCGGATAACCCGGTTGGCATCCTCGTGAGAGAGCCAGAGAAAAAGGGAGTCCAAATTGTACTGAAGGGGTGGTACACGGTCCATGCGGAGCCCATATACTGAGAACCAAGTGGAAACTAATGCATACCATACTCCAGAGTGGCCGTCAAGTGCTAGCTTTCTCGACGACTACAGGGCAAGTCTCCGGTACCTGTGGGGATCCATGTGACTGATGCGATGAAGGTATGTAATTGTCTAGAAGAGTGCATCCACTACCATCGGGGATGTAGCAAACTCTGCCTGGATAATCTGGTGTGGGAGTGATGGTTTGCTGCTTATCATATGGGAGAACTGTTGGTCATGTCCTCTCCTGGCTAGTTCAGGTGTGAACCCAGCTTACTCACGGGCTCTTTTTCCCTATGACTGGACACTGGTTTTTTCCTTGTGTGAACACACTTATGTGTGTTGGGCACTTAGCCCTAGGCGTTTTAGTACTCACTTGTACTTTCATTTTACATCATTATTGAGTACATCTTTTCCAACACTCACGTTTCTCTGTGCTTGAGGTTGTGTGTGTGTGTGTGCAGGCTAGCTTCCCTTCTACCCAACATTGGTATCAGAGCCTGGTTAGGGTTAGGGTTTGCCCCCTGCTGCCCTTCAGAGCTTGAGCTTCAGCCTATTGCACACATCCTACATTAGGGTTTTGCTGCCTTAGGGTTAGGGTTCCCACCTACTTTGCCCTGTTTAGGGTTAGGGTTTTGACTATCTGCAGTGCACTTTAGGGTTTCTCCAATTTGCCTACAATAGAACCTGTCCTTGCTGCCATGCGCCGCCGCTGCCGTCACCCTCAGTCACGCCGCCACTGTGCGCCGTTGCTGTTCGACGTCAGATCTGCTATCGCCCTTGCATCGTGCGCCATCGTCGACTGTAGCGCAGCTGTCGCCTGCCCACCGTCGCATCCGACGCCTGCCCGCCGCCGTCGTTGCCGTCTGTTTGGCGCCGCCTTCACGGTGCTGATCCAGCCCAGATCTGCAGTCGCCTGCACTTTGCCGCCCTATACCGCCGCTGTACGACGCCTGTCAGATCTGCACCTGTCAGATCTGCCCAACTGCAAGGTTCACCTTCAGATAAGGTTAGTGGGATTTGCAAATTTCTGACCTGAAATTGAACATTCTGCCTATTGAAATTTGGGGCTTTTCACCATTGAGCCTGCAATTGCAACATTGGCACACATTTGCATTGATTTCAACAGATTTGGTGCATAATTGCATTAGAAATTTAGGGATTTTGCAAAAATTGGCACTATTTGCAGGCAATTTTGGGTATTACAAGCACATTTACTTGGCATTGGGGCATTTCCCCCAATTTTTTGGGTATTACAGGCACATTTGCTTGGCATTGGGGCATTTTCCCTAATTTTTGGGGCATTACACCATTTGGTACAGGTGACAATTGCTTTAGCAGCTTTACAGGTGCAGATCCGGTTTAGATTTGGTCTAATTGGCTGCCTAAAAATTGGGCTTTTCTACATTGAGCCCATTTTTGCAGCGTTCGACCCATTTACCTTTGATTTTGCCAGGATTTGGGCACTTGCAGCACTTGCAGCTCTTACAGGTGTCAGCTGATTGTGTTTTTCACGGCACATGTATACATTTGTGGTTTGTTGCAGTGTATGCCATTGTGGACACTTTGACAGATTTGCATCATCGTGGCAGTACACTTGCAGATTTGGGACATGTATATGTATTTCTCGTGGTGAAGGAGTTTCCTTTCAGTCCATTGATTATCTTGCTATTTATCTCCCGCATTCTTACGGTTTTGTTGGGACTCGTGGTGCCTTGTGACAGATTTGCTATGTTATCATGGCCAACGGTAATAATGACCTCTTTGGAATGCTATCTCAAGAGGACAAGCTCAATGGGGATAACTACCCTATGTGGGCTTATATGATGCGTCATGTTTTGGTTGCCAAGAATGTATGGCTATATGTGGATGGCACTGAGGAGCGTCCTCTTGCACTTGCTCCAGCAGAAGGTGAAGTGATTCCCGCTCACCCTCTTGCAAGTCCACCTCCTCGTCTTCCTCCTACTCAGCAGCAGCGTACTTGGGATGCTAGGGATGCTCAGGCCCATGCGTTGATTGCTCTCTCGTGTTGCAGGCATATCATTCTGCACATTCGTTCTTGCACCACTGCAAAGGGTGCTTGGGATGGCAACCTCCCGTGCAAACTGGTCACGATCATGTGTAAAGAGGATGACATGCTCCTCAATCCTATTCATAGTACATACATTCAATTCAAGAATCAAGATAGGAAAACTTAAAATTGTAAGTTCTTATTTGAAATTTGAAAATCTAAAACTTGAGGTAAGAGTAAGACTCCAGAGTAAAAGAATTTACGTGGCTTGTTGCTTCGTGGAAAAGACTCTATCCAAATAGGAAGTCCAGCCAGAAATCAACTTGCGATCATTCCAGTGGGTTGCATTATTGTACAAAGGATGAAGCATGTATGAAACAATATGGATTGGTTTATGAAACCAATTCCATCTTTCAGTCCAAATGTGAGAGAGATCTGAAAGCCTGCAAGTTACACATTGCATTTTAGAAATTTCAATACTATGATACTATCAAGTCGCAAGTTGTCCAATGATCCATTAGTCATGAGTCATGACTCATAAGTCATGACATTGATGATTGATCATTGCATACACCAATTTGAATAGCAAAGAGAGTTGCAATTGCATACATGTCCCTCGACAAAGCTCTACATGTCGTCATGGATTACCTAAGGCGCTGCATGAGCTCATGGTGCACCCCTCATGATCAAAGAGTCGTAAGAGGAAATAGAGGGGTGCAACGGCTTGCCTAATAGCCTCAGCCTCATCCCAAAAGTCCATGCTCAAGATGTATTCTACAATGAGATGAGCATCAGGCTTCTGACTTCCAGCCCACATTTCCCACTCCTCACTACGTGATGAACTTTATGATGCGCATAGCTTGCTCCAAGACGGGCTCTACCCAACTAAGTGATGCCACATCCTCCATCATCAAATCAAGAGAATGAGAAGCACATGGAGTCCACACAATGGTTGGATAATACCTTTCTACAAATTCTCCCATCTTTAGGCAATTTGAACCATTGTCTGTGATGACTTGGACCACATGTTCGGGTCCAATCTCCTCAATAGCCTGCCTAATATGCTCATAAATCCACTCTCCAGTAATGCGCAAGCCAAGGGCGGAGGCATCAACGACACGCAATAATGTTGTGCCAGCACAACAAGATACCAAGATGTTGATCATGTGTCATCGCCTCTGAAAAGAGTCAAGAGTCAAGACACTCCCAAGGCCATGAGCTATAATGAGTTTTCAAGTCTCAAGAGACAACATTCAAGTCAATGCAATGTAACTTGTTACTTGTAAGATATTAAAAGAGGGAAAACGAGTCACTTACCATGTCACTCCATCCATTAGAGACAATGGAGCATCCATACCGATGCCAACATGCTTTCAATCGCGTCAACTCACTTTGGATTTGATTGACTTGACTTGTCAAGTGTGTGGTTCTCAAAGACTCGGAATTGACAGGATGCAAGCCACTAGCTCCTGCTCTGCAGAGCAGCTGCGGCTACCAATGCATAGTAGAACTTGTGATAGGCAAGAACTCGAGCAATGTTAAAGGCAAGGTTGCATTGGTAGAAGAACCTATGCTCGGCAATTTGAGCCTCTTGCTTTAGCCTTGGAGCATACCGTGCTTCTAAGGTGCTTTGCCCACGCATAGGTTCTCTACCCCTCTTCTTTGTATAGACTTGGGAGGGCCGAGCACTTGAATGCATGGAAACATGTGGCTCATCCATGGGTAAATTGACAATGACTCACCCATGAGAGGAGATTCCGCCGTAGCCGGACGTGAGGGTGCTCCACCAAAAGCCGTAGAGAGTGAAGCCAAAGGACCACCACCGTTGGATGCATGAGTATCCACATTTGATGTGCTTCCCGGTCGTGACGCCGGTGCTTCCTCGCCCCCACGATTTTTTGAAGCCTCAAGTTGCCTTGCCGTTTCAACCATCTCTTCAATTCTCTCTCGGGGTAATGAAGTGTGCAAAAGTGGCCGTAGTTCATTAAACTTTTGCTCCGAGCCACCATGTGCATAAAATATGCCCTCATTCACATAGTAGCAACCATGTGAAGGAAAGCAAGGTTCACGTGGTTGCTATTGTGTGAATGAGGGCATATTTTATGCACATGGTGGCTCGGAGAAAATGTTTAATGAACTGCGGCCACTTTTGCACACCTCATCATCCCGAGAGAGAATTGAAGAGATGGTTGAAATGGCGAGGCAACATGAGACTTCAAAAAAGCGTGGGGGCGAGGAAGCACCGGCGTCACGACCGGGAAGCACATCAAATGTGGATACTCATGCATCCGACAGTGGTGGTTCTTTGGCTTCACTCTCTACGGCTTTTGGTGGAGCATCCTCACGTTTGGCTACGGCGGAATCTCCTCTCATGGGTGAGTCATTGTCAAATTTACCCATGGATGAGCCACATGTTTCCATGCATTCAAGTGCTCGGCCCTCCCAAGTCTATACAAAGAAGAGGGGTAGAGAACCTATGTCTGGGTAAAGCACCTTAGAGCTGCTCCAAGGCTAAAGCAAGAGGCTCAAATTGCCGAGCATAGGTTCTTCTACCAATGCAACCTTGCCTTTAACATTTCTCGAGTTCCTGCCTATCACAAGTTCTACTATGCATTGGTAGCCGTAGCTACAGCAGTAGCTAGCGGCTTGCATCCTGTCAATTCCGAGTCTTTGAGAACGACACACTTGACAAGTCAAGTCAATCAAATCCAAAGTGAGTTGATGGGATTGAAAGCATGTTGGATCGCTATGGATGCTCCATTGTCTCTGATGGATGTAGTGACATGGTAAGTGACTCGTTTTCCCTCGTTTAATATCTTACAAGTTACATTGCAATGACTTGAATGTTGTCTCTTGAGACTTGAAAACTCATTATAACTCATGGCCTTGGGAGTGTCTTGACTCTTGACTCTTATGATTTCTCTTTTTTTATGTTATGAAATTTCCAGAGGCAACGACACATGATCAACATCTTGGTATCTTGTTGTGCTGGCACAACATTATTGCGTGTCGTTGATGTCTCTGCCCCCAGACCTTGGCTCTTCGTGTACTCTCCCAAGAGTGCACAAGTGGTGTAGCCGAGCGCATATGGAGAATATGCACAGATATTCACACCAAGAAGAGAAACATGTATATGTGTATTGTATTAGAGTCTTGAGAATCAAAACTTTAAATTTTTAAAGTATGTACTATGAATCTTTTTTTTTTCCAGAAAGGAGACTTCTATTAAGTATGAAAAAATTTTACAAAATGGAGATTTCACACCAAGAAAGGTGGAGATCTCAACCAATCAGGAGCCCTGTGCTGCCAATAGGGTCCGGAATGAGAGGACGTGAAAAAGATACCAATGTCCCACTCTCTCATAAACTGGCCGCGCTTCCTATCCGCAGCCCTCGAAGATCCCTGGATTCTGGCCCAGGTAGCCATGATGGTGTGAATAATATCACTCCAAATCCTGCAAAGACACTGAGAAAAAAAAACGGGAGTACCCTCAATAGCCTCGGTGCATCTAGTCTTCCAGATATTCCAGGCTGAGATGCTAGCAATAATCTCCCAAGAACTGTCTAACCTTTGTGTCGGAGGGACAAAGTGTGAAAGTAGCAAATCCTGAAGACAACACTGTCGAGCAACTCCTTGCCTAACCATAATGGCCAAGCTCCTGTCAATCCCCTCGAATCTCAGCTGTGGCCCAAACTGTGTCAACCAAATGATAGAACCAAAAGAAATGATGGCATCCCTCTTAATCCTACCAAAGAGGTGAGCAATCGCAGACCAAACCCTCTGTGCTTCCCTGCATTCCCCTAAACAATGGTAAACTGACTCCGAAACTCCTGCACATCTAGGGCATGCTGGGCAAGTACCAGTAATAGACCTCCACTGATTGGTGGCCAGACCACCGTGAAGAGAGATCCAGATAAAGGAGGAAATCTGTGGCTTCCTATAAGAATGCCACAATCTCCGCCAAAAAACCCTCTGAATGTCAGTCGAAATGCCGTAAGATTCCCAATGGGGTCTAAGATAAGATGACTGGTATTCCGCACCGTATAACTGAAAAAAGGCATGCTTTTCAAGGGGTTACAAGCATCCTTCCACACCCACTCACCGGGGTCCCAATGCAAATGTCTGATAGGGCAGCCACCATACAACCAAAGGCTTACACTCTCTGTGATCATCGGGGGGGGGGGGGGGGGGGGGGGGGGGGTCAACAAAAACGTGCTTAAGGGAAATGTCAGCATCTAGATAAAGAGAGTCAGGGATACGGATACGGGGAGAGGCCGAGCGAGCCCCAGGCTCCCTGAGACACAAAATGATGAGGCAATGTTTGGATTTGGTGGTGCCAGGCATAATAGCAATGGTGCCTCCTCTGTCCAAGGACCAATCATCCACATAAAACCTGTCCAGACGTGCAAAGATGCTCTCATCCCCGCTCCTGCCGGTTATGCCAAGAGAAAGATAAGGAATTTGGCCTTCTCTGGAAGTCATCCTCAGTCCAGCAATCCCTGCCAAAAAAGGAAAGCGTGAACCTCTCCCATGAGGCTCGCTCCAAAGGGTGTAAACCCCCTTCGCGTCCACCCTTGTTGTCAGAAGGTTGCTCAACCATATTAAAATCTCCTCCCACTATCCAATGATCAACTTGGGGAATGACATTTGTAACGGTGTCCCAAAAGGCCACCCTCTCATCTCTCACGTTAGGTGCATAGATATTCAAAATTCCCAATTTCTGACCCTCATGCATGATCAAGATCCACTGCGCTCTAGCAAGGATGATAACACCGTGCCCAATAACATGAGGTATAATAGATGCTGCCACTGAAATACAAACACCCCCTCTAGTCCCAACTGTCGAGGACCAGAAGGTGTGGCCAGAAAGCATCTTACCAGTTTTGCCACACTGAGATCTATCCAATTTGTGTTCCTGCAACAAAAGCACATCCATAGACCCTCCTGTAACAATAGGGTGAAGCTGGTCCTTCAGAAAGCGCTTCCTACCACGGGTGGGAAGCCCTCCAAGGCCCTGAACATTCCATGAGACGATTCTCATGGAAGAGAAGAGGTTTTAACCCCCAATCTAAGAAGACGATGGGTAGCCTGAGGACGCCTCTCATAATGCTAGAGGACGGGAAAATCCACAGGGCAAAGTCCACTGACATGCCCTTGTCCGAGGCCTTGCACCGTGCCTGCATGTGTACGAGAAACATGTTCGCCCTGCGGGGCATCAAGGGTAATGGCATCATGCTGAAAATCCTGCAATACATGATCCCCACTGTGCTGAACATCCTGCATATCGCCCCCTCCAAGTACGAGAAGCCTGTTCACCCTGCAGGGCATCAAGGGTAATGGCATCATGCTGAAAATCCTGCAATACATCATCCCCACTGTGCTATACTATGAATCTTAAAAGATAGAAATTAGAATTATGGGCCAAGTTCCAACTTCCAACCCTCTTCTTGTGTGGCTGATTTGTCATAGGCATAGCACTAGCCAACTAGATAAGTTGGTGTATGTCAATGCAAACCTTCGCTTGCTTGAGAAGCTCAAAGGCAATGATGGGAGCATCTAGGGAGGAGGAATTCTCTAATGGAAAGTGGAGGAGGTTGACAGTGAGGTTCTTGCAAAGCTTGAGCAAGGCCTTGAGCGTGGTGAGCAGATTGATCTCACATTCATTCAGAGGCGCACAGATGAAGATATGGCATATGATTTCCTTCGGAAGAATGAGGCACGCTTCAGATGTGTGACACGTGCCATTCTTGCTACTATAGAGCCATGCGATCTTGATGAGG
Source organism: Cibotium barometz (assembly GCF_041138505.1). Taxonomy (NCBI): domain Eukaryota; kingdom Viridiplantae; phylum Streptophyta; class Polypodiopsida; order Cyatheales; family Cibotiaceae; genus Cibotium; species Cibotium barometz. Next base: position 14,120,805 of record NC_141054.1, on the reverse strand, counting down.
ACCTATCTTCACCACGACTCCGAGATGATCATGTGGGTACATCCTCGAGTGCTCACCTGCAGACATCAGACGACAAGGCAGTAGTAGTGCCTGTCAGTCTAGAGGTACTACACTTACTTGCAGAGATGGCCGTGCTGGGCGGGGTTGTGGTAGTGGTTCACTTCTCATGCGAGAGATGTTACCTTCAGATGCTTCAGACGAGGGAGAGCTAGAGGCCTCCGATTCTCCTAGTAGTCCTCATATCTTTGACATTGGTGGTTCGGAGGAGGGAGAGTCCAGAGAGGACTAGCTTTTAGGCTCCTAGAGGCTATCATGTGGACTTTCATGTGACATTGTCACATGAATCGTGAGACTTTTTATGTTTACTTTTTTGATCTACATTTTTGCTCTACTTTTTTGTTTTAATGTCATGTATCTAGATTCTACTATCTATTCTACTTTTTGAGATGGCTGTTGAGTCTTGACATTGATTTATGTGATAGTTTTGAGTTGGTAACTTTGTTTATGAATGATCATTGATGACTGGTGATTCTTGAGTCCTGACTTTATGAATGATGAAATATAAATTGTAATATGTATCTTATGTTTTGAAGTTTATGTTTCATGTGTTTTTTAGTTTTAGGTAGCTTCTATAAGTTTTTTTTTTTTTAATATTGATTTTTCGAAACCTCGCAGTTTCTTAGCCGAGAGACGAAACCTTACGAAACAAAACCCCAAAAACCTCGAAACAAGGAAAACCTTGAAACGTTTATTGTGACTATGGTCTCGCCTCGGAAAGTTGACTCCCACTCATACCCGGTTATGTATGGCAAGCCCCTCTCATGGCTCTGATGAGTCTGTGTATAGAAAATGACATCCTTGCCTGTGAGAATCTCGCTCAGACCTGCTGGATTCAACCACAGGATGCCATTGCAGTTCCATACTGCTAACCTCGGGTGTTTGGTGTCATAGACCCCATGTTCCTATTTGGGATGGCGCTCAGTCATAATGACCCTACCATCTCTATAGATATAGCCCACTTGCCTGCTCTACGGGCCTCATGAACTATCACCATCGCCTCATGCCGGTGTGCCACCTGTGCTGGGGTGAGATCATCTCCCATGTATACCTGTGTGCCCTTGAGGGCAGCCCGTCTATCTAAGAAGGCTTGTCTGCTGGTGGCATCAGGGAATCTAATGATGAGGGGCTGCTCTCGTGTCATATCCTTGCCTGCCCTCCGTGTATCAGCAGGGGGGGGGGGGGGGGTGTTTCCCGTCCACTCCTATCAGCGTGATGGCATCCTCCTTGGGGGAAGCCCCCGCACTCGCACATCGAGGGCCCTATCCTTCTTGGGTTTCTCCTCCTTGAGGGTCTCATGTATGATGCTCTGTGGGGGTTTGTGCTTCTTCACCACCTCCACCCAATCTTTCTTGGTGGTCTGCAGTTCTTTCCGCAGCTTATCCCACGCAGCCTTCAGCTGCTCCAAGTCCGTCCGTCAGACCCTCCTGAATATTCAGTTCCCCTTCCTCCACTGTATGGTCCTTGACAATAGCCTTTAGAGCTTCCATTTTTGCCTGGAGTTCCCCTATCGCTGGGCAGCCTCTGGCATTTCCTGTTGTTGCATCTGGGCCTCTTTCAACATCTGGATCTCCTCCTCCTGGTGGTTCACCTTTGCTGCCAATTCTTCAATCTTGTTATTCTTGCCCTGTATCTCCTTGCGGAGGCCTTCCAACTGTTTTTCATGTTGGTTCAGGACCCTGTCCAGCACCTTTCGCCCAACTCCTTCTTGGTGTTGTCCTCCACTGTCTTGATGTATGCCTCCAGCTCCTGTAGATTCATTGTGGCTATTTCCCCTTAGTTGCTGTTTTGGGGGCCTGAGCAGCGGTGGGTGGGAACAGGTGCACGACTCAACGATTTTGATTGATGTGATGTTTTAGCTTCACCAAGTACAATGCTTTTATAGCCTTAGAGGCTCATCTGAATGACATCACTGCTTATGTCAAACACGTATAATAATTCTAACCACTCTAAGAGTGGGTTCACACACACTTACTTATACACAGAAGTGAGTTTTCACACATAGAAACAAGAACAAAAAAACCCTTTAAGGGGTTGTTCACACATAGACACATAACTCCCACCCCCCTCTCCGCTTTCTGCCTTCGAGACAGGATCACAGGGAGCAGACAGCCCATAGAAACGAAACCCAAACTTGTGATCCCTTGGCTCTACGCATTCAAGGAGTCGTGAGAGAGCATAGTTGCTCTTGAGAGAGAAATGTGTTCGACCCTGGACAGCTGAACTCTGCACCTGCAAGCTCCAAACTGAGGATATTCTTTGGTGCCACAAAGATACACTGCCACATGAGGTGGATATTGATGCTTCATACACCATCCAGATGGGTGACACACGATGATCTCTACCCATTTCATTGTAAACACAGGGTCTGCGTGGTACGTGGGCCCTGTTTTCTTTTGGCAGATTTTCTCATGGAGTCTAAGATCGTAGCTTTTAGTTTTCAGTTTTAGTTTACTGTCGCGTTTTCTTTTTTCATCCATGAGGAGATTTCATGGGCACTACATATACATCAGTTTGGTCTCATAGACCCTTTGGGTCTTTTGAAGACCTTAATATAACTCTCTCTCTCTCTCTCTCTCTCTCTCTCTCTCTCTAGTAGACGTTAATACAGCTTTCTTTCTTTCTCCCCCCCAACCGGACCCCACCCCTGCGCAAACAAGCTCTCCCCACTTGCTAATTAGGTGAGATCCACAGTTAGAAGCAGATGGGGCCTGTTTTCTTGTTTGACAGATTTTCTCATGGAGCATATGCATTACTTTGGTCTCAGACACACATTGGGTCTTTTGTAGAGGTTAATATGATCTCTCTCTCTCTCGCTCTTAGGGCCAGATATCTTGACATATACATGTCACATGCCATGGGGATTGCAGTGGGCTAGTTGCGGGTATCATCGCACCGTCTGAGGATAGAGACAGGGAGAGCCATGCAGATACCTCATGAGGAGAGAAATGCACTATGTGCCAATAGGAGGTCGAGTCAGAGGAGCACTTCATATGCAGATGCACCGTATATTATGAGATTCGAGGGAGGTTCCACTGTCTCTTGAGAGAGGGGTTTGGACCCTTATCTAGGATCATGGATCACCCAGATCAGCGGTGCTTGGGCCTCTTCCTACTAGAGCTTCATTGCCATAGAGACTCACTGATTAGGGAGTTGAGACCCCATGGGAGACACCCACCCCGGCACCAGGCGACCATCACTCAGTTCTTCCAACCACGAGAGGATGCCCCACCAGCTATGGATGACATACCCACAGCCTCGAGCCACACATTCTTGAGTGCTTGAGCCCCTGCCAGATCCCACTCTAGTGTGACTCTAGACTGGGCCATGGTACTAAAGCGAGCTTGACGTCCCAGACTTCTTGGACGTCGCTAGCAACACTGACATCAGCCCTAGCTTGAGGAGATCTTGGAGAGGCACAGAGCCACCTTCCCACGCCCAGCGGATTTGCAGAGCCTTCTACAAGCTAACCCCATGCTCGATATCCTTGACAGCCCCCTGGGTTAGCTCCATAGGTTGTATGATGATGGTCCTACTTTGTATCATATGGCTTGGATTTGACATTCTCCGCTCATAGCTCTCGTCTTTGTTTTCTTTTGTACCATGATGAGATTACATGGACACTATTGTATCACTTTTGGTCTCATAGACCCACTGGGTCTTTTCTTTTTTTGACTAGCCTTAGGCCCAGGATCCTCCCGTAGTTACTGATTTTCCACCAGGTGTCCACCTGCTTAGCAGCAAAGAGAGGTAGCCAAGATCCAGAGTCAACGTGCTACTGCGTCACGGTCTAAGGTTCATGACCAGAGGCTACATGGTTATATTCAAGAGATATGTAGCTCTCCTTTTTTTTTTCTTTTTTCTTTTTTTTTTTTGGGGTGTTTTACTATATATGCGAGGGGTCAAATCTTGGGCCTGCCCATTGGCAGGCCGAGGGGTTATCACTTGGCAGCTGTCCATTTTTAAAGAGGAGGTACTTATGGCTGAATCTTATGATCAGAGCATTTATGAGATACCTTACTCATGTGCATACTTCAGGCTGGATTTTTTGCATTTCTTTTATGATTACTTTGTCATATGTAGCTGTGAGTTTTTGGTTTATTGTTTTCATTGCATATCCAATGTGGTTATTGAATGTATAGTGATGACCTACTTATGGCTGAATCTTATGATCGGAGCATTTATGAGATACCTTACTCGTGCATACTTTAGGCTGGATTTTTTCATTCTTTTATGATTACTTTGTTGTATGTAGCTGTCAGTTTTTGGTTTATTGTTTTCATTGCATATCCAATGTGGTTATTGAATGTATAGTGATGACTCACCATTGTCTTACAGACCCTTGGGGTCTTTTATTAGATGTCAATAAAAAATTCCTCCTCTCTCTCTCTCTCTCTCTCTCTCTCTCTCTCTCTCTCTCTCTCTCTTTTTGGTCTCAGGTCATTTTGGCCTTCTGAAGACGTTAATATATCATTTCATTTCATTTCTCTCTCTCTCTCTCTCTCTCTCTCTCTCTCTCTCTCTCTCTCTCTCTCTCTTTTGACTCTTTGTCCTATGCACAGGCCCGACAAGTAGATCAATTCAACATAACAAGCATGGACGAATATGCGATGTTGCTTCGCTCAAAATCTGAACATCCAGAACTTAATAGGCTCGTGCAAGACCTGCTCAGCATTGATCCAGGACGCCCTGAAGTTTGGGTTGCATCGGCCATATATTGGGATATGCGGGAAGATAAGGAGCGAGCTGCAACCTATGCGGATAAGGTGTGAAACACCATCCCCCCCAACCCCCCCCCCCCTCTTCCCTTCTCCTTTCCCTTCGTCTTCCTTTGCTTCCATCCCTTAACCCATTGTTTACGTCACATATCTTACATTTGTCTAGAAGTTTTGAAATTGTGTTGTTCTTGTTTTGTGAACTTTGATATCTCAGAGTATTAGGGTGGATGAGAGACATGGACCTGCCTACATTGTGAAGGTAATACATCAATGAGTATTCCGACTGACCTGCCTACATTTTTTGTAGATAAAGAACAAAAAATTTGGAATGGAATGTTCAAAATATCATTTTGATGCCATTGATTGTGTGTGTACATGTGCATATGTGTGTGAATTGAAATTTCTTTGCTCTTTTAGGGCAATATTGCTTTGTCTATGAATCGTCCGGAAGCAGCTCTAGCCGCATTCAAAAAAGCTCAAGCTTTGAAACCGGATCTACGCTCTTATCAAGGTTAAGGGACACTTGTTGCTTGTTTTATCAAATTTTGGATCCATAATTTGATTTTTTTTATGCATGAGCTGTAAAAGACTGATGAAACATTTTAGCTGCAGGTATTGTACAAGCATTGCTTAAAATCCCGAAGCACAAGGAAGCACTCTTTGCTGCCCGTGATGCAATGAAAGCTATGTCCCATTCAGCAAAGGCCCTTACACTCGTGGGTGATGTATATGCTCATATAGCCGATGGGAGGGAGAAGGTATATACATGATATAGTCTGTTGTTTGAAGTGTGAGGTTGTTGTGTTCAGTGTTTTCTGCTTACTATTGGCCTTTGAGAAAAAAACAGGCTCGGAAGTTTTATGAGTCAGCATTGCGCCTTGAACCGGGGTACCTTGGGGCCGTCCTTGCCCTTGCAGATTTGCATGTGCTGGAAGGGAGAAATGGTGAAGCCATTACGTTGCTACAGAAGTATCTTAAAAACTGGACCGATGATGCCCTTCATACTAAGCTTGCTCAAATACTGGCTGCCACCGGCAAGGTCGGCGAGTCTCTTTCACATTATCAAGTTGCCTTGAGGTGAGGTGGAGTTTCCTCTTTATGATGGATTGGCCATTTTGGCTGGTTGAGAACCTGGCTCACTGTTTGTTTTTCTTTTGGGCAGCATAAATCCACACAATGAAGTGGCAAAGAAGGGTCTTGATCGCCTAGAAAAACAAATGAAGGTTGTTTTAAGCCCCTTGTCCCTGTATTTACGCTAATTAACGTCAGATGCAGAACACATGCAAATATTGTTGGTTAGTTGTGTTGCTTTCGATGATCATCTCTCTGCTGTATTAGCAGGCATGGGGATTTGCTTTAAAGTCTTTGTCTAAGTTTTGGCCAGCTGGTTTCTATCCAAAACAGTGCATTTACCCGACCAAGTACCCTTTTTTGTGGGTGTGTGCAGGCTCATGCACATGTGCACTTCTGCATGCACGTTTTTCTTTCCTTTTGTTTACGCTAATTCTTTCTATCATAAGGGGTGCATTCACCGGGCCAGCCTCCATCACGCCTGTGTGCGCACTTATGCATGTTTCTGTACTGTGTGCACGCTTGCGTGTTTCCATACCTGCATGTTGCTTTTTTACTTGGTTCATGCTAAAGCTTTCTGTCCCACATGGGGCATTTGCCTGACCAGCTACCGTCGTTTTTGTGTGATTAGGTGTGCGTGTGCTTGTGTATGCGTGCATGTTTTCTTTCTTCTGTACCAGTCTTTACCATGGCTAAGTCTGCCCCTTTACCTCTAGAGAGGTGATAGAGATTCAATATGGTGGTTTACGTATGGAAATTCGTTCACTAAGGTGGACATGATTTTCATACATGAACCTGCACCTACACTTAGGTGCTGATGATGTGAATGTGGATGCAATAGCATGTAGTCTATGCTGAGCATGGAGTCCATGATTCGAAGCTTTGTGAGTAGACTCTCATGGAGTTATGTTGGCACTTTGGTTTCAGTCAAGTTTGTGACATGACAACTTTCCATTGGTATTGGCATACCTTACTCTGGTGCAAGGTTTTCAAGTGTTTGTTTTCTGTTTACTCGTGTAGGGTGTCGATCCGGACGCATTGGAAGAAGAAGAGAATGAAGGGGAAGATGTGGATGGTGACCAGCAAGACGAGGAGTTCTTGTAAGCATGAACAGCTTACGTATGCGAGCTCACTATTCAATTGTGCAAAGATGGAGTAGCAGTCGAGTGATGGCTTGCTTGCAGAAAGTAGAAAAGATCGTCATGAGCAACGTTTTACAAATGCTATGTAATGTCTGATGGTTAATGTGTATACCAATTTTTGGTGGGATGCTGTGACATCTCAAGCCAAGGGGGCATCACTCAGCAATACCAACACGGAATTTAGTTACACCAAACTTGAGAATGGATACTACGAGGGCTTCTAATCAGATAGAGAAAAGTCCCCCAGTAGTCTCTTTTGCAAGGGCAAGCTTGACTAGCCTTAAAAAAGACCCTACCCATGTTTGGCAAAGCATCACTTATGCTTGAACTTTTTTTTCCCAAAAAAAGAAAACCTTTTTTCCAGACTTCAACAAACAAAATAATATCAATATAATTCTTTGTGTGTTGGTGGACCATTTCCCACCTGACTTTTTGCTACCCTGCACAGTAGGGGACACGGAGTTTGAACCTGGACATCGAAATATGGTTTTGACTTTACAAGAATTAGAATCCCTATGTGGTGGTAAGCTCCAGCATTACACTCAAGACTTGAATTAACATGAAGCAACTTGTTAAGGCCATGAATGGCATAGTATATACACTTTCATAGTTGTCACATCTTCAATTTTTGGCTGGAAAATCTTTAGGATTTGAAGAGGTGAACATTTGGTTTCTATGCAAAATGTTACATTTGATTGAGCTCAGACCTGCATCCCGTAACCTAAAACACTGATTTAATTACGCAAATAATAATTACTGAAACAATTTAATGAAATTTAAAGAATGCATCAAAGTTAAGACACACGTAGATACATACATAGATGTATAAATGCACAGAAGTGTGTGCATACACAGTTATATATGTTTGAGCTTGACTAAGGCTTTAGCTTGAGTTTGTTGCATTGAGGTGGTCTTGGAATATTGTCAATTGTTAACAAATGCTCATTACAATTCAAATCCGAAAATTTTCAAAAGGGAAATACTTTACCAAACGAAGAAAACCCTAATCACCCAAGCCCTAGATGATGTATAAACACAAATAAGAAAATTTGACCTCAATGAAATTGGCCTTGAATATTATGGTCATGCATTAAAAGGAAGCAAAGTTTGCCCCAAGGAAAACATATATGTGCATGAAAAGTTTTTCCTGGCATCAAGAGTTGTAAGGGTTTTGTTCCAACTATGCCTTGCTCAACATGGGGACCAAGATTCCAAACCTGCCCAATACAAATTTCCCATCAAAGTGTGAAATACATGAAAGGTAAGGGATATATGGTGAGCTGCCGTGGAGGCGCACACTCTCTTAGGGCTGAACCATACCCCTACATGTAGATTTTGATAAAGTTCTTCTCACGCAGCTTGCCTTGCATTTTACAAATATCGCTATCTTCTTCCCAAACTTGGGCTTGCTTGGGTTTATATATGTATTGATAGACGTGCTTACGTTCCTCGACTCACGATATATTGGAAGTGTTTGGATTCCATATCGTCAGCCTAGTGGTACACGTGGTGTGTTGATTGCCACAGCTTGGT